>NC_143013.1:307112440-307417070 GCF_055824585.1 Amblyomma mixtum | reverse complement strand
CTGGAAAGGTTTGAAGGGGTCTTACGCTTGTTAGGCAACGTGGAGCCATGGGCAAAGTTTAGAGAACAAGAGGCATATATGCATAGGTGCAGCATGCAGGCTTTCTGCTTCAATTCAGATTTAAGGCATTTGAAGCCTCCTTTGAGTTCACAGGGAAAGTTGTCAGAATTGCATGGAAGGTTCTGAAGCGTTGCATGTCATTCTGTAGTTGTACGAAATCTCTGCAGTGCGCAGTTGTCTTTTCTGCAAGTACTCATTAATTTTGCCAATAGTACTAGTATCACCTTCTTATATGGTCTTCCTTTGTTCTGCCTCTCTTTTTGCAGGCGCTCCCTCCGTAAAATATCCGGTGATAAGCACATGTTGGTAAAATCGGAGCCGAAGGAGGGTGCCAGCTCAGGCGAATCCCAGGAGTGATTCGTTTGCCGTCATCCCTCACTGTTTTCCCCTTGCCTCAGTTCCTTCTGGCTTTATTTTTTTTTCTTACTTTTCCATTAACCAAAGCCTTTTGTTTTTACATTCCTTGCCATGTGCCATGCACGCTGTGCTCATACTCCCCTCATGCTTTATTTTTTTTTTTTTAACAGTTATTGCAGCGAGTTGCATGCCATATTGCTCCTGGTTGAGGTTAGCAAAATTAGTGGCTGGCTAAGTAGCTGTTGCATTCAGCCAATGCAGTGGCTTGTGTTGTGCATTCTGTCATGCATTTTCAATGTTCTTTTGCTCAGTTCTTAATGTTGATTTTCACTGCCACATTTCCTTTTGCATTCTGGAAACTTTTGGATTCATCAAAAACAAAAAAAAAAAGTGCTTGGCTGTTGCTAAGATGATGGGCCACATGAGCACAGGCAGACCACTTTTTTATATGTGCCATTTGTTGTACGTGCACTGGTTGAAGAAAGCACAACGAAAGAAATGGGGCCTCGCAATGCATTTATGCACGCAGTATATCAAGCAAAGTTGTGGGCAGTGGTCGTGTTTTCGAACGTTTATGAAAATGGTTATACAAGCTGGAAAGTTTTACTGAAGTCACCACATGTGCCTTACTGTTTGAAACACTTATAACTGTCTTTGCTCATGAGCTTTGGTACCGTGCGTTTTTGTGGTATTTTTGTGCAAGAGAATTGAGGCCTTCTGTCTCTTCTCTTTCTTCTTGCTCAGTGTTAACGCAGCTATTTGCGTATATCGGTGCCTGTCACTGGGCACACTGTGAACATGTTTCTCGTCTTATGAGTGTACTTGGGCCCCAGGACGTGTGCACTGCTGGTGTTTTTGTTCAGAATGACTAAGCAATTTTGGGATATGTTTATGTCGAATGGATTTAGTGGGCGGAGATTTGAGAGACTTGTCACAAGCCGATGTGTTGTGAAGTGAACGTTATTGACTTTGATTCTCTGCCCTTCAGCATTTATTTGAAGGAGCATTACGAAAATGATTTCTCTTTTTTGAAGCGACTGCTGAGCTCTTTATCTGATGGATGTTTTATGTTGCTGAAGCAGCAGTTTTATTTATGAGACTTTTTTTTTTACTTAATGATAGGCATCTGTTCCTCCTATCACTTATTTTTTTTTTCCTGTAGCGAGCAGTACTGGATTAAAGGGACACTGAGGAGAAATTGAAGTTGGCTTGTATAGACAGAATACCAGCTCCTGATTACAAAAACTCCACTCATACTGACAAAAAGCTCTTGTAACGTAGAAAAGCACAAGAACCAAAATACAGGTATCGCCGCCACAGGCCAAACTCGCAAGTACAAGCGTGGTGACGTCATAGGACAAAACAGTGTTGCTAGAACCAATGGTTCTGGCAACACTGGGACACGAGAAGCCACGAATCACTGAGGCGCAGCCAATGCATGCGCAATCTCCTTGACGTCGCCAGATGGCGCCACGTGCCCAACAGCTACGCGCGCGCCTGCAGCATCGGGACCAATCAGCACCTGCTCGTCGGCGGTAGGCGGGCTCCCGGTATTCCGCTAACGGTAACAAGGTACACGGTATGCTAAACGTGTCTATTTGCGAGAACTTCGTTGACGATTTCGAGAACGGGATCCATCGTAACGCTGGCAAAACACCGGTGCAAACGTAAGCGAAGCGACTGTAGCGACGGCCGCAATAGCCGATAGATGCCTTCAACGTGCAGCCAGCGGTAGCTTTCTTTTCGGCTGCTGCTAGGCCGCTCTGCTGGCTGCCAGAAATCACGGAGTATGCTTTACGTCATGTGCACGTCATGTTTCACGTCACTTACTCCTGTGTCGTCATAAGAGAATCCCAAGTTTGAATCAGAGCGGCGGGAAAAACTTTTTCAACTTCGAATCCAAATTTCTTAGAAATAAATGCATCTGTCGCTGCCGGCCAAGTGGCAACAAAGCCATGAAATGCCGAACTATCGGATTTTGCAATAAAAAAAAAAATATTAATAGTGCTCTCCTCACTGTCCCTTTAAGGTTTAACTTGAGGTGATGTAACTTTGAATACAATCCGCTCTTCCCTCCAGTCTAAGCAAAGGAAGCCATCTTATACAAAATATTTTGGTATTATGACGTCATCTTGTGGCATTCCATTGCTGCAGTTGCCAAGGGTTTTTAGTTGTGGGCAGTTATTTTACCACTGTAGTGCCTTGTAGCTTACAGACTGTAGCTCATCTCAAGCAGCAAACACAGCTTTGTCTCATGCACTTTTTTTTTACACTGTATATATATATATATATATATATTTATATATAATGTTTTGTTGATTTAAAGGACTTGTTGCAGTTGTTCATGTTTGCAATAACATGCACGTCCTTTAAATACAGTTGACTCTATGCAGTTTGAACTTGATGGGGATCGAAAATTTGTTTGGTTTTTGCAGAGTTTGAATCATATACCGTATTTACTCGCATAATGTATGTACATTTTTTCCCTAATAGTCTCTGAAAATTTGGGTGAGTTTATTGCACGGGGTAAAATAAAATGGGGCAAAAAGTAGTCTGCTGGAATAAATACTTCATCCAGTATAACTCGCCTTACGAATAGAACATGCCACACTCTTCAGCACGGTTTCTGTGCTCGAGAGCATGATCAGCACCTTCTATTTTAACTCGCACGTATAATTTGTACAGTGACCCGTAGTGCTGTGCATAGAGAGCACAACAAGAGCTCACTCTAAGGAAGGCAACCCACAGCACTTGGCAAAAATCCTAACTGTAACCGGAACAAGTAGCTACTATATCTAATATGGCAGGTCGAACAGAGAATCCCCTTGTGACCAGACACAGTTTCTATTGGTTCTTGAATTTGTCATGGAACATTTCTATGGGATGATCATTCCAAAGGGTGACATTAGTGCTCTTGACACTTGACAGGTGGCACTTCATAGTATTGTTTTTGTAGTTGGGACCTGAAATGACATTTTGATGTCTGGAAGCAGTATTGATTGCTCTGATGCCTGAAAGAAGTCAAAATGCTGATTTCCGCAAAGATATTTTGATGTTGCTAAAGAGCCCATGCCCTCCCGGTATAGCAGAGATGTCTCCGTCCTCTTAAAGGAACACTGCATTGAGGCCGCTTATGGCTTAGTTGTTTCAGCATTAAAAAATGGGTGCCTGCTAGCATTCACTGTCGTCATTAGTAGACTGTGGTCCAAATGAATGAGGTTTGTTTATTACACGAGGGGTAAAAAAAGCATTGTACTTCACAATAGACGGAGTAAGAAGTGCATCATTGCGCGAGTAAATATGGTAGTACTTGATGTTGACGGGACAAGGAGGTTGGCTTGAACCAACACTCCAATGCAGTGCATTGTTACTTACTGTATTGTTATGCAAGGACTGCTTTTGCTTGTATTATTGGCGACAGAAGTGGTAAACTCTACGCGGTGGGAGCCAGAGCAACGGAAAACTGCATTGCAATGCCATCTACAGGCGGCATCTGGGATCGAGACAGCCAATGCGTGATCTTTGTTATCAGCAGGCATGTCGCTTGGCTCGTTTCAATATTTCGTGCTTTAGCTCGCCAAAATGCCGCAGTTTTCCTTTGCTCCGACTCCCACCGCGTGGAGTATACCACTTTTGTCTTCGATAGTACATTTCTACAGCTCAGTTGATGGTCAGAAATCTGAAATGCTGCATTACAATTTAGTTAAAAGAAGTTAGTTAAGTGTTTGCTGACGTTGTCAAATGCCTGGTTTGAACTAGTCAGCTCAAGGATTCGGGGTAGCATCTGTTGTTTTCTTTTGCACTGCATAAGTGTAACCTTGCGGAACAGTCGTGAAAAATATGAGAGGGAACAAACTTCATGCAGAAAATTGCAAATTTCTTGGTTATTTCTCTACTAATTTGCACAACGACATTGGGATATTGTAGGCGCAGACGAAAACTAGTTAAAGAGAGAGAAAAACTGCGCTTGTCACAAATAATAACGGAGTAATCAATAAATGAATGCTCCAACTGTGTTCCCCACTCATATTTTTCATGACTGTACATGTCAGCACGTCAAGACGGTGCATAGAGAGACGAGGAAGACGAGAAAATCACTGCCTCGCTTCTTCCTTGCATCTTAATGCATCGCATTTTAGCACTAATGCATTTCATGGTAGCCTTGTCCTAGCTTAGCTGCAAGTTGTGTTGTAGTCTTTTTTGCATAGCGTGCCTTTTCAAGTGTTTGGTTTAGCCCGGTGAAACGCCAGAGGAGGGTTGTCCTTGCTGTATTTTGAGTTCATCATTTTATAGCATTACTTAAACGAAGTACATTGATACTTCAATCAAAACATTTTCCCAAATAAGTATGACTATAGGTGTAACCATGCTGTCATGCTGCAAAGAGTTAAAAAGATTTGTGTGTTTAGTTAAACTTTTCTGAAACAAAATGCATGTTTACTTTATGAATTTTCTGGAACTGAACTTTTCTCTGACGTATGGAACGTTTGTGCTGGGCTTCCTGAATGCACGAGTTTTTGTTGTGTGCCATTTTGTTAATCATTCTCTTGCTGTGTCTTGATTTTTATAGGCCTTTTTATTTTTGCCTTTAACCTCCTGGGTTCAGGCTTTTTTTTTTTTTAAGTTATTTAGAGGACTTTTTTGTGTGAACATTAGTCAAGGGACCATCGCATCTGTGCTGCAAGTTTTTTTTTTCCTTGATTGTGTTGTTGTTTACTTTGCCATTGTAAGCCTTGACCATCTTGAAAGAGGTGCTGTTCAGGTGCTGTTTTTCTCGTATAGCATGGTAACATTTTTTTTGGAATGTCACAGTTTTTCACTGCCTTGCCTTTGTGGTTATTTGTAGGCGACAGTACTCCTTTGTCTGTGATCTCGCATTCCATCTCCTGTACTCACTTCTTTTGTGACCAGAAATAAATGTATTTCAATTTGTAGGAAGTGTTTTCTCATCTGTGCTGTCCTGTAGCTCAAGGAAACTGCTGAAAGTGGGGAATGTGTGAACAGTTAAACTGAGAAGGAGACAGTTCTAAGCAGAAAGAACAGTGTTGGATTACTGTTATGTTTTAACAAATACTAAAATTCTGGTAGTGGCTTGTAACAAAGGTGGAAGTGCTGCTTGATGTTTTGCCAGTCCAACTTGCTGTGTAAACATGTTCCGAAAGGCACATTTTTACGTAACTTTTTAAAATTAATGTTCTGTGAGAGATGCTTTTGTTGGCTACTCTGTGTGTTCAGTCTGCCCATTGAGTTGGTTACAAATTCTAATTAAGTAGATACGTGACGCTTTGATTGAAAAAGAATGGCATGCATTGCTACAATATTGGGGAACAAGCAAAAATGTTATTTTGTGTTTGAAGCAAGTTAAATGCAAGTCTCAATGACTGGGCAACCATGAAAAATATTAAGGAGAAAGTTGGCATTGTTCACACTTGAAAAAATGGCTTTCTTCTTCTCTACTATGGGGAAAATAACCGTTTTTAGTAGGTTTCAGCAATCTTTTTTCTGTAAATATATTGTTTCAGGTTTTATGCAGTGCATGTAAACAAAGCTAAACATATGTTCTTTCTAGGCATATGAGTGTCAGTAATGAATTGCGCATTAGAACAGAAAATAGTATTTTAAAAAAAATTAAGAATTTTCTGAAATATGCAAAATGTTTGGTTATTCTATTGGCCACTATTAGTGAAAAAAATTTAAGTTTTATCTTGTATAGTAGTCTTGGTACAAAACATAACTATAAACCCTCTAGTTGGGCACCAGAGCATGGCCGCCTATGTATCAGACTAGTTTTGGTCGTTGCTGATGTGTGAACTGAATCCTGACGAAGATCTGCTGCTGCTCGGGTCATCGATAACGTCAACTACAGACAAAAGTGGAGTACTGAAATTTGCGACTTCTTGGAGCACGCGTCGTGCATGCAGAGGCTGCCAAGCGACTTCAACGCTACCAATAAAATGGCTCACCTTGACTGCTCTTAAGCTATACTTCCATGCATCCAAATCTACTTTACTTTTGCATTGAGAAGTGGCCCTGCTCTGTATAGCTTACAGACCCCAATCCCATGTGTTAAGAAAATTGCTTGTAGAAGAGTGACAATTGCTTAAATGTGCTTGGAAAGCCATATAAAAGCATCTAAATATCCTTTATTTTTCTACATATTTCTAAAAAAAGCTGTACTCAAGTTTGATTCATGTTTAGCATCATTGGGTGTAAATAAAAACTCAATTCTCAGGCTCATGAGCTGTTCGAATTGGCAAATTTTTTTCAGCTTCCTGTGCCAGTCCAAAAGAGTCAAACCTGTTTCCAATTATATTTCACTTAAGAGTGGCGTAAGGTCAAATTTTTTATCCCTCTTTCATTTAAAAAGATGGTGGTGATGGGGGCCCTTCAGCATCTCATGTGTTGTACAACTTTGCCATTCTGTTAATGTGTGGTAAAAGCTACTCCTAAACCTACATGTAAACTGCTGTCAATCTGTTCTTTGTCCCTTGTTTAACTTTGTTTCTTTTTGCACTGAATCAAAACAGATGAGGTAGCTAATGTAGTTTATCAACGAAGGTCCAGGATGCTTGCAGTTATTGAACATTGGCTATCTACCAGAGGGTACCAACTTTATTTGATGCTGTGCTCTGTGTTGCAGCTGTTAAGAACAGCTAACAGTTCAGCTGTGAGGTGTCTCCCCTTTTTAATAAACTGATTCCTTACGACTCATTCTCGTAAACTGATCACATTCTCAGAGGAGCAATCTCTGAAACTGAGCTGATGGGCTTTCATAAAAATGGCACTATGACAGGCTTTCTGATTCACAGTCTTTGCGAAAAGCACTTTATTGGATGTGTTTCGCACTGTGCACAATGCAGGAGCAGCCAGAGCAATGGAGAGAACTGCTCGCCGCCCATGCCAGCTCTTCACTCCTTTGTTGACATGCTGGATGCTGCGGCACGCCCTGGATGGTAGGTAACTACTTCGTGGGCATGTCCTGCTCTAGAACAGTGAGTCAAATCATCCTCCATTAACAGTGGGCTAATGTCAGCGTTGGAGTGAAAGCTCCCCCACCCCTGTTACCTCACTTCAATTTGTCATTGAAGGATAGTTGCGTGCAGGGCTGATCAAGGTGCATGTGCATGGAAAATCGCTAATCGCCTTCATCGTACTGTTCACTCCAGTTTCTTTGAAGGCACAAATGGGAGCAAGCCACAAGCCATTGAACATTATTCACCATCGTCTCGGAGATGTGCAATCATTACTTTTTGTTTTCGAGGGGCAGCATAGCCGCGGTCGAGTTTATAACATATCTAACATTTTCGTTGTTTGCGCATTAAAGGGCTGAGGAAACGTCTGCAACTTCCCCTGAAGGGCAATGTTGCCCGAAAAGGGAAAGGCTACTAAAAGGCAAGGACATGGCTGCACAGAATATCTGGGCTTTTCGCGTGCAGCCATGTATCATTGCCTCCACACTTGATTTATTGAAGTGCATCCTTTACTTGTTTTTTCTTCCTTTTGCTTGCTCCTAGTGCAGACTAATTCTTCCTCTGTTTTTTATATCTTTGTTATTCTATTTTAGCAGTACAAATTCTCCAACCTCTGCGGCAGCCCAGCTTGCTGTCATGAAGGTGGAAGACAGCACTGACATCACTTCAGGACCTGGTGCTCTTCAGTGGTGAGTATGGTAGTCTTAATTCATGCCAAATTTTAAAAAGCCCATAGGTGCAGAAACTGTGTTAAAGGTATAGCTATACACAACATACTACAACAAATTACATACTGAAAAGCGTGGTAATAAAATGGCAGACATTAAAGCTTGTGCTGGTTTTATGTGTATTTTGTTTTATTTAGTTACTTATTTTCTATTTACATACTGTGGGCTGCTCTCTGGTGGCTTGGGCAGGAGTGGCCGCAAGAATTGAAAACAAGCCAAGCCAAGCTCATGCTTGTGGATATGTGTTGAAAAAGTCGTTTGAAATAGTCATTTTTAGCTGCGTGTATAACTGCCAAGCATGACCTCCATTTATCTGGGAAAACTGACGCTGGCATACTTGACATACAAACTCGCATACTTGGCACAATGAGCTAGTAGTTGACTGCGAGGTTAATGTCGCCACCTGTATCAGCTGTGTTCCTGTGCTTTCAAATTGACTTTTTGCCTGCTTGTCCAACTTCTGTCTGTATTCTCGCCCACGTATTGTCAGAGCAGCTGCCTTATCTGTTGCCCTTCCTTGCAGCTGGTTGGAGAGTATTGGACTTCAGAGCTGTTTCCCTCTCCTGCTGGAAAAGGGAATCCGTGACCTCAACAGCCTGAAGCAGATTCCCTTCAAGGTACAACTACGTCACTATTGCTGCCATGTTGTGCTGCATACACAAGTGCGCCTTATGCAGGGGCCGTATACGCTCGTTTAATTGGACGCAGGCATCATCTCAGTCCATTGCCAGTCTGATGTATTCCTATATAGCCTGCTGCATTTTTTTTATGCAGCATGTTTGCTGTCGTGCATGAGTGAAATTAAGAGAGCGAGAAAGGGTGGGAGAAAGAAAGGTGGGGTTGGTAACTGGGAAAAAATACCAGTTTGCTACCCTGCATTGGGCGAAGGGATGAGAAGATTCAAATAAAGAGCTGAAAAAAAGGAGGGGGGGGGGGGGGGGGGTTAAATGTTCAAATGTTAAAGGTTAAAATGAAGTAAATGAGGGATTGAGGACTGTGTGCAGCAGACTGTCCATATTGATGAACCTCCTTCTTAGAAAGCGATGAGTGGATGTCTGAGTCACTGAAGGCACCAGCCTTTGTCAGGCTTTTTCGTTGACATTTCATTTGTGCCATGTACATCTATTAGTCTTGAACAAATTTTGTTATGATCCTGAAACGTAATCATTCTTTCGTGCTCTCGCAAGACCTTGAAGCGACTGCGGCTCAAGGAGCATCAGGAGACGGCACTGATCACTGCCATGCGGAGCCTCAACTACGACGATGAGGACGAGGAACTGTTTCCAAGCCAGGTGAGTGGGCCGACAGTGTCGGCCTGAATTTTTATATTTACTACTCTGTTAAGTGTCCATTCTTCCTCCATCATGGTCGGCAAATAGGAATATGCATTGCGTGTCCTTGTTATATTATTTCCGTCGAACCTCATTTCAACAGACTTACATTTAGCAAATTGTCAGATTCAGCAAAGTAAACATAAGGTTGGTTTCTTCAAGCTTTATTTTTTGGGGTGTTGCAACCTTAGTGGTTAAAGGGGCACTGAAGAGGATTCTGAACATGTCTTTTTGCCGCGGGAACTCGATCCACACGTTCGTAGCATTCTTAGAAACAGTAACTTATTGCCCTGTGTGGCCGACTTCCCTAATTAAAACGAATTAACGTCTGGCTCCCGCCTTTTTTTTTAATTCTGCCTCGTACGGTGGGCGGAGTCGACCAACGCGTGGAGCGCCTTTCACCCAGTCCCGTGGAGGCTTTGCTTTCGCTTTATTTTGTTTTTTAGGTTTCCATGAATAAATAGTTTCATTCGCAGATAATATAGCCACAAAATAAGCCCGAAGAAATAAAAATACGCGCGGACTATTTGCTACTACGGACTGCTACGTATTACTCCGCCGATGGCAGAGCGGCAATCCGCCACGGGACTGGGTGAAAGGCGCTCCACGTGTTGGTCGACTCCGCCCACCGTACGAGGCAGAATTTTAAAAAAAAAAGGTGGGAGCCGGACGTTAATTCTATTTAATTGGGAAATCGGCCACACAGGGCAGTAAATCGCAGTTTCTAAGAAAGCTCGGAATGTGTAGATCGAGTTCCCGCGGCAAAAAGACAAGTTCAGATTCCTCTTCAGTGCACCTTTAAGCAGTTAATGCTAGTAGGTTGTTGCTAGCCACTAGATGAGGGTAACGGGCTTAAATTTCTTTTCTGACTTCCAGGAATTTGTAACTGCTTGTTCTTTTTCTTGGAGTGACTTTGAGAATTCACGTTTTTAGAGCCGCCTTGTATTTTTACTTATTCATTATTTTTAAAACAAAGCAAATACTGCAAAAATTCACACTAATGATGTATTTGGCCATTACAGAAATGGTGATTAAAACTGTCTGTCTGTTGAATTGAAATGCTCCTTTTAAACTTCTCTGTGGAAATTGGATATTAAAAGAAAAGTAGCAGTGCTTCATTCATTGCCTGCTTTGCTGCCTGATTTTCTTCTGATTTCATCTTGTGCACCTGTGTACTACATGTGGCATAAATTAAAAGCTTCGTGCAAACTGGTCAGTTAGGCATCACCGCATTAAAAGGAGCACAAAATAGGACGACGGTGACGAGAAGTACAAATGACAGGGCTGGCACTGACTGTCCATTACTGGTGTGGCTGTCAGCTCCTATTTCCTGTCATTCGTGTTTGCCTGTGGTTTGTGCCGTATGCACTGCCTTTAATACCTTTGTGTACTGTACGCTAGGAAGCGCTGTAGAAAGTCATCCTCTGCCTTTATAAATATTTAGTTCGAAACCCTAACACCATGACCTGGTTGCCCCCCCACAAGATAACCTGATAAGTGTCAGCCATGGGATTAACAGAACCAGGATTTGCTTCATTTTATTTTTTGATGCCTATGTCGTTTGATGTCAGACAAATGCCGAGACATCATGTGTATGCATCGATTCCCAAGTCAAAAACCAAGTTTGAATCATTGTATTGTTGTGTTTTTTTATTGCTTGCCCAAGCCTTTCACTGGTAGCATGGCTCCATTGGGGAGCCCTTGCACTGGTAGCAGCCATTTTGCGCGAGCAGCCCAGGGATGAGGCTATGAGCAAAATTCATACTATGTCTTTGAGAACCTTCGTGGCCGCTATTACTGTGGCCGTGCTTCGTGACTGCCATGTTTGCTCTGTGATCTGTTCATGTAGATATGCTTTGTAGCTTCTGTGCTGTCTATCTGACTCTTCATTTGTCAAAGGGACATTGAGAAAAAGTTAAAAGTTGGCCTGTGTGAATTGATTTCCATGGAAAGATTATCCTCATCGCCGACAGAACTTTTATAAGCTAGAAACACCAAAAAATTAAATACAGCTATAGCTGCCACATGCTCTTTTCACAAGCAAACTGCGATGGCACCAAATATGTCTTTGTTTGCGAATGTCTGAGGCTTGACCATACAAGATGTCCACTACCAGGCAGCCCCTACCAGGCAGGCACTACCAGATTTCTCAGCAGTAAACATACCTTTTGTGCCGAAACAGTTGTGCCATCAACAGAGCCACAAAAAAAAAGGATATCGAATTTTGCTAAAAACGAAGATTGCATGAAGCTGTCCTTGAAGTTGTCCTCACTGGTTATTTACCCTTAAGGCACTGCCTCAGAGGTGGAGCTTCTGTGGCTGGTGATGTCCTGGCATTTATTTTTGTAACCGTGAGCTCAAATCAAGTTGGCTCTCATCCCGTTCATTCATCTGCTTAGGAATTACCTGGAGCACAGTCTCAGGGTACGCTGTCCCAGGGAAGCACGGCAAACCTGAGCCAGCAGAGTTGCACGTCCACCTGCAGTACGAAGCATTACCACGTGACCCGCATCCGAGTTGTTCATCCCATTCCGGACCACGATTATTCGTGAGTGCCCAAGACCATGCGCTGCTGTCTGGACTGCGACTTTCTTAGGACTTCTCAACTTGCGGCCATTAGCTGGCGTGCGTTCTTGTTCCATGGTTACATCATGACAGTCGCAATGCTATGTTGTGTCCTTCTATATTTGTCCCCTCTGTTGCACTGTTACCATGGGGTACAAAACCACCTCGCCCAACTAGTTGTTGTGTTGTTCTTTCTTGTCCTTGTTATGTAATATATTGTGTCATAGGGCTGCGTTAGTGCCATTAAGCTTAAAAAAAAAAAATAATGGCGGGGGAAGTGTACTTTGTGCAGCCCCGCAGGACGGAGGTTGCTGCTTGACATCTTTTTTCGTATATTTTGGAGAATTGTGATATTTCTGTTGTTTGTATACTTGGCAAACTGTTTTTGTTTAGGCCTTGTTATAGCTTTGCAGCTTCCTTGTTGTATTTTCACAGGGAAAACATGTACAGTATCTAAGGCTGTCTGTTAACAGGCCTTTGTTTGTACCTTATGAAACAAGGTTTTTGGAATGTTGATGAGATTTTTCGTTTTGTTCGTTACCTTTGCTGAGAAACATTTTTTTGCTAAAAATGTGGAATGACAGCATGTACATACATCCTTTTTGTGTCCTAAGTGGCCTAAGTGCATGCTTCCTTTGTGAAGCTCAGTTATAAGAATATCATGATTTTTATGTTTTCTGTTGATGGCAGAGTTTGTCATTGGTAGAAACTCCATTATTTTTATAGCTCTTTTCTTTGTGCACTTTGTTCTTCACTGTTGCTTGATGAAGTCATGCAGCTAGAAATGAATATGCTTGAGCCAACGAGCTGATGTTTTCTTTTTCTTGTAAATGATGATCCGACGTGGACTGTGCAGTGCGGCAGTAGCCATGGTTTTGGTTGCGATAGTCTAAAGAAAGTGTTCAGAGATTTGTGTTCTCTGTTAAGGTGTCGAGCTTATCATCAATTTTTCCTGTTCACACCTGTATAAGGTACAAAAAGCATTTGTTTTGTTTCTGTTCAATAAACTATCCATCCTGTGTCATTGTGTGCATTTTGAATGGTAGATACTGCTGCACCTTTCACTACAGATCAGGCAAGCTTTTTTATACACTCTGATATTTCTTGATCTTGATATTTTTGTGTGTGAGGAGAATTACTAATGAAAGATTAAGGGAGGAAGTTGTGATTTGGCCTTTGTGTTCTGCTCTTAGTCTGAAGTCTAGAAGCATTTATTTTTTGGGGAGGTCGAGGGTCTGCCAGCTTTTTTTGTAGGCTTGTTTATCTACGGTAGTTGTGGTGATAATTCATGGAGGTGGGCTGAAGCAAAAAGCGTACTGCTTGCCACGTGTACATAGAAAATTAGTTCCTGGCTTGAAACGTCTAAAATATGAATTTTGCGAGAGAAAGTTACTTGAAAGTGTGCATGTGTGAAGCTGATAGGTTTACAAATAGGCACTTGAATGCAGACGCAGTGTGTGTTTTGCAGCGTTATGCCCCATATCGTATGGTTAGGCAGCCTTTGAGCTTTACAGCTATGTAGATAAACCGTATTGGTTTTGTTCTGACAGTCAATCTGCACTTGACATTACAGGCACAAAGCATTAATAGAGCTGTATGGCTCTTTCTTTACAGGAGGAGCTAAAAAACATTGGTTGGACACGTAATTTTGCTCATGTGTTCTTGTGGCTCAAGCATCATATTTATGTTCAAGAAAACTTTGCGCAGAATAACACAAGACGAAAGAGAGAAACACGTACACACACACACGAGTGCAAACTTGCAACTGTATTTCTCGGAAACGATACATCGCCTTAAAAAGCAGAAAGGGCGTCAGCGTACGATAGCCAGTACAACACGTGTGGGAGCACAATGGTACAGCAAAAAATAACATCTGTGATAGGCACAAGACAATTCAAACTCCGCGGAAATTCCCAGAAAGTAGCAACATGAAAGCGGGTTATCGGGCATTTCCGCTTTCTGGGCATTTCTTCTGAGCATTTCCGCGGAGTTTGAATTGTCTTGTGCCTATCACAGATGTTATTTTTTGCTGTACCATTGTGCTCCCACACGTGTTGTACTGGCTATCGTACGCTGACGCCCTTTCTGCTTTTTAAGGCGATGTATCGTTTCCGAGAAATACAGTTGCAAGTTTGCACTCGTGTGTGTGTACGTGTTTCTCTCTTTCGTCTTGTGTTATTCAGCACAAAGTTTTCTTGAATATGTCGCTGCACCAACTGGCCCAACATTCTGCTCTACTAAGAATCATATTTATGGTTTATGGTTTGCTGGGGTTTAATGCCCCAAAGCAACTCTGGCTATGTGGGACACCGTAGTGAAGGCAAGCATCGTGCCAAGACGCCCAGGGACCTGCTCCCGGTTCGTTAAGACATATGTTATTTTTAGTGTGTTAGCACTGAAGCTTCCACAGCTGTGTATTTGTTGTCTCCGAGATCCCTCTGTGTGCCCGCCAGGTTGTGGACAAGCTGCCCTAGGTGGGCCAGCTATGTCACGTGACCTTGTGGCAGTCGCAACCTGCCCACCATAACAGGAGGCAGTTCGGTGATTGGTCACGAGAGGTTGTTCGGGAAGAGCTACTTGGATCTTGTAAGCCCCAACGGTGGAGGCACCTGCCATCGCAGCTAGGGCAGTGGCGCCTCGCTTTACTGGTGCACCACTGCCAGGAGTGGTACGACTCCCACGACCCAATTCCGCATATACGGGCATAAACCAATTTACGCAATCGCATCATACCCTTAACGCGGAGCTTAGGTCCGATTTCGGCCGTTTGGCCTTGAAAATCGAGCCTTGAACCGAAACCGAAGCGCAAGAGCGGCTAGAGCACATATTTCTGAATTGGCGTAACCGCGCTAAATCGTCCGTGATTTTTTTTCATCTTCAGCGGTAAGTAGTGGGTTCACAGATTAGGCTGCGTGGTGCTGAAAATAAGGTACAGCTTCGTGCAAATTGACAGCAGCAGTTTGTACATGTTTCGATTTTAAGACGCGGAATGCCACTACGTTATGGACGCCAATAATTGATCTATAATTATAATGCATATGCTAAAACAGATTTGTTGTGCGATGCGTAGTTGTGCATTGGGCAAATTATTTTTTCAAAGATGAAATTGCATCTCAAAAAACTTTTTTATACGAAACTGCGGATTCTCCTATCGTAAGCTAAAACAAAACGAAAACAAACGTGCCACAAGTGCCTTTCAGTGGTTTTCAAAAGTTTTCAATCGAAATGTGTAATTGAGCCCGGCTTAGATCGGGCGTGTGAGTGCCTCAGTTCCGCTGTAAGCTCCTTGCCTTGACTTTGTGCGCCTGCACAACGAACGCTGCGATTTCTAGAAAGACGTCGGCGGTCTCGGGGTAAGTCATTGACGTCTGCACACGCAGGTTCCCTGTCCACCAAAAAGAAGGCGTCTCGGAGGGGATCTCAAAGTTTCCGGTTGTTTCCACGCGCCGTGGGTTTGATGTCACGAAGAAACACGGCCGATCAGTGCCTTCCCCTTGTTGTCAAAACTAGTCACGTCGCCTTAGCGGTCCTCCCGCTGCATCGCCGAGTAATCCGTAACGGTGACCTCGGTGCACTTGCTCCGTAGACAGCGAGCGGTACCCGATAGTGTATCGATAGAACCGCCTCACCTGTTGCTATATCTGTCTCGTTCAAATCTTTCCACTTTCTCTGAAATGCAGATTAATCGCCTTACACAAATGCACCATCCGTAGCTTGTTTACCGATCAGAGAATGCGTGGCTCGTTTATTATGTAGCGTCATTCTGTTTTTATATGTATTCAGGACACACTTCTAGCAGCGTCGCTGTGTGAACTGCCGAATTCATTTGTTGTTTCACGAGGGGCGATTTTAGTACTCGCCGTTATGGACAATTTTGCCGGCCTGATTAATCGCTAGCAGTCACGTTGCTGTCAAAAGTCACGCAGTCGACAAGAAATTATGCGTGTTTGCTGAAACCTCTATGAATTAGGAATCGACGCACATTTGTCAAGCGAGCTTAAAAAGGCTGTCGCGTTGTTACTTGTTTATTCTCTGGTTCGCAAAGTAGGCGTAAAGCCTGCGATTTAAATAGAATGGTCACTCGATATCGCTGTCTTCGCTGTGCGGCATTTAAGTGTGATGACCGATCCAAATGCCTCTTTCTGCACATTTTATTTTTGTGACTTCGCAGTAGTTAATGCTGCGTGCAGGAACAGCTACGGTCGTAGTACGTAGCGCATTTGCATGCAGTGTTCTTTTGATTTTAACTCCACTACCGTTATTTGCACCGCTGACATGTAATGTAAATCCTATACGAATAAGGTGCACTGCGAAAACTTATTACCCGCCTTCATTTGGAAGCAAGCATAATGGAAGCGTAAACACTTGCACTGAGTCAAGAAATTTTGGGCACCCATATAGATTGAGTTGATTAGAATTTCCTGAATATTAAAATATTCAGGAAATTCTGCACTGGTGATGTGGCTCGTGTCCAAAGAGCACTTCAAACAGCATAACCTGCATGATGAGTAAGAGAGTTGGAACAGCTGTACTACATGCCACAGTGGTAACATCCCGCACAATTCTTGATATCATCTATCGTCAGCTGGTCAGCATGATGAGATGGTAACAACATAGCATGTGTTTTGCAATGTGGCAGTGTTTACCAAGCTACATTTTTCTCTCTCTTTATTTGTTACAAATATTTTATTCCATACAGCACTATTTGCATCTGTAGCTGTTTCAAAAGTTCATGCTAGACGTTGCCTACTTTTGCATGTTTGCTGCAAAAACATTCCCCCATCACACCATTGCAACAACTACTTAGAATGCAAAATGCTGTATAGCATGTCGATATATGAAGTAGCGTTTGATACAGTGATACCAATAGGGTGTGTGATCAGTAGGGCTTGTTTTCGAAAGGAACCACGCTGATTTGGTTTGGTTTGGTTTATTGGGATTTAACGTCCCAAAGCGACTAAGGCTATGAGGGACACCATAGTGAAGGGCTCCGGAAATTTCGACCACCTGGGTTCTTTAACGTGCACTGACATCGCACAGTACAGATTTAAATTTTGAAGCCACACCACCATGGATGCCAAAGGTTAAAAGAAGTTTATGATCACCAACATTTAGCTAAAAAGACCAGGTCTAAAGTTCCCTACTGATTGCCATGTGGCATCCTCATCAGTTTGCTCTGGCAAAGGGCATTTTTGGGAAGGTGGCTTTTCAGGAAGGTGGCTTTTCAGGTAGAAATTGGATGTAACCCGGTGCTTGGCAAATGTACTTTTGGTTTAAAAATTTGGGGAAAAAATTGGGCCTAGCACGAAAATAAAGGGCTTCGTGCATATGATACAAACTGTTTTCTGTCCGTGCTGCGTGAACTAAATTATATGTTTACTTATTCATCACATCATAAGGTATAAGAGTATAAATAAGCCAAAAATGTATTTCATTCCTCAGGGTGTCTAACGAATTGCAGGAAGTGGAAAAATTGGCTTAAGAGTATGGGCATAAGGCACAGATGTTAACACTTGACAGCTATTAAATGTTAAGTGAAGAAGAGCAGTTTTTATTGTAGAGGAGGGGATTGTGTTAAGCTATATTCTGCCATTATGACTACAGCTGTAATGATGGAAGGAGATGCCGGGCAGAACAATTGGCTTATCAGTGCTGCTCACAAGGCACAGATTTTATAATAATAATAATAATAATAATAGAGATTTATTCATCACACCTGACAGCCATCAAAAGTAATGTAAAAGGCCATTTTTATTGTCAGCTGGATTGCACAAATTAATAATGTGCAGTTGAAGTCTCATCTTACTTTTTCTATTCACTTTGTACTAAAAAATGACTTGCTCTAAGGACACACATAGGAATTGTATACTTAATTTGAATTGATAATTTTATTGCTGAAGCTCTCTGACAGCTCCTTGTACTCAATTCTTAAATTCAGGGGAACAAGCTTTATTTGTGGAAAATTATATTAATGGCAGCTTAAATTAAAGGTACTTTACTTGAGAACCTTTGATGTGATGAAAAGAGCAATCTTTTCATGACAAAAGAGCATTTGCAAGCAGCAAAGAAATTAAATTTTAACTCTGGCAGGATATATACACTCTTAATGTAAAGATTTTTTCTATTGATCAAAAAATTGGCATTGTTGTTTCATAGCTGCACTTGTAGAGGTGGTGATTTATTGCTCCCCTGTTGTGCGGGTTCCAATAAGGCTGTGATTGATGGCAGTCATTGTCTTATGTCGCAGCAAGCAGAGGTGAAAAAGAAGTCGGAGCCAATCCCAAGCAATGTGCCAGGATGCACGAACTGCTGGCACAAGTGCTGGAGAACCGAGACCTGTCAAGGGCAGGTGACCTCTTCTCGGTGGAGGACCAAAAGATTGTCGGGGACCTTTCGGAGGTGCTCTCCAAGATCCGTGATATCGCCAGTGGCTCAGACTTTCTGCACAGCGACAACATCCAGAGCGTCGTCGAGATATGCATCACCAGGGTCACATCAGCCATCCGGTGAGACAGGAAATCGCAGTTCGCCACTATAAGCAGGCGTGAAATTTTCATAACTCTGGTGCAACAGAGCACTGCTTACAGTTGTCCAGAACTGTGAAGTTTTGTGCAGTCTGCGAGCGTCAGTGCCTACCTACGCTCTGCACTTATGGATGACAAAAAAAAGTTACATGCAGGTGCAGTAACACTTATCAGGCTCCTAGTCCATTGAAAAAAAAAAAAAAAGACATTTTACAAAATCCTTGTGTGGTACATAAAATTGATTGCATATGCCAAAAGCAATGCTGAGAAACCGGTGACATGATCAATGTATTTCCTCTTTGCTATCTCAGGTTTGATGATGCACAGCAGCTTCTTTCAATTGCAGTCACCAGATAATGTGTTAATTTGACCTGCAGTAAAAATATTGTTATATCTGATTAGTGTTGTTGCCAAAGAAAATAGCTGAGAAATCTGGCCCCCTAGTGCTAGAATAGCACAGTAAAAAGCGAATCACAAGAAAGAACACAGAATTTGCACTGGCTACTGCAAAGTTGTTATTTCAAAAAGCAGCTGGTTGTAAACATATTCGGGTACAAACACACAAAACAAAAATAAGCGTATCATCGTGTTTTTGGCAAATGGCTCATGAAATGAGCATAGTAGCAATGGAACCTTATTGACTTGCCCAAATTTCTGTACTGATGCAAATCTGAGGCTTCGTTCAAATTTTTATTGTGCTTTCTACGTACCTAAATGACGAAGCCTTACTCCTACTGTATGCAGAGACACGGGCACCATAGAGCAGCATGCTCACGCACTGGTGGCATTATTGGAGTCCTGCTTGAACCACGACCTGCGCCCTTCCTCTAAGGATGAAGACCCACCACATGCCAAGATTGCTTCTGATATCGTCAGTTGCATCTTTCTGGTATGTGTGTGCATGCCACTGTTCTAGCCTGCAAACAGAAGGCGTAGCATTGCATGATGCTTTCTTTTATGTTGTGTTTGTATGCAGAATGCTTATAATTGCACCCTGAGTGCTTCTTACAATCCTTGCCCTCACACCATACTCACCATACTACTGTATTCAGTAGAGCATGCAGGGCTGAGGTAGCTTAGCATAGGTGTAAATATTTACACCTACTCATTTTCACAGGCCGTAGTAGTTTACGTGAGTTGTAACTATGCATTTTATTTTAAATGGACATCAATTATTTTCTCTCTAAAGTTGAGAGAAAGCAAGTCTGCGAGCTGACCGACAATGATGTGCTCACACTCTGATAATTTTGTCTTGAGGGAGGGTTCAGAGCAGTAGCAGTGATTTTTGGCACCCCCCCCCCCCCCCCCCCCCAAGGAAAAATAAATAAATGAAACACTTTTCTGAACTTGAAAAAAGAAATTTTGAAGCGTATCTTCAAAGGACTTTTGTGTGTTTGCCAACATGTATCTTGGTTTTGGACCCCACACTAGCCTCATTCGGGAGTACTAACACTGTTTGGTAATTTGTATGACATATACAGAAATGAAATCAAATCAAAACTACTTCTGAACATAACTTCAAAAATTTGCCTATAGTGCTTGAAAGGAACTGATTGTGAAGTGGATACATACATTGGAAGCTGTATTTTTTGTGCAGTCAAATGCATGTGAGCACTGCTGTAGAGGATATAATATACCAGTGCAAATGCAGAGTTCTTAAACTGAAACCACATCAATTTTTCTCATTTCATTTTTTTTTTCTTTAAATTCTTGAAGGGAAACTGTTTATATAACTATAAAATACAGGGCAACAGAGGCATTTATTTTGTATACTTTGTGGACCAAAATTTGATTAATTCCATTGTAGACTTGTTTTTTGCGAAGTTTAAATGTTTTCATCACAGAAAAAAAAAATCAGCTTTGTGCTACAAAAAGAAAGAAGCCTTTCAAGGGGACTTTCTTCTTTAAAATTATTTACCATAAATTTACCGATTCTTTCCGCATTTGGAAGCCGGATGCTTTTGCACGCTTGTCTGTTATTTAATAATGAATGATAGTTTTTGATGGATTTTTTAATGATGGTTTGCCTAGTTAAATGCGCGCACTTCCCCCCTTCCAGCGTTTGTACAGTGCTTCAATACTTTCATCGAGATTGTGCAAGAAGAACAAAACTTGGCAGACATGCATACAGTGCTAATAGATGTCAACCCAAAAAATTTTATTCTTGCGGGGCGGATGGTTTAAATTGTCACTTTTTAGCCCTCTATCCCCTGTAAGTGAACAGCACACGTCAGTTATAGAAAACGTGAGTGCTTGCGTACTCTTCTTGATTACACATCAGTTATAGAAAATGTGACTGCTTGTGCGTACTCTTTTTGCAGAATCACAACAAAAAGTCAGTGATGAAGCTGGCACTCCCCGTGGCAATCAAGTTTCTCCACCGAGGCAACAAGGAATTGAGTCACAACCTCTCGCGCTATCTCTCCCTGGCTGCTGTCAACAATGCTGATCTGCTGTCCCCACACGTGCAGCCAATTGTGGACAGCGTTATCAGTGGTATGTGTGCGCTGGCTGCGTTTTTCCGGTTGAACATTGCTATGGTATGATGCAAGATTCTTTGTAATTGCAGAGTATTACCGGTGCTAGTACTGTAGTCTGGAATTTGACAAAATACTGGTTAGTGGGAGAAATGTGTGTTGTGAAAAACATTTACGAATGGAAGAGAGAAGATCAATTGAAAAAAGCTTGAGCATGTTTTAGCTCCCTGTACAAGCACCTTGCTCACAATAAACAAACAGATTTTCGCGGTTGTTTTTTTTCCTTCTGCCCACAACAAACTGTGCCAGTGTTAAAGCTTTTTTTTTTGCTCTTTATACCATCTATAGAAACTCACAATGTAGAAACACCTTTCTTTGCAGTTGTTTTGAATTCGTACCATTTTTATCCTAAGAAAAATACATTGCAAGTTTTTTGGACAAGAAACAGGTTCAAATGTTGAACAGAATTTACACTGTATTGCATTTGAGCTTTGAGTAGAGCTATGCTGGTGTACCTACTCCTGTGGCATTCTTGCAGCATTCTCATTACATTCTTACTAATGTAGCTGTCCTGTTTGGTATGAGTAACAGACTGGATATAGGACTGTTCAGAAACCTTTGTTCATAAGCAAAAAATTACTCGCATTTTGAAAGATGACAGTTTTGTAAAAAAAGAAGAATGCAGTGTTACCACATTACCACTTATGCCAAGCCAAAATGTGCCAGGATTTGTGCATTATCTCTGCTTTTGGACCTACAAAAAAACTTAATTTTACTTTGCGATACATATGTTTCTTGACGGTGAGTTAAAGCAATAATGGTGGTTTAAAACCAAGCTTTGACACTGATGGCCAGTCATCCTGCCAGGTTATCATCCTGCGAAGCCATGTTTGTCATAGCCTGACCTTGCTCTTATGATCAGAAATATATAGTCACACAGCCACGTGTTCTGGTGCTGACACTAACACACATGAAGGCCATGCAGTGGAACTGACATGGTGCACCAAAATATCAATAGACTGAGGAGTGATGCCTCTCCCACACACATTCCCACATTGGGCTTAGTTCTCCTATCTTGGCAATCTCAAAACATTTGGTTGAAGCCAGCAGAATTAACTTTGACTTTAAATCACCTCAGTTTGCACATACGTGCTGCTGTGCTACACATTTTATCGACACAGTAAGAAAGCCAGGAGCTACAAACAAGCTGTTGCGATAGGATGTGGAAATCTGCATGAAACGCTGTCTTGTGCTTAGTCTGGCTGAAGTGTCCTCTTTGATTGCGTTACCTTGCTTTTGAACTTGAACGACATACAGTCGCGTGCAAAAAATATTAGCACAGATCACTGGCGGTTAGAATTCGTATATCTCACCACGCGGCGCTGCGGTACGCAGACCTGCCTAACGGGCCGTTTCCATGTTTGCAGCCTAGGGGGGGATGGCAGGATGTAAGCTTTATCAAGCGTGCACCGCCCGAGCGTAGAAGTGCCGACCCTACGTGACTGTGCTTGCAGCATTTATTTTCGCTCGGTTATCATGAACAAAGATGGTTTCTTTTTATTACTGTTTTTTTATGCCCGCGATGGTTTTTCAAAAGGAACTCGCGGGAACAATAGATGATAGCGCTGCTTTTAGCCAGTAATTTTGCTGTCCGTGTCAGTCCGCTGAACCCCCCTAATACTGTAGAATGGGAACGGCCCGGCACTCTCGTTATCAGCCTCTTCGCCACCCGCAGCGCCACGCGTTGTCATTCCGTCGCTCTGGTGTTCCGTCATGTGTGCTAATCTTTTTTACCCGCGACTGTACTTGAACGACCTACCTCATGGCCCTCTTGCAAGGAAGCAAACTGAACTTGATGCCTTGCTTTGTCACTGCAGGAACATTGTGCCTGCTTGCTGCATTGCAAGCACTCTGCATCTGCTCACACTAGACTGTACACTGCTGCAGCTTTCATTTAGTTCTGTGAAGTCAGGACGCATGCTCTGAAAGTTTAAGAGAGCTGTAACCAAAGCTCCAGGCAGTTGCGAGTCGCATTGAACAGTAATGTGTGGAATTAATTGTAGGCCTAAGCAGACCTCAGTCACTCACTTGCAAATTAGGCAGGTGAGGCCTGGGCTTATTCATTCGGGGTAAGCATATCTAGCACCCTTGCAATTGCACAAAAGCAAAATACTGCTTGTCTGGTCATTTAATCTTTCTGCCATGAGGCAAAATTTTATTCAATCTTCAGCTATAAAATGGGCTGCGTTACTTTTGCATAATTTATTGTAATAATTTTTGTATTGCTGTTCTAAAGGTGCATTCAGGTGGTTTATTAGGGAGTCCCGATTCATTACGATTGTACAAGCTCAGTTTTGGATGTTGTTGTGCTGCAGTTTTTGGGGGTGTTGGTCTTGGTGCAGCGAAAGAATGGTGTAGATTTGCAAGTTTTGGAGCTCGAGATTAGCACATGCAGCTGGGCTGCCTGTTGGCGAGGAGAAGCCACAGCAAGTGTGCCAGCCTGAATGTGCTGACATGTGGTGCAGGAAACTATGCCCTGGCCCGGGTCCTGCCTTCCATCTATGTTGTGAAGAAGGAGCCCATCCACGACCACCTGATGGCGCTGATTTCATTGCTGCCCCTTTGCGAGAGCTCGGACAAGCTAAACCTGCTCGCCCTTTTTGAGCTGGTGGCCAAGCACAAGCCTTCCGTGAGTTACTTTGCCTACACATGCCTGCTTTTTTTTCTCTCAGCTTTGTATTCAGTGTGGCTAATCTTGCAAGCTTCCGCCCCCAACATGTGCAGCTGCTGGAGAGCAATGTGCCTCAGCTGAGTAGCTGCCTGGGAAGCCCCACGACGACAGGCTCTGTGCTGAAGATCTTCCAGGAGCTGGCCGCTGCGAAGCCTCAGCTGTTTGCCGAGTACCTGCCCAAGATGAAGGCGGTGGCCCTAGCCCAGCCAGTCCACCTCACCCTGGTGGCGCACATCATGGCCACCGTGGGACGCCTGAGCGCAGTCAGTTTCTCTCTCTTCCCACGCATTCATTTTTCATTGTTGCCACTGTATGTCTGGCACCGGGTCGTTGGATATTTGCTTTGTAATTTGTGTACTTTTCAATAACTAGCAGGTGGCTGTAGTACCATAAGATGGAATGCTGCGAGCATTTGTGTGATTCGCGCATGTTTTTTCTCCAAGTTAAGGCTTCAAAAGGGGGGTATGCAAATTGCGTGCAGATTTTGCAAACACATCCTAAAAAACTACAGAGGTCATAAAGTGAAAATGAGTAGCGTATATTTCCACCTCAACTTCCATCCCTCACTGGCAAAAAAAAAAGAAAAGTAGAGTTCTATATAAAATGCAAACCCCCTCCTGCCCTGCCCCAGGTTATGTAGTTCCCCTCGGGATGGCATGACGGCATGAGTGCAGATCAGAGCAATAAACATGCAAAGATTTAATCACGAAGCTAGCAGTTAGGGGCAAATGGAGATAAAAAGCTATAAAATGGTGCCCTTACCTGCGGCCCAGCAGACTAGCGGCAAACTGAACAGCAAACGGTTCAATAGTTATGGATTCCAGCGTGTGCCGGAGGTTAGCTCTCGCGCCTGTTCGTCCGAGAAAGCAACTGTCTGCGCGAGTGAGCTGAGGAAATTAAGTAGCTCACAATTTGTAATACTACTACTACTACTACTACTACTACTACTACTACTACTACAACATACTACTACCACTACTACTATGACACAAAACCCAGGAATGGGTGCTTGACAGCTGTCGCTGTAAAATGTTCGAATTACTGAGTGTCCCCCCAAAAAAACTTACCGCTTTCATCAGGGCGAAGTCATTTGATGAAAAAGTCTGGGAAATGTTTGATTGCTTTTAAGAAGAGAACGACTTGTCAGTGATTTTCACATTTTCATCAATGCTTTATTGCCTGCAAGCTGCCGAGAGCATCAAAGCAGAACTGCTTCAAAGTGGTAAGAGCCTCCCTGGAACCCTTCACGGTGCGACGCGGTAGCAATGGAGCTCCACTCGCTGTTGTGACGCACCCCTCAGAGGCAGCAGTGGGGGCCTCACTGCACAAACTGCAAATGGCATGTGATGATTGCGCAGCTTCAGCACACTTGAAGAAGGAAGAACCACATGGAGAGAAACGCTGGGCGGTGCTGAAACGGCGAGAAAAAAAATGGTGGACGATTTAACATGGATAGGCGAAATGTAAATGGGTGCGCTAGCACTTCGGTTTCAGTTTGAGACTTGGTTTTTCAAGGTCATGCAAGCTTCGGACAAAGATTGGCGAATCGATCGCCTGATGTAGCACACACATTTGAGGCACACAAGTGACTCTGCAGCATGGAATTCAGATTACAGTAGGGCTGTTTGGACAATCGCTTGCCGCGCTGGTCATACCTGGAAACGGCCTCCATTGAGCCCATTCGAATTAACCAATGTGAGACCCGCAGCATCCGAATTAACAACCATATGATGCCATAGACTTGCGTGGGTGTGGGCTGGGACCGAAGCAGCAGTTAGAATTATCCGGATTTCTGAATTAATGAGGGTCAAATAATGAGCTTTTACTGTATAAGATCTCTAAGAATGTGGTATCAGTACATTTTTCTTGTATTCTCTGCAGAAGTACACCGCAGAAACCAATCATCTTGCAGCCCTTTAGAGGGGGCCTTTTTGGACATTAAAAATGTGAAGAAAACAAATCTTTGTTGATTCACTGAAGTGCATTGAGGAGGTGATCCAGAGGTAAGGCCAAGAGCTACAGATCTGAACAGAAGCTGCAAAAATCTGCATACAGAAAGCCAAATGACTGCTTATTTTTAGTCATTGGCGGATCCGTTTTGTGCGAACCTTTGTGTCCCCTCTCGTACCCTGTGTGTTTTTCTGCTGTAGGCTTATTTTTGTCTCCAAAAGAAGCAAAGTGCATGGTGTGAAGTGGTGCACGCGCAATGTGCAGGAACGTGCCCAGGAGTGTCTCGAGTTCCTGGTCAGCCAGCTGTCCAAAGGTGATCACAACACCCAGCTTGCTCTGCTTCGGGAAGCCAAGCACCTGGGAGATGCCTTTCCCGCACTGCTCGCCCCTTGCCTACCACAGGTACCCACGTCTCATAGGACGGCATGACCAGACTTATTAGAAACAACCTTTTTTCCAAAACCAGGCTCCAACTTTCCCGGGAGGTTTCTTGCTTTCACATTCTTCTGTGTGGAATGGATAAACTTGATCTTTAATTATTGAACAAAATGTTTAACTCGCGTTGTGATTCTACTTCATTCTTCTACTCTACTCTACTCTACTCTACTCAGGAGTTTCAGCTTCAGTCTTCCATTGTGGTTTCTCTAGCCAGTGACGCACGAGTAGCATTGACCACATGCTGTATGAAAGAATGGTCACACCATATCGTACATTTCTTTCTGCTGCCCCCCTTAAACTGCAATGCATATATGCTTGCTCCTAAGCTCATGACAGTAGCTCATTTTGTGCACCTTACAAAAGCTCTGCGCCCATCTTGTGATGCCAAGCTATTGTCTTTTTTAGCGCAATTCCCTTGTTTAAGTAGGCTGTGAAAAAATTTTGCTGCAGGTCTGTTATGTGCACCAGCAAATGCTATGTTAGGATTCATGGTGACCACTTGCATGAGCATATTTTGATGAAAGGAACCCAATCAATATACTGGTCTCTGTATCACTTTAATGCAGCATACAAAGGGCAAAACTTTGTATTTTGTTGTTTTTGTGGGGGCATCATTAGCGCGCAGTGAGCAGGATGGAATGGTCACTCTGGTCTATTTATGGACATGCATTCCTTTTCTAACAAATTGCAGGGACCTAGCAAATAAATGGACATTTGATCTCTTCTGCTGTGTAGCAGTTCCTAGTTGTGGCACTTAGATGATGACTCTCAAAACTGAAGCTTTCAAATCTAGCCAGACTGCTTTTGTGCCATAAACTTATGTTTGAATTTGGACACTTTAATTAATGCTCAGGGCGGAGCACTTATCCTGAAATGACTCTGCAACTTTATTCTGTCTGCATAAGTCTGGATTGCTTGAAACATATGCCCCTTAGCTGTCATTAAGTAACTGGGCATGGAGTTCGTGGCAATTAGGAAGGGGCAGTTTTGTGAAGAAAATTGGTCACAAACCATTTCTTTTAAGAGCTGCTCTGGTAGTTTTTTTAGTGTTCTATTAGCTGCTAGTTTTTCTCCAGAATTCTGTTTCATTGATTTGTGTCAAACATGTTATTGAATACATAGTTATCAAAACAGTTTTGACTACCTGAAGGATAAATGTTAATGTGGCCGCATACTTTGGTTTCATTGGGCACTTTATTGTATCTTCAGACTGTTGAGCCGGAGTCGGGCCACTTTTTTTGTGCTTTTGTTTATTACTAACTTGTGCATGTTTTTCTCAATAATAATTCGCCTTAAATCAATGTAGCATGTGTTCCTTACAAACAAGTGCAATCAACTAGCGTCAGTCTTTCTGGCTTCTCAGTTAAGGCTTGAAATGAAAGTTAAGAAAACGGGTAGAGGGGTGTTGCCTTCATGTGTCCTAGTTTTTTGTTGTTGCATTACAAAGAGACTCATTCCCTCACGCAATCTACCTGAGGAATAGCAAAGAAGGCTTGGAAACCAGGACCCCAGTAAGAAAACCTCACTTGCCCTTTCAGATCTGCAGTCAACTTCCTGAGCCAGTGGCGTCATCAACGATTCGCTTCTACCTGCACCAGCTGAAGGCAGATGCTGCCACAGCAGCACACAGGTGCGCTCCTTGTCTTTTTACACTTTTTATGCATCTGTTTTCTTGGGGCACAAGTATGTTGTGTGCTTAAAATTTGTGCATGTCCTGAGATTTAAGTGGTGAGTCCAAACTCTTCAATTTCAGTGTCACAAATGTAAGCATACGTTGGCACACATTCAGCAGTAGCCTAATGGCACAGAGAGTGAAGTAGCTTCTTGCGTCGGCATTTTAGCGCATTAAAATGTGTGCTGGTTTTATGCTCCTACTATTTGTATTTTGCAAGTATATTTTGTATGTGCCATGAGAGAATAAGATGTGACAAGCAGCTGTCTGCTCACACTAGGCAGTGGTACAAGCTTATGCCACATCTTTTCCAGGGCACAAGTGGTGAACAGGACGGGAGGGGTCACGATTGTCAAAGTTGGGGGTAGCCGGCATGACATTTCGTCCAACCGTGGAGCAACCATGCCAGCAGTGCCAACGGGGCGTGCCCCAGCGGGTGTCATCAGCCAGCAGGCTCCGAGAGCAGCCAGCATTCTGGGCTCCTCCTCGCAGGAAGCCAATGCCCGCTCTTTGGGCCACCTGGGCTCAGGGCAGCTCGCCCATCGGAGCATGACCCGGCTGCCCTCTGCAAATCACATGCACCACGGTACATAGTTCGCTTCGATCTATAGGTTGCTCTACCAGGGCCCTGTTGGTCTAAGGAGTTGTGATTTGATGAGATTTACTTGAAACTTTTTTGTTTCTTATTCACGGTTGATAGTCATTGATGCCACAATCGTTTAGTTTGACACGGTTTTAAAGTGGTCTCTTTAGTCCGAATTTTCTCGGGGGTTTATGTCTACAAGAAGGCGGAATGAAATACAAGAGCTTAGCTATTGAAAAGATGAGGGTAGGGGATTGAGGGGCTCATTATGAAGGAAGGCCTATGAAGGAAGCCAATAGTCATGAAGCCAAGGAAAGCGTAGGGGATTGTTTATATCTTTATTTAAATTTTAAAAAATAAAGATATAAACATTCCCTCATGCTTTTCTTCGCTTCAATGACTATTGGCTTCCTTAATTTGTAAGTGCTTAGCTAGGCACTTGTCATTTCTGTTGGAAAGTGATGATCACACCAAGAAAATTTTATTGGTCTTGTTTGTGCAAAATGAATTGCATTAGGTAGTACAAACTGGTGCAGTCCTCACATGGTGTGCATAATGCGGTGGTTTATTCTGACATTCAAGGCAGTTACTTAAAAAATGCTCCTCTTTGCACATGTGCAGCATGCTTTTGAGAAGTGAAATACTCATTGGAGGAAAGGAATGTGTGGGGACATTTCTTTTTAAGCACATCAATATTTCTTCTAGGATGATTTTGGTGAAGCTGTGTGGCACATCTTCAACACATATCAGCTCCAGCTTTGCAAAAGTTTGATAGGGCACCAGTGTGTATGCCTGCATGCTCGTAACATGTTCTAACTGAATGAGCATTGCTTCTAGCATGAAATGCAGGGAGGAATATCTATGCGTATTTTTTCCATCACAGAGGCCAGTACTTTTTCATATTAAGTGCCCATTTCATGTACCATACATCCGACATATGCTTGCTTGCTCCCGTTCCTGCGATCTCTCTCTTACGTCTTGCTGCAGCTCCCCATGCACAGAGCAACAGCCGGCTAAGCTCTCCCTGTGGCTTGCACATGAGCATGTCTAAGTTGAGCTCTAACTCGCCCGTCAACCGGAGCCTCTCCGCACTCAACAGCCGCCACAACCTGAGCTCAATGCCAGCACCAGCAGCGCACACGAGTCGAGTGTCCAGCTGCGGTGTCACTGTCACAACCACTTCAGCCCACAAGAGCATGAGGTGGGTGCCCCCTTACTGGCTATGTAAATCAGTAAATTGGTTTTTGAGGAAAGGAAATGGCACAGTATCTGTCACACATATCTCGGCGAGGAGAAAGGATAAGTCTGTTGCCGTTTGAAGTCCTCTGAGAGGTGCTACTTCATGGTAGGTTCAGCATACCACGGCATATTTGGTATCAAAGCTTGCCTTGCCTGTGGAGCTCTATGGCTAAAAATGTAGAATGCCGTATCATGGCGAATAGTGCAACACATTATCTGTGTGTCTTGTCTGTGAAATATGCGTTTTTTGCTTGATCACTAATGCATGATGGTTTGCTTTCTTTAACAAAAGAGGCACATTCATCTCAACTGCTGACAGTTGCTGACTGGAGCTTTTGCAAACGCAGCATTCCAACGCTGATTGAGGAGGCGCAGCCGTCGCCAGTGATCGGCCGCCACCCCGTCCTAACTGTGTCCATAACGAGCAATGTGGCGAGGCGAGGACCAGCCGATCTGGGCAGCAGGGCCCTTGAGGGGGGCTCCTCTCCAAAGGGTACAGTGCCCAGTCCTTCTCCACCCCCACTGGGACCCACCCCTTCATGCTCCTCGTCCTCTGCCACACCCCCTCCCTACGTGGAGGGTGGAACCTCCTCTTCCTCACGCCTGGGCGCACCCCACAGCGGCTCGCTCAGCTCAGGCTGCAACCAGCAGCTGCTGAAGGGCAGTGGCGGCGGCACCAGCTCAGCGACCGAAGATGAAGCCGTGCCTGTGGTGACACGCAAGGTGGTACAGCCCAATGCACAGGTGCGTGGGCCAGATTTGGGGGGGAAGTCTGTGTGGCAGCATGGTAAAATAAGGTTGCATGCTTGGCACTCATGTCACATCCTATTCGTGTTCACTTTAGAATAAACTACTTTATTTAGACTTCCAAAGTAGCACTGTATCACCTGATGGCCTTCTCTCATATTTATAACGAGCCCCTCATTCCCCTTCCCTTGTTTGCTTAATTGCTTAGCGAGAGCCTCGGTTCTGGCAGCCTTGACGCCATAGGAAGCATAAGAGGGTTCTCACAGCTTCCACCCTCGCCGTTCAATGGCGTTCTACGTCACACCAGCGGTAACTCAGGACGTTCCACGTCCGCCGCTTACGAACGTGGGTGGCGCTGATGAACACTCTCAAGGTTAGGTTATTTGTAAACATAAATACCCCCGAAAGGAGAAGGTTTGACAGCCGTCGCCGTAGCTCAGAGGTAGAGCACCGGACACGTAATTCGGAGGTCGTGGGTTCGGATCCCACCGGCGGCATGTGGTTGTTTTTTCTTCTGCTTTTCTAATCAATTAGCTTTAAGCAACAACATATTCAGTAATATTCTTACTTGATCAACACCAAAAAAATAAATTAATTAAAAAACAAATCCCCTGTGCTCCTTGGTTTCTGTGGCTGTTGGCTTCTGTCCACAACACTAGTTAGTTCCATCACTGCTAAAATCTTCATCTGTATAAATTAAGCAACTTTGTTGTGTTTAGGTTAGACACCATGTATACTTGTAGCATTTTCTTTTTTTACCGGTTTTCCTTTCAGCATGGTTATCCAAAACAACTTTTCGGCAGCATGGCAGTATTACCTAACTTCAGTAATACCTTACTTTGTTTATTTTTTGTGCGGCAAGACAAAACAAAGACATACAATAGCACTGACCTGCGGCCATGCTTTACAGCCAAGCCCGGAGATATCGAATTCGAAGGGGATCATGAAATATAGAAAAGCTTTGATGTAACCTAGAAGCAAGAATACATTGCACCCACACTTGATGCATTCTTGCAGTGACGTGCAGTGCACTGCTCGCTAGGCACTTCTGCACCTAATCTGCTTTGCATCGAATCTGCAGTGGAAAATGGTTTGGAACTAGCCACTGCCTGTCATAAGATGTTTGATCCTGTTACTAGTAAACTGTAAATGCAAAAATCTCACTAAAACTAAGGTACAGTTGGTTTCAAGCAGTGACTTCAGAAGCGAAACATGCCTTGTGAAGGCTGCTGCAAGGGCCTAGGTTCACCGCATGAGAGCAATAGGGTGTGAAAAATAAGTACAAGGGACCGCAAGTCACCCACAATACTCCTCAGCGTTCACCTTGTAAAGCGGTTTCACAGTGCCAGCACTGCCAGCAGCTGCCTAAGGCTGTGCAGTCGATCAGTCTCCACAAGTGAAAAGGGCTCAAAGAGCACTATTAGAAGCGACACTTAAGGGGCGCGGCCCACAGTTCGATTATCGAATGTTCCACTGGACGCAATTTTTATATGCATGAACAGTAGTGCTATAGTTTTGCATGGGATTTTCTAGGGGATGTTCTGATTCGATATAAACAATAATGGGATCTATTCAGGCTTGATATCTCTTGGCTCAACTCTACTTGCATGTAGGTGTATGGGAGTAAAGGATAATGAAAGCAAAATATATTAAAAGGTAAAGAGAGTAAGAAAAGTGTAGAGATAATGACAGTTCAAGAAACACTAGGAAGTGATTTCGTCCACCCTGCTCTTATAGGGTATCAGCCCAAGTGTGTATGCTGGTTGCTATCATTCCTGTAAGGCAGATGAATTAGAATTGGTCAAGGGGCTACTGGTCATACAGCGTGTAGTTGTATGTACTGGTCATGCAGCTTCAGAGCTCTGAAAACTAAGAATATTCATTAAAATTTGTTTTTTTTTTTAGCTTTCTTCTTCACGGTGTAAAATACTTGCGACTAGTTTAGTTTTTCTGGCATCACTTTTCGAACCCTGTTACTTGTGGGAGAGCCTACTGGTTAGTGCGTGGCAACTTTCTTTTCAGGGTAGAAGGTTCTCTTCAATTCAGTACAGCATGGCATACTTAGTTGTTTGTTTTGGAGCTACATGCTTTGAAAATAACATGGGGAAAATCCAGCAACCTTGCATTCAGTCATCCAGGCAAACATGCATTCTCACCTAAGATATGAAGAAAAGTTGCTCCTCAATAATTGGTAGAGTCTGCCATTGGTTTGTAGGCAACTGCTTGGAATTTTGCCTTTTGCCTCTGTGTAATCCTATTTGTTGGTAGGCTTCATTAATTGATGAACAAGTTTACAAACAGTGGTGAGTTGGTGTGTGTCACCCAGACTTCGCGCACTTTTACGTGGGAAGTTCCCAGACACCCTTAGAGCGTGTGGGGGTAACGGTCTCGGACTCGAAGGAGATGCCCTCGACTCAGCGTGGCAAGCTCAGCGGAGACCAGCTACCAAGTGACAAGAGGTTTTTGGGCGTTCGGTGCCCAGCTTTCGCTGGTTGTAAGCCAGAGAATGGGTCAGAGCCAAAGGTTCACAAAACAAAACAATGTTTATACAGCAAAGAGACGATACAGAGGATTACACAATCACTAGTACAAGCACATACAAAGTGATTAACCAAACAATGCACTTCGTGCAAAGTTAAACTCGAGAGAGAATACAATACAGAGGCAATATTGCACCTAAAGTGCACTAACACAAGAAAGAGAGGTAAACAAACAAAACACAATTTGTTCACCGGGCACTGCGGCAGTCCGACGACCAGAGTTCCACGACGATGCCGTCCCGCAGACTGGCGAACGTTGCCTCGTTGGTCCGATGCTGGCCGAGTGGTGTTTTCCCGGGAGTCGAACGGGCGCGCTTCGATGAAGCTTAAACGGCGGTCCGGACTGACTGATAGCGGTCAACGCCTTCTTTTATAGGCTCGCTTCCACGTCTGTTTGTTCTACGCGCCAGAGTAGGCGCGCACATACACGCAGCATTGGCAGTGCTGTCTCCCTTCCCTCTTCTCACTGGCCGCGCATCCCCATTGGTCAGAGGTCGGGGGTCGCATCTCGAAGTTTCGAGCGTGTTCTGGAATGGCGTTGTCGCCGACGTCCGAGTTCAGAGGAGGGGGACATGTCTTAGCGCACGCAAGGCTTCCCCCTCTTCCCCCGGTTAGCAGTAGAAACGACTCGCACGTTCTGGAGAAATCGGCGTGGATGACTCATGCCCTCCGAGCGCGCCGTGTCGGTGAGCGGTGGTGGAGGGGAGAGGGAGCACACGCACAGCGGGGGTTTTCCTTCACCCCCGTTCAGCTCGCGCCAGGCGAGATGCGCCGTGCGCGCGGCTGTGTTTTTCTTTGTTTGCTTCAAAAATGCGCCGAATTTTGTGACAGTGTGTCTCAGTGATGTTCTTCTGCCCAAACATGGATCTCAGCGGCCTAGCAGGTTATGGATGAGGCTGGTGATTTGTGATGGCAATAGCTGCTGAAAAAATATAAATATAGCCATGTTCATTATGTATTGTTGGATCATCGCAGTGCTATTCGAACCCACTGATTTTTTGCAGCATCGATGGTGCCCAGAGGAGTCTTTGCTGTAGTGGTTAATTCTGTCAGCCTATCTTGCACTGTTTTGTCACTTTCCCTTTTCCTTAGGAGCTTCATCTTTTGACGTCATTTTGTGCTGTGTGATGTCAGCTCATGTCAGAAAGCCCCAGGTGTTCCAATTTAATCCAGAGCCCTCCACTACAGTGTCTTTCATAGCCCATGCATTACTTCAGGGTGTTAAACCCAATGAACCCCACGTTAAACGCTAATTTTTTTTTCTGCTTGATTCTGCCCCTCCCTTTACAGAGGATATCAGTATTCGAGCCATACCCCATGCGAGACGCTGTGCAGCACTTCTGTGAAAAACATTTAGACAAGATCAAAGCTTATATGCAGACTATCTTTGTCAAGCTCCCACTGCCTTCCAAATGCACCATTGAAGGTGAGTGCCTGTCTGTTTGCAGTTTTGTTCATTGCAAATGCTCTAATTATCCACATATAGTTTGTCCAACTTCCAGGCTTCCCACACCCCTCATACTTCAAATTTTGTTGAGGAGATTGGAGTTTAAACTAAAGCTGTTTCTTTTTTTTTTAATAAACAAGTTTAATGCAGGTTGGCTCTTGATGATAGAGCATCATTTATGCATTATGCACGTCTACATTGGTGCCCTGAATCTACGTATGTGTGTGTGTGTTCAGTGTTATCACAATAATTCTAACTGCAGACAGAAAATACTGTAGAATTCCAGTGATGTGAATTTCAGGATGATACCAATTTGTAAAATTCCTCAGCTGAGTGCATTGTATAGAATATCCAAAATTTTAACCTTGTTCCAAACACATTCCCGCGCCACTGCTGCGCGAAACGAGATCGCACCCTCGAGCACTAAGTGCTTTCCCATAAATCGCCCACTCTGCGATAGCTAGTCGCGCGTACACACAGGGAGCTGTGAGCGGCAGTGCGTGGACCCCACATCAATGACTTTGCGATCACTATACTCTGTTTCATACATAGCAGGCTACGCTGCCAAAGCTAGCGCACCTGTTCTTGCGAGCTAAATCCGCGCCCGAAAAGTAGTTTGCCATACAGCCAAAGTGAACACAGATGTGTTTTGTTTAGACAAATATCAAATACCATGACTGGTAGCCGCCTGCACTTCATTTAACCTTTTGCCTCATTTTTGTCCTGCGACACATAGACGCTTCGAGGTGTAAGACTGACATGTGACGGTGTGATAAGCAGCTGGTATGGCGAATTACTCTGACTCCATCCACGCCAAGAAAGTAGTGCACACTCAGAGAAAATTATAGCCAAAAAGCCCGGGCACTGATCTCCTCACTGCTTTGACCATGATTTTTTAATGCTGCCTCTTCGTTTTATGCCACTCTTCGTTTTCGTCCAAACACTCACTGAGGCTTTGGGAGGAATGAATGATGCGTGGCGGAGTAATATGATTTGGTGGCTACATTACTTCAGCACTCTCCGCTGCGCTGCCTGCAATATATAAACGGAGTATCGTCTCACTGTACAAGTCGCTATTAATGAGCTGCGGCTGTAAATGAATCCCATCAGCCATTAGTAGAACTGCCTGAATGCATTTCCCATGCTTCTGCATAGGGATTTTGTCCATTTTGGATGATGCGAATTTTGCGAAGTGATAACAGAGTGGAAGAGAAAAAGCGAGGAGGTAAGTATTCTTGTTGCCTGTAGGCTGTGATGAGTTTGGGAGCATTTTAAATACGGTCAGTGCCAAACAACTGTGCATCTCAAAGGGCTTTCATTTGCAACTCTCTTAATGAAAGAATTCCCATTCCATCTTTCTTTGGCCAATGCATGGGCAGAGAGGCGTGCCAAGAAACATGCCATCCTTCAGTTTGCATGCCAGGGCAAAGGGGAGCACTGCCTATACAACAAGAGCCTGTTCGTCATGAAGACCAAAAATCCACGCATCTGGATCCACCTTATGTTTCTTGCACTACAGGTGAGTGTGCACAGTCCGGGTAATCTGGCAGTCCAAAACTCTTTGAGTACGTCATTGCGTGATTTGATCCATATATATAGGGCCTCATGCAAAGTACTAAACATTGCACCCATTTTGTATCTTCCATTGCCCTTTGTGCACTTTGCAAGTGTCTGCCTACCTAGTTTCATGTGAAGGTTTAAGCTGTACCACAAACCAGCTTAGAAATCCTGGAGTAGCTAACATACTGTGGGATTTCCGTGCAATAGAGGGTATTCACGAGATGCCATGAGCGCCATTTTGCTGTCCAGCACATAGCTTCAGCAGTGCAGGCCGAAGCAGGAGACGATAATCCCATTTGGCTTGCCAATAGCCTTTCGCAGTGCTCTACAGACAATGAAATGATGGCCAGTTTGACGTCAATGAATACCCCCTATATGGGTTTATATGGGTTCAGCAGAGGGATAGCACGTCAACTTGTTAGTTGCTTAACCTCCTGTGAAAAGCTGTTGCAAAAAAATTTTATTCTCCTCTGCCTAAACAGTAGCACCACGCCATGCTTCCTGTTTAACTAGAAACTTCATTAAACTGTATGCTGCCAAATTTCTTGAATGCCCTACTGGGTGGTAACCAAACACCTTGCCTCTTTCCACTGTCCACACCTCATTGTGGTATTTTTTATTTGGAGGCTATGTAATATCGTTTGTTACTCCTGCTGTTTTGTTTTCTCTGTTCTCTGTTATACTCAAAGTTCTCTATTATCAAGGAAGTGTATTTATTGTAAACTACATACAACCAAGCTTTCTACGCCTAGGGATTGCCGTGCCTTTCAGACTGTCGTGGGTGTCTGATTTGTTTGCATTCAATACTGCTGCAGAGTTTATTGCCAGTAATATCTAGCAAGCACACTCCCTGCCGGTGTGCAGAGCATTCTTGAACAACTGCTCTTCTCCGGCTCATATCTTGTATAAGTGCTAACCTTGTGCTTCTTTTACGGTACTTCGTCTGGTAGCAGCATTGCTGCATAGCATTCTTCTCTACCTTCTTGTATTTTCTCTGTATCTGTAAATAGCCCTCTGTTCTTCATTGCTCTGAATTGCGTTGTGGATCGTGCCACTCAGGCCCGCTCTGCCAGTGCTCTCAGCACTCGAGAGTCATCCGTGAGCAGCCTGAAGAACTGTTGGGATACCCTGAAGTATGATAACAAGTCATTCCTAGCCCTGGTGACATCGTCATTTCCATCAGCCAAGGTGGGTATTCTTCTTTCGTGATTTTCCTCTAGTGCAGTAAAGCCCTGATAATTCGAACTCGGTTATTTTGAGATCCCGGAAGACTGGAAGGATTTCTGCGGTCCCGTAATTTCATATATAAATTTTACCATATAATTTGAACTGACGGCCTTCACCAGCCCAGTTAATTTAATGATCTGGAGTGCCATGTGGGAATACCCGGTCTCGATTTCACCGAAAACCCAGTGGAGCTACTGGCCTTCGAGTCCGCTAGGCAGTGTTGCAGGGAGATGTCGATGCTTGATATGTGAAGCATCCTGCAGAGGTGAAGGTATGCTCCTCTGAAATGCAGCAGGTGTTTGAGGCATAGCTGGACTGCAGGCAGCACTTTGTGCGCTCATTGCTACTCTTCCACTCAACCTTGGTCAAGGCATGCATAATTGTGGTCTGATACAGCAGGGAGCATAAAACGTGTGAGTGAAAGTTTTTTTTTATAACCTCAAGTAATGAAATAGGGGTGTGCAAATTATACGAGTAAGTACAGTATATGCCATACCCGCTCAGAATAAAGCTTGGTTTCTGTCAAAAGGCTGATCCCACATTATTGGAGGCCGTAGGGGGACGCGATTGTTACAACGAACTGACCTCTATAACAAAGCGATATTGAGGTCCTGTTAATTTCATTATAGATGAACATGCAAAGTTCATCCAATAAGGTATCATGTTCTCACTACAGAATTTCTTGCCTGGGTCCTGTTTTTTTTTTTGTGCTCAGTTAACTTAAAAATCCGGTTGATTAGAATATTTTTTGCACTCCCAATGGTTTTGAATTAATGAGGTTTTACTGTAGTTGGTTTCTGGTGATTGGAGGTGTGGGGTTTGATTCCCAGCGCTGCCTGTTGCCCACTGGTCGAACAGTCAGAACAAGCTGTCTCCTGGCCTGGCATTCGGCTTCTTTTAGGGTGAAATGCTTGGAAAATGGGTCATTGACCCCACCTTGAATAAACATAAACACCTTGTGCCCAGGCGCTGTTTGGCCACAGGTGCCCTTGCACCGCAAAAATTCATCATCTGGTTTCTGGCAAGGGCTGAAACAGAGCCACAGAATTATGACAGCATGACGTTAGTTTGTTCCACACATATCCCAGTTCAGTTTCAGAAAATGGAGACGAGAATGAACACTTTGTGAGTGGTTAGCACAAAGTATCTGAGGCCCCGCACAGGATACAAAATACAGTCAATATATTGGGCCAATAGGGCCTAGCAGAGCCAGAGTTCAAACTCATGTGAGATGTCGGCTTACTGCGATAACAAAAAAAAAAAGAACAGATTTTCATCCATCAAAGCACTTTGCCTTGTCTTTTCTTGTCCTGTTATGATCTGATGAAGCAACTGAAAGGTGTATTCAGTTGGTGTGCAGTAGAAGGATAATGTTCCACTAGTGTTTTGTAAACAAAGATGTTCATTTTGTCACACAGTATGGACACCCACGTTTCACTTCACATTTTCGTTGCTGCTTACATGTTGGATATCTGATCTAATACTCAATGCTATCACATCTCTGTCTGTCTCTCTCTGTGAGTATAGGTGTGTGTGCGTGCATGCATACTTGCATTTTTACCAGATTCAGTCTGTATTTGAAGACTTTAATGACCCATTTGTGCAATACAAATTAATTTAGTTACCTGTGTGTGTGTGCAAGTTGCTCCTATCAAGGGAAGTAAAACTGCCAAAAGGACAGGGTCAAAAAAAAGAGATAACGAAGCAAAATGATTCCATGGGTGCAAAAACGACAGAATGAAGACATGACTATGAAATGACATGGGTGTGCCCGTAGTGTCACTTCTTTGTGTCCTTCTTCCTTTGTCCCCATCACTTTGCAGTTTTACTTTCCTTGACATGAACCAGTTAGTTTGCAAGCGCATTCTTCCGCTAAGGTTGTTCCCGTCTGGTTGACCCAGGATCAGGACAACCTGATAGCTGAGCTGCGCAGTGAGCGCTTCTTCGATGTGTTCGAGTACAATGGGCCCCTCACCCTGTGGGGCTGTTTCCTGTGCAACCACCCGGACCGGGCCCAGGGTTTCCTCCAGGAAGGTGGCGAGCCTGTGATAGAGGTAACTGCTGATGGCATCTGTTTCAAATTCTGGTGGGCCGCTGCTACTGCAGAGTGAATAGGTGCGGGTCCATGCAGAGACATGGCAGCTGCTGCCACTTGGGTGTCTTAGGTTGGAATAGCGTAAGAAGGAACCTTGCTGTTAGTTTCGAGCCCACTTGGATGGGTTATGGAGCCGTTCTCACAGTGGCGGCATACAGTAATACAAGAAACATAAGGGGTACAGGTAATAGTAATAAAAAAAAATAAACGTGGCCTGGACTCACGTTTTATAACTAGCAAAGTTTTCTTGTATTGCTTTATCTACTTGCAGATCAACACAGGAGACGCGAGTGAACAGAATTTTTGTTTTCAGTACAGCAAGGCCAGAAAAACTCATATAGGGTCCAGGTACTTGTCCCTTGACGATTGTAGTGAAGTTAGCTCTGGAAGAAACTTTGTATTTTGATGCTTTTTCTTGTTCTTGCTTTTTGTTTGATATATTAAGACAGAAAAAATATTAAGACAGAAAAAATATAATTGAAAATCTCTAAGGCCATGGAGTTTTAATTTAGAAAATCTGCTTTCTTAGGGATCGAAAAGTTGAAGATAGTTAAAGAAGAGGATCACATATGTGGGTAGATTGTGGCTGTGTCTAGTGGTGTTTATATATCTAGAATAAACAGCTGTGGCAGATGCATAGCAGACAAGGAGGCATATAAATGGGACCCGAGTTAACCTTCTAGTATATGAGGTAAGCACTGGCAGGCAGGGAAAGTTCGAATGGGAGATGAAATGTTCACACCAGTGGTGCAGGATTGGTGAGCAAGGCATCTCTTCATGTGGCTGCAATATTGTTTAGTTTGTGCTTTCAGAGAGTTTTTCGAGAGGACACTTTTTAACCGATGGCTTCTCCATTCTCTGGAATTCTGTATGTTTAACGAGAAGTAGGTTAGCCGCTTAACTGACTGAAAAGAAGTGCAACAGTTTGCCTTTAGATAAGGTCAAGTGTTACCTTAAAGGGGCTGCGAAACACTGCTTGGGGGGATACCGGCTATACTTCAGGTGGGTTCTTTATGTCACACAGATGCTGTATTAAAAAGAATTACAGGAATCGATGCACAGGAACGGGAGTTATTCAGTGAAGAAATTTGAAAATACAAGCAAACAAAACGCTGCCCTCAACTCGATTTTGGCGGGGCTTCCCACTCCTATTTCGCTCTCCCAATGACGGCACCTGGCACAACCAATCAAAACAGCCAGCCAGAGCACGTCGCGGAAGTTTGTACTCCATGGTTGCCTGCTCTCTGTAACTCGTTCTTGCTGAGACTGGCAGCGTCGTTTCCATGCCAGAGCGCCCCTGGTGGTGTATTTTTATTTTACTTACTTTGCAGTGCTTTTATCTAAGACAAACAGGTTGTTTTTGTTGATCTAGTATAAAACGCAGACAGGTGACAAAATGTGTCTCTATTTATTCACACAATTTGCAGTATATTTACTGTTCGATCATCAAGCTCGCGCCAGGTGATGTCATATCCGCTGCTAAAAACCCGCCATTGTGTGGCGACACCATCAGAGCCATGAAGTTGTTTTTGGGAGGACATTAAAATATTAAAAAAACGGAATATACGCGGTATTACCGACGCTAATAGCACCATTATAACTCACTGTATGCAATCAACAGGCAAAACAGTTAACTAAGATTGTGTTTCTGAGCCCCTTTAATTCGTTTGTTTTCTTTAGCTGCGAGAAATTGTTCTTGCAGCTGTTGTTCAAAATGCACCTGCCGATGGCCAAGAATTGATACAGTGTCCATGGGCTCAGCAGCTGAACTCTATTGCCTTAGTACTAAACAACCACAGTGGTTGAGACAGTCATTTAGCATGAAAAAAATCGAGAATTTTTGCCTAAATTCTATAAACGTGCAAAAGCAGAATTACATGAACAATGAACGACGATGATGAAGACAGCGAATTCTCTGTCTGTGTCCTTATGCCGCAGGGGAAGGTGATGATAACTAGGATGCGCAGTGCACAGCACGAGAGTGTGTTGCAGTTTAACTCCAGGCATGATCGGCTGTGGCGATAGCCTAGTGCTCTCGTGTACTAGCCAGCAAAGCTGATCTGTTCGTGTCGCTCCGAGTGTCGAATCCCAGTTGCGTCAGTATTTGTTTGATTTATTTTTATTTATTTATTTCACTTGCCACAAAAACACAAATATCGCAAGATACTTAGCACAAACCCACAAACATTGCAAGATCTTTCTCGAGGTTTACCCATTGGAATAGTGCTTGTGCACTTGTACTAATAACTTTTGTAAACAAGACAAGTGAGCCTTTAATTTACTGAGGACTGTGCACATCTTCGTTCTCGACTTAATGCATTTGTTTGGTCGTTCATCTATAATACCAGCCACTTATGCACCGTTCTCAGTCTTCACCGATCTCAGTCTCACTTACTGTTTGGGCCTTATGTGCCTATTGGCTTGCCTTGAGCCTAATACCGTATTTACTCGCATAATGATCGCACTTTATTTTTTTAAAAAAAATTGATGCAATTTTAGGGGTGCAATCATATGCGGGATAAATTTCCTACAAAAAATTTTTGAGCCCCGAAAACGCAAACAAGTTGCAGGTCAGACAACCCTTATCACACGGGCGCACTACCCGCGGTTACGCATTACGCCGCTAAACGCAGTTATCGCAAACCGAGTTTGGCGACTTCGGTTTACGTCGTTAACTGAGAAGGTAGATTGCGAAAAGTGCACGAGCTGGCCCGCTTCAAGAATGCACTTTCTTCGCACTAAATCATGTTCCAAGAGCAACGCATCAAAACGGGCAGCATGTAGAGTGCCGTGCGACGGCGCTTTTATGCAGCCTTCAATCTCGTTCGAAGTCGTAGCAACAGCGTACTGCAGCAACGTCCCGACGCGCTCAAGCTACGCATTTTACCCCGATTACGTCAAAAAATGTCCAGTGCCTGCCACAGTGTTAAGTGACACGTTCGCAACGCTCGCAGCACCGGATTCCACGCGCTTAACGCAATGGTGCCGCTCGCGAGCGTGGCGGACGATGGCGCTCTGGTGTGCGACTCCCTAGTCGTCGCTAGGGCTAACTAGTTTCACATCGAAGCCACTGCGGACGGCACTTTTGAATTGACCAATGCTATACTAAATGGTCTACTTATGGCGCTGCCTTACTGACAACCTCATTGTTTCATATTAAAAAAGAAATATATACGATCGATTTCAGTGACGCCTTAGCAGCGGAGCTGGAGTGCTGGCGGGTCAGTCGCGCTGCAATGGCGGCAGCTGCTACATGACTGCGAAAATAAAACGAGCTTGTATTGCAGTTATTACTTCTACAAGCAACTCGGTACAGGTCAGCGATCCTCAAGGAGGATTTATTTTTGACATTCCCATATCCCAGGGCTTATTATGCGATGTATTCGGTTGTGGAGGGAGTGCGGCAATCCTACTGCGCCATCAGACGGCACTCTCGACACTGCGCCAACTGCGCTGCAAGATATTCGCAAATGTCGCTTCGCTTCATATCACCGCGTCACTTCGTTCGTTGCACTGCAACCCAGAATGGTGGCGAGCCTTGTGACAACAGCGAACAGTGATTCGACATAACCGCAGTTAAGTTTGGTATCAGCGGTTAAGCATAACCGCGTTTAGACTGTCCGTGTGACTGCAGGTCAACCAACAGGCGGCTGCCGCTGCAATGCTGACAGAGCAAGATGGACATCTGCACGTTCCTTCTGTCAGACAGATAGCAAGCACGATCATTGTCGGGTAGACTTGGCACACCACAAATTGTAGTGGCAAGTTCGGGGTGCGATCATTATGCGAGTAAATACGGTAGATGGCAGCACTTGGGCTAAAGTGCTCAAACGGCGCACGTGTTTTCATATTCTCTCTTTGCCAGGGGCAACTCAAGGAGAAAAAGAGGAAATGGAAGTTGTTCCGGCACTGGAGAACGCGCTACTTCACACTTTCAGGAGCACACTTGTCATACAGGGGACTGGTGAGTCTGCACTGATCTTGGAACTTATGCTGCATGCTTCCATGTAGGCTTGGTCTTGTGCCACGGTCTCATACAGGACTAAGATAGGTCTGAGGTTTGGTCTTGTACTGTGCAGAATACATAATCTGAACTGAACATATTAAACTCACAGTGATTTTTTGGAGGGCTGCTGTACTGGCTGGGGCAATTAATTGTTGAGTGTCTGGACAGGGATAGAATAACATAGTAGCAGTGTTGTAGTAGCTAGCGCCGTGTATTGTGCTTGCGCTGCCGTGCTTGTTTAGCAAACTTCACACGGTAGCTGCAGTCAGCTCACGATTGTCCTGTGCCAAGTCAAAGAAATCCCTCTAATTGGAGGATTAGAGGGATTTAGCAAAGAAATCCCTCTAATCCTTCAATTAGAGGGATTTAGCATAGCCCGATCCACTTCCTTGGGGAGCCACGGCGCATGCGCAGATCGCCCCGAGGATACAATTTCGAACACCAAACATTCAGATTGAATCAAATCTCTAATACTTTACTGTCCATCCAAATGTTCGAAATTATCAAATATTCGCACATGGTTTATGGGTGTGACGCAATAGCAGTGGAACTACGCCGTGCCGCATCGTGAATGATGCGGAGGCTCTTAAGATTTTGGAGCGGTTCTGCCTCGATGCTCCCAATAGTATGCATGCAATGAAGCATTGATGGAAATGTGAAAAACTATCATTGCTACACCGTTCTCATCTCAAAATCAGGCGACCATTGCCTATTCTTTCAATTCTTGACACTTTTTTGGAGCGCATTCGATAATTTGAACTTTCAGACTGCTCGAACCTTTCTTTTCCAGTTCCTTGAAGTTCGAATTGAGAAGCTGTTGCTGTCAGTGATTGTTGTAAAAACAAAAAGCTGCACCAGATGTCATGCTTGTACAGTCATGACAATTCCGAGAGTAATCTTGGACAAATAAAGACGCAATTTGTTCACTGTGTTCTCTCGGTGACCATTTCTTGTTGTGTCCCAGAAGGATGACAAGGAAGTGCAGCCCATTGAAGTGAGCCAGATCCGAAGTGTCCGCCCCATCGGCAGCCGCGGCCGGAACATCCCCAAGGCCTTTGAGATATTCACTTCAGACAAGACCTTCGTGCTGAAGGCCAAAGACAGCAAGAACACCGAACAATGGGTCCAGTGCCTCTCCATCGCCTTGGCCCGATCGCACGCCAAAGAGGTGGTCCACTGACCCAGGCAGGCAGCCACGGAGAACGCATTGCATCTCCCTTAGTGGTGCTTGAAACTAGGTAGAGGTGCAGAAGAGAGCAACGTGAAAAGCAAGTGTTCTGTTAAAAGTGGTGCTGGCTTCCCACCTTTTCAGACCCCATGCCATGTTAAGGAGCCAAGCAGCTTAACCCGGGGAACATCTTTTGGGCACAAAGTGTTGTGCAGGCTAATTGCGTGCACAACTGAGTAGCACTGCAGGGTGCTCATCCTGTGATGTTGATGACTCATCGTAGAAGAAGCCACTTTGCTAGGCAATCGAGAATTCTCAGTTCTAGCTTTGAGATCACACACTGCTTCGAACAGGTCCCGCTTTTGAGGCCGCACAACTATAAAGCAGTGGCCACGCATAGTAGCGTGGCTGTATCGTGGTAATGGTCACAGTGTGTAAGTAACCTATGCCGACTGCAAGTGGGATAATTTGTACCCACTTAAACGGCAACCGGACCATGTGCAACTTATATGAATTGGGAGTGGGAAAAAAACGTTTATTGTATGGCATTCTGTTGTAGCCACGTTGCTGCAATCGACTGTGAATTTATTGCCTTGTAGTGCTCGGCACTTGGCTTTTTGCCTTTTGCATGTTCCAGGCTGAAACTAAGGTTGGATTTCACTGGCATGTTCGGTCTGTGTCACTGTGGTAAGACAGTTGTGCTGTTTGTAATGGTGTGAACGGTGTCACTAGGTTTTGCATGAGGGCCCTAGATGTGGTGCTGTTTTTGTGCAGTGATATGAAAGTATCTGTTCCATGGTGTGGGGCTAATAAAGCCCACAAATGCTGTAAAACGTGTACTGGGACTACAGCTAGCCAAAATAGACGTGCATGTACTTTGTGCTTTATGTGTCCAAAAACTTGTGCGTCTCTTTTTTCCGTCCAGTTTTTCTCAAGTACCATAAAGGAATTGAAACATGTGGGTGTAAATAATGTTTTAAAAATCTACATTCTGTTCTTTTGTGCCCGCAAAGGGGAAAAACACCAGCTAAGCGAGTCTTAGATAAAATACTAAAGTCATGTTTTTTAGGACTGGAATGGAACTCAAGAGTAGTCAGCTGGTTGCTGCATTTTTGCTCAGCTTTTAAAAATTTTTGTTCTTTATTTTCTGTTACAGGCAGTCCACTGTACCATATACCAACTTTGTTAAAGGTAGCTAAAGCTGTTTCAACTCTGCGCCTTTGCACTGCCCTTCTGTTTTTAACTTTTTCATAGTCTTCCTTCATAACTGTATATATTTCTTGACCGATTTAATTGTGAGGTTTGCATGGAGCACGCAAAGATGTTCATCAGTAGCTGCAAAACTCTGTGACAATAGCATGCTATTTTTCAAAACTCATTACTAAACACTGTGTACATTAGTCCAGTTTGGCTTTGTTTCTTTTTGTGTCTTTTGGCTATCAGTAGTAGCGCTGCTCACTAGTGTAGGTGATCAACAGTTGCATCAGTTAGAGTTGCATTCAACCAATGCATGATTGCTCATTAATTTGCCAAGTTCCACTCGTAAACTGGCATGCTCCTGTTGTTAGATCTTTAGTGGCTTATCATAGGCTGGCTTTTGGATGCATGTATATTTCTGTTTTGTGTTTTACCCATAAGGCCTGGTAGACTGCTTGCTGCTGTCAAGAATTCAAATTTTCCTGCATGTCACGTAAGCTTGCAAATGTATGTTAGATATTGGGCATGTAGAGGTGATTGCAGTTCCCTTCCCTCTTCACTTTTTTGTGTGAATCTCTGAAGAGGTGTGTCGGTTTTTTTAAATGCTCAGTGATGATGCCAGATCTTATGGTGTATTGCAGCAACGTAGTGCACTTTTGGTTGGTGATTCCTAACACATTCCCAGATGGGTTTTCTTAGAGTGTGCATTTGTTACAACTAGTCTCTGTATGTGTGTAGGCTGCTGTGGTGGTGACTGCCAACAACTGTGAGTGAAATTCAAAGTGAAGTTGTATTGTCGTTTTCACTCATCTCTTTTGAGAACTTGGTGTTAGCATTTCAACTACAAGAGCAAATGCTAAGACGTATGCACTATACGAGACCATGCCCAGTTAAAGCCAGAATGATGCATTGAAGCAAAACTAAGAATTGTGTGTTTTACTGTGTTCATTACATGATAGTGCAGATATCTTCATTACATCTGTCCTATCGTCACTGTGTACTCAAGCATGTCAGAAAGAAAGCAGTAACAGACTCCAGCGGAAAGAATCATAAGTCTTGAGAGTTTTTGATGTTCATATCAGGTGCTGTGTTAACTAATGAGGCATCTGAAAGTGATTCCATAATCAGCCATCTGTGTAACATCAACAAAGTCTTGCAGAAAAACTGCTGTTTGTCAGCATAAATGTATATTTAGTGTTTTTATTTTGTTCAAAGCTGACCATTGCTGCTTGCTTGCCAAAACCGCTCTAGATCCATAGCAACATAATGAGCACTATTTACATAGACTGTGTTTCGTGTTATGTTTTCATGTTGCCAGCTTCATCATTGGCAAGCTCAAAATCTCATGTTTCTTTTAACCTTTTCAAGCATTGACCATTTATGCTTGACTTGTGTGTAATCACACCTTCGCAGAAGTAGGTGGTACACAGGTTTTACTTGATTGCAGTGGGTCTGTTATAAAAGCAGTTTGCATGCCACTCACTGATGTTCTTATTCAAGAGTGGAAGCCATAATTGTTTTATGGCCTTTCATTTTACATGCGAGTGTATAGGTGTTCATCTTCTCTAAGTAACAAAGTGCCTCTGCCTGGCTTATCACGTGCAGAAAACAAAAAACTTTTTATGCAACTCCGGTGTACTTTGTTAGGCAAGATACACACCACATGGTGTGTAATTTTTTTAGAGCGCTGTCAAATATCGGACAAAAATTTTTGTTGTTGTGCATTAGAATTGGCAAATAAGATTTGTAGTTGCTGATGAAGTCAAGATGAAGAACAACATTTCAGAACCTGAACTGTTTTTTTAATCACATTGAGATGGACAGGACAAGTGAGTGAAATTTAAATTCATCGCCCTCTTCATTGTGATCGAGGAACCAGTTTGGATTCCAAAACATTGTTCATCTTGACTTGTTCAGAAACTGTAAACTGTCTTATTTTTCCTCTTCGAGCCGTGTGCATCACCCAAGTTTTATGATGAGTGTTTATTGCCTAAAAGTACCCGGGAAAGTGCACTTTTGCCTTTTTTTTACTGCACGGGAATTTCTTTATCATGTTCATATATCTGTGTGTATGCTATGTCATACGTTGTGCATAACGTTAGTGACATTGTGGAAACAAACCTACCTCGTTGCCATTGCTTTCAAAGTGAACGCTCAGAAGTGCCTTTTTGTATTGATCAGTTTGTAAACTTGCAGCCCATGTCACCTTGAGGGCATGCCTCGCAGTATTTTGTGCCTTCGCAAAGAGGTTAACCTTACCTTTGTGTAAATCATATCCCAGCTGTGCCTGAAAACAAAAATATGTGCATTTAGCACTTGTTCTGTCAGAGAACATGCTTCCAGCATCAATTTGCAGTGCAAAAATTCTGACTGAGCTCATAAATAAAACAAAGTGAAACGTTCATTTGAGGGTGCTTATAGCACAGAGCCATAACCCTAGATGCTGGAATAGCATGCCAGGCTCATAACCAGGCAGACCTCTCCTTTATTCATTAAAGTCTCTCTCATAACCCTAGATGAATGTTTGTGTTGCCACCTTTTTAACAGAGAATTCACTATCAAAGGTTCAGCATGAACAGCCTGCAACTGGAGCAGCACTTTGTCTCGTAACACATCATTTTAGAGAGAACTTTTGCTGAGAACATGCTTGCTTTCGGTACAAAATGTTTCTCAGCCTGAAGTGGGACCTAAATGAGCCTTTTAAGCAAAACCATTTGCCAAGATCCACATAGGGGGGGAAATAAATTGTTTAGGCAGAAGTGCATAGTGGTTCCTATTTACTGTTTATTCTGTGCTTTGCTTGTGCATGGTTGTTTTTCTACCACAATGCTTTTAGTATTATCTGCTTTGTGTCGTCATCTTTTAAGTCCTGTCACTGAAAGTTACAAATGAATAGTATGTTATAAAACAACCCGGTGCCTTTGCCTGCGGTTAGGAGCTGCACACATGAAGAAATGTGAATTGAGGCCTATCTTGAATTAGCATGGTTTGCACAGGATTCACTGAACCATGTAGTTTCAGAGTTATTTGCTGTTGTAATAATCTTGCTAGGCTTGAACCATTCTCATCAGCAGGCTTCACTTATAAACAACTGACCATTGCTCTTGATCAGAAAACAGCTTTCTGAAAGTATATTGGGATGTCCTTACCTAAATGCATTAATATCTAAACAAAAAAGTGAAGTGCTGTGAGAGAATGCCACCAAGTGTATGCTATGGGACATTACACATAGCAGAGGCTGGTATTTTCATTTTTCATTGTGCCATCATTAACTAGTGCTTAGCAGCATTTCAAATGTTGCCTTTAGTGCTTACATATCAGTCAGAAGTTGTAAAACATTGCAAGAAAAGGTCCAGGTGCTTTTAAGTTTTCTTTTGCGTGGCCCTTTTGTTTTGGCAGAAAAAAAAAGAAGAAAGAAAGCCTTTGAAATAAAAGCGCTATTTGATAGTGCATGCTGCATATATAGTGCTCTCAAGCACTGTGTGACGTAAGCATCAGCAGCTGCGTGAGCGCTGTCGGCATGTAATTGCTGCGCACCTATTTTGGTGCCAATACCAGCATGAACTTACTGCCTTAGACAGCACAGCAGAAGCTTAGCAGGCCTTGTTTCATCAGGTCATGCCTGCAAGCTGGGAAACATTTCATGGGCTTTCTTTTCTTTCCAGAAAAAAAAGGGGGGGGGGGAAGGGGGCATATCAAATAAAAAATGCAACAAAATGTACAAGGACCAGGAGCGGACTAAGGCTCCCCTCCTGACATTTGTTCATTCTATTTTTTGTGGTCAAAAGTCCCATCTTCCTGCCTTCTCTCTACCGTAAATTAAAAACATCAACCGGACGCTTTCACAACACACAGGCAATTAATAGCACCCAAGTGCTGGCGGCAACATTTAAAAAGGTCATGTAGTTACCCACTACGGAGGCCAAGTGGATGTGGGGTTCACTTGCTGAGCGCAATCTCATTGGTTCGATCCTGACTGCAGCGGCTGCATTTTGGTGGAGACAAAAATTCCCATGTACAGAGATTTCAGTACATGTGGTCTCTTTATGTGGATGTGGATTTTGCATGTGGTCTTTCAGGTAGTCTTTGAACATACACATGGTATGCCTCACAGCACATTGTTGCTTTCACACTTAAAATCCTATGAAGCGGAGACACAAATCTGGAAGTGGTAACAAAAAAATGCAAAAATTTTGGTTTTTCAAAGAAGGCATACGCAGGTTTTACTAAAAAATAAATATACCGGTCGCCTCCGAAGTGCCGAAATGGCAGTTTCAAAGCAATGCTGCAGAACTTCGTGCCTGTCGCTTCCCGGAACCGCATCCCGAATGGCCGCCATCTTGATCTTGTTCCCTACATCCTGGTATTGCTCATATTGTGAAATCCTCCCGGAATGGCCACATTCCGCCATTTTTTGAGGCCTCTACAACAACGTTCGATTGGCTGGTGTGTGCACTTCAAATGCGATTTTCTCCACTTCGTGTTTTTTGATGATTAGCCTTATGGAAATTTTTGCTATGTCTTATTAATCAATTAATCTTATACCATTGAATTCAGAAAACTATGGAGCTATGCTGCTTTTTTATGGCTGTGTCGAACACATCAAATTTTGTTAACAATAATGTCACATAATTATAATTCGTAATTGTGGTGCTGTGACATAACTGAACATTTTTATATGATATGCCTCAATAACAATATAAATAGCATAGCTGCACATGGCAGGTCTTTGGCTATAGCTCTATTTGAATCTGAACCAAAAAATATTAGGAAAAGTCTTAACGATCCATAAGAAATTACCTAATTATGCTTGCTATATTCCCGTAATATGGGAACTAATTTAGCTATACTGAAACTAACTATATTTTTAAGAACGGGAGGGAGAAATCCATACACACACCTAATTTCATTACGACATCTCTAATAATAAAAATGTTCATTTTTAAGACCAGTCTCCCCTTAACCAGTATTGCATAACAAGGCAGAACGCAAAAAATCTTGGTCGCCACTGTTTGGGGTTTTTTTTTTTTTCATCATTGTGAAGCATACTTTCTTAAGACATAAGTTTGACATATGGTATCTGCATTAGCTGTGTGCAATGTGCTCTTGCAGCAACCAGCACCGGTTGTTAATGCAGTTCGGTTATACACATAGAAGTCCAGTCCAGATGTGTGATGCTACGAGCATTGAAGCGCTGGTGGACTTCCTGAAGAATGTATTCTATCGGAGGAACCAACAGCTGTGCTTAACCACTATATAGGCACTTCCTTAGCTGTCCTCAGTATCTTGATGTGTGCTCCTGTGTGTTTTCATTTTTTTACCCACAAACGACACTGTTGCCTGTGAGAGTTGTGTATAACATTATTTATTAGGGGAGACCGCTCTATGTACAAAGTGGTGCCTTAATGCTGTCAGACAATTTTTTAACTTTTATTCATGCTGTCTTCCACATTGTTTTAGGTGCAGGAACTTTTTTGCCTTTATAAAGAAAGATTTTAAGGCCTGTTGAGATTTTTTCAGGGTGTTTGCTTTGAGGATCTATGTTTGAATATATATACATACATATTTTATTGTGCAAGTGCTTTTCAAATGCTGTGTTAGTGGTATTGGCAGGTGCTACTTGCCTGAATGTTTGCAAATGCATCTTTGTCAGCCAAAAAAATGCTGCCTGCCACAGCTCAGCTAAGTGCCTTTGAAATGGCTGGTTCTAATAAATATTATTTAGGGATCACTGTGCTTGTCTGACATGTTGAATCCATTTGAAGAACAGAATGTGCGACAGCTGGGCGCATTCTCCAAGGTAAATGTTGGCTTGGGAAAAGCCATTCTAGCCTTTGGGAGCTCTCGGTCTTCGGTTGCAGACTGTGACAGGGTCTGTGACAGTTTCTCAATGCTGGACAGTTCCTGCATGGCAGAAGAAAACATACACCACATGTCTGTGACCGTACATCTGATAGGATGCAATCTGTAAAGTTACTCATACTGTTAAAAGCAGCAAGCATATCACTATATTAAAAGCATCCCTTTGAAACAGACTCAAGTGGACTATATTCATTATAAGTGCAACCAGTATCAGTTGGATCAGTTAATTCTTGCTTTGAAAAGAATACCGGCAAGGGTTTACAGGAGTTATTCATTTCTGGTTGGTTTAACCATTCACCTTCACGAACAAAATTTTCTCTTACAAACAAATTAGTGCTTCAGTTTGGGTAGCTAGCTAAAATATAAAATACTGCAAGATAGAGGTGCTACCGACGATGCATCCAATGGACACCTAGTACATTCTGCTGCGACCATCAGCAGTAGGCACTTGCAAGTGCATCTCGAGGATTGTTTTAGTTGTCGTTTTTCATAGCATAAGCTCTATTTAGTCTACATGGTTTACTGCAATTGGTACTCGCAAAGGTGGCCAGGTTGACGAGCATGCACAACACTAATGACTGCTTTACTTTCCACCGCACACCCTCATCAAAGTTGGTGGTTGGTGCAAGAGTTAATATTGGAGGTAGTTCGTCTTAAGCAGATATCTCTAGTGTTGTACTTATGTAAAAATCATGGAAATGCTCGTATAACGCTCACCAAGTTCTGAAATGTGCCTTAACAGATGGCCACTGCATTTTATAGCAACAAACATGAGAGGGACAGTAAAGGCACGAAAGAGATGGGACATATGTGTCCTTTTTTCACCTGGCTTTCTTTCAGACCAAAAGAAGCAGTAGCTAATGTTATTAATATTATTTTGTTATTGTTATTTAGAGGAGATAAGTAACTGAGAAATTGTTTTAGGTAAAAGATCATTTCTGTCCTATGTAACATGTTTACTCAATTACTTTCCTTCTCTGAAAAAGAAGAAATAATGCCAGCAATATACCTCTTTGCTTTCTTTGGTTTGAAGAACTTTTTTTCTTTTTGTATATAAATCCCAAATAGTTCATCTTACCTAAGTCGGTCTGCTCTTTGCACCTGCATCCGAAAATGCAGCATAAACGACAGCAACAGAACTGCACTCGGGTAAGACTTCAACAACTAGCACGTCAAGTTGATAACACCTTCTCGCCTTAAAGAGTCATGCTGCTTAGTGACAACGATGTAAATGTGGGTGGCAATGAAGACATGTGGCAAATGACAGTTTATCACAATTTTACATGCCAAATAAGGCAGTCTCGAAAGTAGACTTCATTTAGTAGAAATGAATTTAAAAGCATGCTCACACACATCATTCTTTTCCTTTCTTTGTGGAAAGCTCCATTTCTCCCCATAGGTGCACTTCCTAGGTGAGCTACAACCTGAATGTCCTAATTTCTTGGCTGCATAATGGTACATTGCGAAGTGTCTTGTGTGCAACTTGCTTACTTTTTACATTATGGAGGGAGTGTTACATATTAAAATAAGATTAATTCCACAGTAAACTACATATTGTAGTTGGTGCAGGTCCTGAATGTGTTCCTCTGAAGACTTTCTGTGGCGTACAGTGGTGAACACACAGGTCTAGAGTGCTTAAGTAGTGCTGTGCATAGGAAACGATCAGAAATTTTAATGCAGGCACTGAGTTTCATAGACAATACCTGCACTTCAGCACAGCCAGAAATAAGTACAAACAGTGCAGACACAAGCAACTTGCACCTAGCAGAGCAGCTGCATTAAGATTTCACTTGATTTACTTCGCAGCACTCTGCTCGAATACACTAAAACAAAAGTGCTCTTGTCTGCAACAAGCTAAATCAACAAGCCAAACAGAACGGGTAAGAGGTAACCAAATAAAAGAGGTAAGGTAAGGTAACAGAAGAGGTAACCCGAAAGGTCCCGGTCCGGGGGAGTGAGGTAGTGGCAAGGCAGAGTGTTAGCAAGGGGATTCTGGTTGGCAACCCCGCACTGGGGAAAAGGACAAAGGGGGCGTAAAAAGGAAATGCAAAATTGTGGTATGGAGCGAGCGCACCACGCAAAGATACTTGCGCTGGGTTACAGGCCGCCGCAGCAGTGGCCTGCACACCTTAACGGCTGTCGAGCGCTGCGGCCTCGGTCCGGGGGAGCTGGTTCCTCAGAACTTGAACAATGACAATAAATGAATGTTTGCATGCACGCGTTCTCACCTGTTTCGTATCGTTGATGCGTCCCCGTTTTCCTGGGCCACTCCTGTGAAGGTCTTCGGAAATGTTTGGCTCGCCACAGTGTAAAGGCGTTAAGTCTCCGTAAAACTTCTCTTGAGGAGATATGTTGACAGCTTTGGCGACCTGAAAGAAGCAGGCTTTTTTTTTTTTTCTCTCCCAATGCCTAAATTTTTCTCATTTGTTTTAACTGCGGGTTAACTAGTACTGCTGTTTCTGCCTGATACCTTTTTTCGTAAGCTATGCAACGGTCGGTTCTACAGCGCAAGGGCGTTCAGGCCATGTCTACAGTACTCACCCGTTGATTGAACAATGCTAATTCATAAGCACTGAGATTCTTGCGTAGTACATCTCTTTCGCGAACACCGGCACCACCAGTTTGCAGTCGTTGTACTCGAGGTTTAAATGCTACTGTCGTTATTTTCCTCGTGTAATTCGTCGAGGATTCTGACGATTTGTTCATCCCGCTGTACTACGGTTGGCTAACTTCGTACGGATCGAAACACAACCATCACAAGTCAATTTGAAAAAGATCTCTGGCGTGTTCTGACGTCATTCTGCCCACAGCGTCAGTTATGCTGAAATCATTCGAGAAAATTGGTTTTTGAGGAAAGGAAATGGCGCAGTAACTGTCTCACACATTTTGGTGGACACCCGAATTGCGCCGTAAGGGAAGGGATAAAGGAGCGAATGAAAGAAGAAAGAGAGAGAGAAGAACCGTAGTGGAGGGCTCCAGAATAATTTCTACAACAACAACAACAACGACCACGGTCCACCTGCGAATCTTTAACGTGCACTGACATCGCGCAGCACACGAGTGCACTCCAGAGGAGGCGTGTCGGATTCCGGAGCTATGGCGTCACAAGCTCTGGATCCCTCCACTCCCGCGCAACATGGACACACATACACACGAAGGCAGACGAGAGGCGCGCGCTCGGGCCCTCGAACACCAACACGGATCCAAACAGGGTGTATGGCGCCTGCAGACAGGTACTCTACTCTGTCCTGCAATAATAAAACATTACGATCCTAACACGGATGGGCGATGCCCACACTGTGGGGAGACCTGTGATATCTTCCACATGGTGTGGGCATGTACTCAAAATCCCCACCTCCCCCCTTCCCCTACCCCTTCCAGAGAGGCATGGGAGACTGCCCTCCTCAACTGCTCCTCGCTTGAGTCCCAAAGGGCTCTGGTGAAACGGGCGAGAGACGGGGCCTCGTCGTGCGGTGTCCCGGACTAGGGACGCCGACCATGTAGCGGGGCCACTCTGTGGCTCCCAAACTCTTTTTTTACAATATAAAAGTTTTCACCACCACCACCACTACGTTGACGTGGCAGGGCCGTCGCCCACTGGATTCTACACGGCCGCAGTAGTTCACCAGGATCAATGCGTTAACGGGCTCTCCTTTCGAGCTCGAAATTCAGCACAGGCCGAGGAAGTAGCCATTGCGCTTGCCGTCTCGGACTTGAATTCGAAGGTAATCGTGACAGATTCGCGTCGAGCCTGTCAACACTACCTGGCTGGCGAGATTTCACCTTTAGCCCAAACACATAGTTTGGACTCCAGGCCATCAGGGCATTAGAGGTAATGAGGCTGCGGACGCGGCTTCCCGAGCGCTTACCTACCGGGCACCTCATCTAAGCTCTTCCGGCTCGGAGATTGTGCAACCGCTTCTGCGGTTCAGAGAAATTCTAGACTACTATTGCGAACGCCATCGGCTTTTCCCGGTCCCGGCTAAGGGCCTAAGTAAAGCTGATGAGCGAACTCTGAGGCGCTTGCAGACCAACACTCTGTTGTGTCCTGCAATAGTGAAACATTTCGACCCCAAAATTGATGGGCGCTGCCCTCACTGTGGGGAAGTATCCGATACCTTCCACATGGTTTGGGCTTGTCAAAAGAATCCTTCCCTTCCCCCCAATCCTTCCCCTTCCCGAGAGGCATGGGAGGCAGCCCTGCTCAACTGCTCGGGGCTGGAGTCTCAAAGGGCTCTAGTCCAACGGGCGCGAGTAGCGGCTTTGTCCAGCGGGGTCCCGGACTAAGGACTCCACCTATGTAAAGGGCCATTTTTGGTCTGCAAACTCTCCTTTTGCTTATTAAAAAGTTTTCACCACCACCACCACCAAGGGCGCCTTTTGCGTGTCGCCTCCATACATGCCTCCATAGAAGCGCGGTCGCCGCGGTCGGGTTCGAACCCGGGTACTCCGGCTGAGTATAGATGAGCGCCTTAACCACCGCGGCGGGTGAAATCATTCGGCATTGCAGAATTTCGCGCTATGCTACTAAATCGGCTTGCAATATTTCTAGTACTTTCTAGGATGCCTGGTTTATATAGCTTTTCCCCCGCTAGAGAGAAAGTGTGCGTAAGCGTGTGTGTGGGAATAACTATTTAAACGTACTGCCAGTGAGAATTCGCACTTCTTTCGCAAGAAGCAATCGTTTCGCAAGAAGCAATCACAGCAGTACGCTCTAACGTGACCAGTACATCAGCTTATTTGCTTGAGAACTTTGAATTTACGACTAACATACGCTGCCCTCATGCTATCCATAAAGGGCTTTAGGTTGCAGGAATGGCAACCAGCCTCACGCGTGCTGTGGCGGTGCCACGTCACCTCGAATATAACGAACCTAAGTGAACCACCTCGGATATAACTAGAGGTTGGACTTTTCGTTATTTTTAGAAAATTAGGAGGCCTTTTTTTGGTGTTTATTTCAATACACAAGTTTAGGTTTTTATAAATGAAAATTGTTTTGGACGAATGAATTACTGAATTGCTCCTCGATTGAATATGGCGATTCTGCGAGGTAAAAAGTCACCTAGAGTCTATATTGATGCTGTCTGCACGAAGTTTGTTTACCAGTAATTATAACGCACAAATCATCGTACTTTGGAGCTGTGCTTGTAGAAGAAATTGCTATTGTTACTAAAAAAGTAACGGAAGTGAAATGAGATAACCAGCAGACGAAAACACAAATTGAACTTTACTTCTAAGAACCCGGTTGACATGTTATCGTTAAAAGTTTTTGCGCTGGGTTGAGCTAGAGGGCGGGACATCGTGTGGTCTGCATATTGATAGCAGCTATGGAACTGCCGCTCGGTCGTAGTGGTAGCCAGAACATACTTTTTCGTGATTCTATGCGCAGTTTCATGTCAGTGTCCTACATTCAGTTCATAAACCTTCTTAACCAACTAACTGCTCTAAGTGGATGATGATAGTGAACAAACAGTGCTTGGCTAGCAGGCTGCGAAGTGATGATGCTTCCCAGCCTGCACGGTTGTGTAAGCAAGCAGAACAACGCATCAAGTCACACAACTACGCTGCTTATCCAGAACCACCCTCGACTCTCCTACCCAATTTTCAACTTTGCCTGAATGTAACTCGTATTCAACTGCCAGCTATAACTTGCATGCCAAGAATACGAACCTTTTTCGGTTAAAACTGAACTTCAAAAATTGAATTCGAACTACTTGTATCAGTTTTTTTTTTCAGCTTAAACTGAAAAGCCCAACACCTAGGTGTAACAAACTTATGTCAACCTCGGATATAACAAACGTTTGGCTGCCAGTGCATTCAAACAATCCACTGAAGAGAGCCCGAGAACTTTTTCATTAAAAAGTTTTGTTGCTTTTTGTTTATTTTTTATTTGCCACAAGACACACAAGGCATCCCTTCAACCAAGTAGAAAGTTCTCGAGGGGTAGTGTACCTGGCTCACGAGCCAAGGGGCAGCGGTCCAAGTATCAGCTTGACCATTTTTCTTTTCACAGGCGCAACGTAACGGTGGTTGAGTGACATCACAATCCTGTAGGCCACTGTTATACCATGTAATTGTTGTGGGGTGTTTGAATCTTCCGCTGAACAGGACTGGGTCTTCCGCTGAACGGGATCTATAATGCTATCATGCTGATATCCTTGCCCTTTATTGTTATAAATCATATTTATTACAGCTGCTCCTGTACGTTCTTTGATCACTGGTGACAGTGATCAAAGGGCCTCCCATTTATTCATAGCTGAGAAATGCTAGCTTTAGGCATTTTAGTCATGAAAAATATTCAGTTGGCTATAAAAAGTACTAATGCTCATGCATGTGCATGTGAAATAGAGGGCACATGCATGTGAAATAACTGACATGTCTTACAAGGCATGGCAACGCTGCTTTTGCACGCCTTCTCACTTTGTCATCGCAAACACCGTTACTCGAGCACTCCTACAGTGCTCTAAAGGGCATTCATGGTGGTAGCAGGTGCTACCAGCTGTTACCACAGGCCACCACATATACAGGCATTCAATTGTGCCTTGCTTTGAAACTGAGATGTAGCAACAGTTCAGAACCAGCATGTGTATTTTATGAGAAGATACATGCACACCCTTCTTGCTCACGGCCACCACTTCCATTTATTACACCTTGCCTTAGCAGGAGTTGCCGCACATACCCAATTGAAGAAACGAAAAATACACACACAAAAAAAGAATGACAGTGTTTTTGAAAATTTCAACAACACACAATTTGAGCAGCACACATGCCTTGAGGTGGTGCCAGTGATGCTGCAGAGGTGGTCGTAACAATGAAAAGAATAAAGAAAGCACAGTCTGCCGTTAGGTGTGCACAATTTGTGGCAGCATTGTTGGCCTGCACAATTCACAGGGCTAAAAAGAGGGCATTTGTTCTCTCCTTTTCGTCCTCAGTCCAGCAGGCGTGGTAGAGCACGGCAACCACACTGCTTGTTGGGCTTGTCTGCTTCCAGTGTGTGCTTCCACTTCATGTCGTCACCAGAGAAACAGCACGCACTACTCAAAAGAACAGCCCTCGGCCCATGCGTCGTCCCATGCCCTGCACAGGGGAGAGCAAGATGAAAGCGTCAGCCTTGGCTGCTGTGCAAACCATTTCAAAGCTCCAGATTAAACATAAGGTGGCGATGGGTGCAGTTCTGCCATAAATGGCAACATGGCTGGCGTAAGGGCGGAGATAATTATGAGTATGAGGACTGCATTACGCCTATATACACCTACTGCCTATCACGGCGATCACAGTCCTGAAGTGCAATAGAAAGGGCACCCTAGCTTATGATAAAACACTGCGAAATCCACAGGCCTTGAGATGTGCAATTTTTTAAACAAGTAAACAAGTTCCACTGAAAATCACCAGTTTGGTCCTGGGTTTTGCCACCAAATGTTTAAACCCGAGTGAGATCATACCACAAAAGAATTCAACTGAGTAATCTTGCCACTCATTTACCCTTTTATCATATGTGGTGGCTGGCTTTCCACGTTCTTTCAGTGTCCTCAGCACAGGCTACACGTTGGCTTTGTTATGTTGCACTAGCCATTTGGAAACAGTGTCCCTCCTTCAGTTTTCAGTCACAACGTTCTGACAACCAGCCTGCAATTATGACCTTTACTTTCAAGGCCCACGGACGCACCTGTCGGTCATAGAGCAGGTTGAACTTGTTGACAAACTGGTTGATGGTGTTGCAGCCCTTGGTCAGGGTGCCCAGGTAGGTCATGAGGGCCACATCGTTGCACTGGTTGTAGAACTGTCCCTGGAAGCTGGGTGTGTGCAGCACGGGCAGCCGGTGGCACAGGCTGAAGGCGTCCCGCAGAACCTCGTGGTTGGCTGGCAGGCTCCCGGCAGACACCGCCTTCACGTACTCCAGCACAAGCCGTACCCGGCTGTGCAGCATCTTGATGGCACTGTGCTGAGCCTGCGCATGCATACACAAACACGGAGACCTCTTCCGTCATTCCATACAGTGGATGCTCACTCAGCTACCATAGGAGCTGGGTGATGCATAAAATGGTTTAGGGAAATCCACCAAGGTGGAGTCAGACTGAAACAAGGACTCATAAGCATATAGCTGTAAAGATTTCTTTATCTCTGATCTGCAATTGCAGCACCTTTCCCTCTAAGTAAATGAAAGAAACACTAAAACTCTGCCAATGCTTGCTCTTATACCATGTTATCCGGTAACCTCTATGCATGCCTGTTAATGCTAGCTTCTCCACGTAAGTGTTCTCGTTATGCACTCGGAGCTAACAGAGGCATACAACCTCCTTGCATTCTTCCCGATAGCATTCTGTTAGCATGGTTTTGTCATGCCACCACTTTCAGAATGACATGTCTGCAGTATGAAATTTTACATGTAGCATGAAATTTTAACTGTTTCCCAGAACCAATGCCAATAATAGCTGAGGGAACCAGAAATGTATCATGACAAATAAACTGAGGCGACCGGTAAACCGTAACAAAAGAGATTCAACATCCCATGACAAACACTTGTCAGCTAAGGTGCCGCCATTTTCTTTCCTCATTTTGAATGGCACAAGTATGCTCCACAAACAGGCTTCTGATTCAACCACCATTTCACGAATTAGATACCCTGCTCATGACAACATGAGGTGCACCAACAGTTTTCAAATGAACAAACGACAATGTAAAAAATAAGCTATAATGTTACAACAGTTTGAATCTGTTGTGCACTGTGCCCAAGAGACGGTGCAACATTATCAAGGGGAACCTCCTTGTGGCGAGAGGCAGTACCTGGAGGTGCTGGGCGACCAGGGAGCTCTCGCCAGATTCGCCAGCTGCTGACATGCGTGCCATGTGGTCGAGGCCGATGCGCTCAGCCTCCTCGGTGGCCAGCGTGTAAGGAAGCTCCACAAACAGCATGGTGGCCTGCCCATCGACCAGGTCAATCACTGACTCATACATGGCCACAGGGAGCTGGCTGTGGCGCGCCTGTGGGTTGAGCTTCAGCAGCACAGGGCTCTCATTGATGCAGCAAATCTGCCGGTGGACCTTGATGTCTGACTCAGTCGGGGCGTCCCCTGTGGTGTACCAGCCCAGGAAATCCAGGTCGCTGAACACCTGCATCATAAGGCACGGAAAGTTATACTCAAGCAGCACACTTTTAATGTGTTAAAAAAAAATTAAAATGGCTCGATCATTTCAAATTCTATGGGCTTGCACACGGGGTTTATTCAGAGAGCAGCTCCTCCCTCATCAAGTGTGGGCAACCCTGTCAAGAAGAGAAAAACATCCTCACGCAACCCTCAGTGTTCACGACACCATATGAAGTGACAGTACAATTACATAGGCTCCAGGTTCTTAAAGGGACACTGAGGAGAAATTGAAGTTGGCTTGTCTCGATAGAATACCAGCTCCTGATTACAAAAACGTCGCTCATACTGACAACAAAGCTCTTGTAACATAGAAAAGAGCAAGAACCAAAATACAGGTATCGCCGCCACAGGCCAAACTCGCAAGTACAAGCGCGATGACGTCATAGGACAAAACAGTGTTGCTAGAACCAATGGTTCTAACAACACTAGAACACGAGAAGCCACGAATCACTGAGGCACAGCCAATTCATGCGCAAATCTCCTTGACGTCGCCAGATGGCGCCACATACCCGGCAGCTACGCGCGCTCCTGCAGCATCGGGACCAATCAGCGCCTGATTACCGGCGGTAGGCGGGCTCCCGGTATTCCGCTAACAGTAACAAGGTACGCAAAGGTGTCTATTTGCTAGAACTTAGTTGGCTTCGAGAACGGGATCCATCGTAACGCTGGCAAAACGCCGGTGCAAACGTAAACGAAGCGACGGTAGCGACGGCCGCAATAGCCGATAGATGCCTTCAACGTGCGGCCGGCGGTAGCTTTCTTTTCGGCTGCTGCCATGCCGCACTGTTGGCCGCAGAAATCACAGAGTCTGCGTTACGTCGTGTGCACGTCATGTTTCACGTCACTTAGTCCTGTGTCGTCATAAGAGAATCCCAAGTTTGAATCAGAGCGGCGGGAAAAACTTTTTCAACTTCGAATCCAAATTTCTTAGAAATAAATGCGTCTTTCGCTGTCGGCCAAGTGGCAACAAAGCCATGAAATGCCGAACTATCGGATTTTGCTGTAAAAAACATATTAATAGAGCTCTCCTCACTGTCCCTTTAATGGTTCTGAATGGCTTTTGACGAACAGGGGTTGTCATACAATGTTTTATAATTTACAACGTAGATGGCAGTAGCCATTATATTATCAGCGCTTTTACTGAATAAGAATTTTCACACTAGACGGCAGCAGGCATTCCTTGTGTGCCAAGGTCAGCTATTTGCATGAAATTTTCTCGCACTTCCGTGCGACGTCCAAGTGCGCTAGATCACTATCTGTCAAATGATGATAGCACAAGTGATGAGCATATCGGCTTTCATTCATTCTTCATATTTCATTCTTCATATTTCATTCTTCAAGCAAAAAAGAAAGTGACGACAGCAAGTCCAAAGATGAAGAAATTAGGGATGAGAAGGCACAGATTCCTGTGAATGGAGTTGCATAGAGCTCAAAAGGAACAAAGTATTTTAAAAGAATTCTGTACGCTATTACTAGTTAAACAAACCTTTTGAAAGAAACTTTAAGAGTGAATTGGCGAGTACATAATACTAGTACACAAAACAATTATTCTTTGCCATAAAACTTTTCCAGAGATATTTTTGTGTTTTAAACGTGTTATTGGAGCATTTAAAGTCATCAAAAAAATAAGCCATTACGGTACCGTTAATCTTTTATTTTTAAATTAACAAGCTTGCTAAGCTTGAACAGGAAAGGCAGGTCAGCCCCTCTACAAATATATGAGATCAGCTCTGATCCTGCAGAACAGTGCCCTGTTCTTTTATAAGTATGAGCAAATTCGTGCCTGTAGTGCACATGAAGCAGTGCCATCATTCTAGAATATATTTCACGAGACTTAAATCAGTTGCACCCAAGCTGACAGGAGTTGAAACAGATGCAGTGGGTCAGAAAAGCTCTTGCAATTCAAGTAAAGGAATTTCATTGCCCTTGATTTCCTGTTATAGTTTGGCAGCCTTCAACTCAGTTGAGAGTGCGATAACATGGCATGACGAAGAGAGAGTTTTCTTTCGGACCTCCTAGAGCGCAGTGCCGTGTCACATTCAATGACAGATCGACTCTGCAAAACAGACAAGTCGCGAGATTTAAAGAAAATGTTGTGCACAGCGAGCTCTTTACACCACAGCAACATTGCTTTCGCAACTAGCTACTGAAGCTCGACAGCAGTACCTGCTTGAATTGCTGCTCCTTGACATTGTAGTAGTCGTTGTCAATCACAATGTTTCCCTCGATGGTGTTGAACAGAAGTTCGAAAGAGTTCATGACTTCAATGTTGCGGCCTTTCTGCTTGCCGATCAGGGCACCAATCACCTGTTGCGGCTTGCCCTCCTGGGCCCGTATTCTCGTCCAGTGTTCGGATATGTTCATAATCACTAGCGGATGAAGCGAGATGCACACACTACCAGTGGTGCCCGATGCTGCCATCACGTTTGCCGGGGCTTCGTCCACCTCCATGGCTGCTGACGGCCTTGTTTAAGCAGTCCCGCACAGCTGGAAGCCTAACCTGGTCTATTTAGACACTGACTTCACAAACTCGTCACGCCCAGCGCTAAAGCTTCGTTCAATGAAGGCATCAGCAACACCACATTGATCGTCTTTTCGGCTGATGGCTTTTAACGCTTACCATCACGGCTCACTATAGATAATGAATAGACTTAGTGGGCCGATCGGCACGCTACCGCCAACGCCACGGTTGAAGATAGTTCAGAGGGCGCTGCGAGCAAATAAAAGAAAAAGAGCCTGCAGTGCTTGTTGTGATTCGCTTGCCGGCTTTAAGTAAGCGCTTTCATTTTATGCGTAAATATAAAAGCATAACCTCCACTAACGATCATCTTTGTCATGCTGCTTAGACCAAAGCTTTTTCTCCTACAGTGCGCTGCTTTTACTCTCAACAGCTGTCTGCTCGCGAACACGCCAGGTTTGCTCCATGTTTGCTGGTCGCGTCTCCATGCGGAATATCTTCAACAGCAAGGATGCACTGTTTAAAGTAAGACTTCCGAGCCAGAAAATTTCAAATTTAGGAAACATGTTTTATTATTTTAACACACAGTTACAGAGGTGGATGGCGTTGCTGTAAGGCAGCTGTTATGCTGAGGTAGCTTCCTGTTAGAAAAAAATTTCACCATTGTTCGCTCGCAGCGTCCCCACAAAAACTTTCAACACTCAGCGAATCACTTCAGCGCTTATTTGAGTCTTTAGCATGCCTCGCTAAAGATTAACACACTGCATCATGGTTGGCGGTTAAAATTTTGTTTATGCCAAGGTTGTGTATTTATAATACTATAATATAGAGTCAAAGGTATCAACCATTTTTGCTTATAAAATAAAAAACAACGATTATGTTAAAAATTAGGGTATTTATTTGTTTAAATTAACTACTATTATTGATAACAACTTATTTACATTTTAAAGAACAAATTTGTACAAAATTGGCGCATCTTTACAGTCAAACAAGCACTATGGGTAAAAGTGGTTGAAAGTTAAAACATTTTATAGTAAACTCACTTATATGCACAAATAAAAACGAATCCGTTACCTACATTCTGAAGGAAATTTTTCTTCGTAACAATTGTTGGGAGTTGAACCTCTATTTCTAATGGAGTAACAGAACCGAAAACATCTTCGGCTGGTCGTCTGGAACCGCCGTGTTGATGCTCCGGGATTAGTCGGTGTCATGCCGTTTGGAGAAAAGCATATATTCAAAAGGCTACGGGTGGCAGCGGAGATCAGCCAGCTGGAAGAAGATACTGCATCGGCTCCAACTGCAAAGGCTACGTGATTCGGCGTAACAAGCCGGCATGGCTAATGCAATGGGTATCGAATTGGACGATGACATTGTTGTGGATGAAGAGGCCCTAAATGCTTTTATAAACTTTCCGCCTGAAGTTCAGGCTGCTATCGAACAAGTGAGTTCACTGGCCAGATATATATCGTGAAAATACAAACCGTCGATGAGTTCTTGATGGCGAGTTGCTTCCCGACAGGCGCCGGTCAGATACTTAGGTGCAGACCGAAACTGCGTCAAAAATGTTTCGGTGTCAACTATCTGACAGTAAAGGCGAGCGAAAGACGAGTTCGTTTACGCGTTAAGGGATGCGTATGGTAAATGAATGGAGTAAACCTGATTAATAGGACCTGTACTCACGAAACATGCTTGGTTACAATGCTTCGTAGAGGCGCAGTAAATGACGTGTGCCTCGAAAAATCAGTTACCATGAACCAGTTGAATCTAATATACATAATGAGGACGTGCACGACTGAATCTAACTGAAAACGCATGAGTTAAAATTATTCAAGAATTGCCCTGTTTTGTGCAGCACGATACATACTGCGACACCCTGAAAGTGCTGCTACCTGTGCTACGGGTTTAACTTTTTGTCCATTGCATTACGTTGCACAACGCTGAATGTTTATTTTTACTACTTCATTCTCACTGCGCAGGTGTTTCCCAGCACAGATCCGCTGGACAGCCCTAACTTTAATCCCGTGGACTACATCAACACCCTCTTTCCAACGGAACAGTCGCTTTCCAACGTTGATGAGGTTATAGCACGAATGAAGACAAAGATTAGGCAAGTGTTGTTTTCTTGCCTCCCTTACCGCCATGCAAAATGGCCCTGTAAGCATAAAAAGCGCCTGTGGTAGCATGTTGAAGAAAGCTTGTGGAGTATAGCGTATAGCCTCGTGTGTGTACAACTGACAGACACTGTGAAGAGACTCGTATGATGTTGGTTCACAGGGGAATATCCAAGGTGGAGTCGATTTGTAATAAGGGAGTAATTACTCATTAGCATCCACCCATGCGCAGCCATGCGGCTGCAAAAGAAAGCTGTACAGTTTTCACAGAAACTTCATGGTTAAAGAAAAATTTTTCCAGGTCCAGGGTTCAAACTCGAAACCGCCGACTGTGCTCGCTCTACCAACTGAGCTAACCAGGATGACTCGAAGGTGGTAGAGCAAGAGCGAATTGATCAACAACTTGAAGTTGGAGCAGTGTTGGTCGAGTGTTTTGGGGAACCCTCCAAGGAGTAGCAGATTTTTAATAAGGGAGCAATTATTTGTTAGCATCCACCCAAGCACAGCTATATGGTTACAAAAGAAAGCTATACAGCTTTCTCAGAAACCCAAGTGTGCACTTGGGTGGATACTAATGAGTAATTGCTCCTTTGTTAGACTGCTATAAGCGGTCTTCCGAGTCCATTTAGAAAGGCCACTTTCTTTAATACCTTTTTTAAAGCAGTATAGTCCATCGAAAATATAGCGTTTGCTCTTGAAACCAAGTAGCATAACTCGAGCTTCATATTTGACCATGGAGTCTGTTTTAGCTCCCCTGAGGTACTCATGTGCTTGTTGAGTACTCCACACATCCTCATGTTGCCAACGGATGCTGGCTCTTTGAAGATTCATTACATGCAGGTTTCATAACATTTGGGGAAAGTGAACACTAAAATTCACACTAACATATAATACTATAGCTTGTCCAATAAACTTTATGCCATGTTTTTATATCCCATTACACGAAGCAGGGCACTTAGTTATTTGCTTTGTTCACTTCAAGCTTTGGTAGTGTTTCGTCGCTTTGTGCAAGCCCGCATCCAGCTACAAACCTGTGAGTTTGGTTACCGTGGTGAAAATTCAGCTTTGAGCTTGGTGACAATCTGCTATGTAGCAACTGTATAAGCATGGTGCATAGCCTTGCTCCGCGACATCGATGTTAAAAAAGACACAGTGAAAAGGCACCTGGGCAAGAGCGCCTGTTGATCTTTTGTATTTTCTGCACACGTTAGCCTCACATGAATCTTGGCCATGAGTGCTACCCTGCACTTGTGGAGGTAGTGCATGACATATGCACTCGACTTGTAATGTTCATCTGACTAAGGTCAGAGTGACAAGCTGTTTTATGTGAATAGCTGTATGTGCTGTGTGTCTTAAGCCTTTTTTTCAGGTCCTTTGATGGATGCATGTTGCTATCTTATTGCTGTTTTGATGCAGAGTGTGCCCTCAACATCAATTTGGCTGTTCATTTGTTTTGGTGTGTGGGGTATTTTCAGAAACCTTTTCTTATAAGCTTCATTATCAGCTGTTAAAGGGGTCACGTGATCTGGTCATGTGATGGCAAGGTCTTCTGTTTTATGTGCCACCTGTGGCTTTCTGTGCAGGCGCTTGGATGAGCAGATCCGGACAGTGGTCCGTGGCCAGAGCAACGTTGGCTCAGATGGGAGGGCGTCCCTCGAAGAAGCACAGCGCTCCATTCATCAGCTGTTCCTCATCATACGTGACATCAAAGAAAAAGCCGAAAAGTCTGAGCATATGGTATGTCCAATGGCATCAAGGTAGTCAGCCTGACACAGATGATGAGTGCGAATTAAGCTGAGCGTCATGTGGTGAGCGTGTTATAGAAGATCTGGCTTTTGAGGGACATCTGGTGACAGCAACTATTGCCACCAAACTACTGAACTTGTCACCACTTCTATTGCGAAGGCCCAAGGGCTGCCACTACAATTCCATGTGATAAAGCCACGCTTGCTTATGACTTCAGAAAGGGAACTTTTATGCACTAGAGCTGCAAGGCTCTGGTGTGATTATTGGTTATTTATCTTCTTCATATTCTTTTTGTATTGGAATTTAAAAGCTGCTGTTCAGCAAGTTTTTGTGCATCTTACTTGACAAGCAGTGGCATTGGCTATGTGTGTACTTTGTGCTTTCAGTGCAGAAAGCCGGGAGAAAAAAAAGAAAAGGTCAGAAATGACTGTGCTTCTAGCAGAATACCTACTGCCTGTTTTCTTTTTGTTAGTTTGTTTTACAAATAGCTCCTGCTAATATAATGAAAGATGTCATACTGCAGCTGTTCTTCTGCCCCTCCAGCGAGAACTCAAACTGCCTAAAAGTTTCTTGATTGCTGTTGAGCTCCATAAAAAGCACATTTCTTGTTTCACGGTTGTATGCACAACACGTTTCAGTGAACGGAGGAATGAAATAACGGGGAATGTGTGCAGGTAAAAGAGATCACACGGGACATCAAGCAGCTGGACAATGCAAAGCGGCACCTGACAGCTTCCATTACCACGCTGAACCACCTGCACATGCTGGTTGAAGGAGTTGATGGCCTCAAGTATGTTCCATCAACATTGTTTCATCGACTTGTAATTCCGTCAACATATAAATTTCTTCAGCATGACTTTAACAATGGCAGAAACGGAAATAGGTTCACGGTGGAGGCCACCGAACTTTCATGGAAAACCTAGAAGCAATTCACATGCAAAGTAAATCAGTACTGGTGGTCATACACGCACGCACACATGCAGTCTCTCGCTCTCTTTACATTTGCTGCCTGTGTAGCAGCCTGCATTAAGGTGTGCACCGATGTTCTTACCTCCCCCTGTACAGGAAGCTCAGCCGCAAGCGTCAGTACGGAGAGGTGGCCAATCTCCTCCAAGGTGTGGTCAACGTGCTGGACCACTTCCAGCCATACATGGCCATTCCACAGATCCGAAAACTGGCTGATGAGTAAGCATAGGCATCGTATTTCTTTTGCATTCTAGTGGTGGCTACCATTAGCTTGCTCTTCAATTTTTTTTTCCTTGCAAATATATTACGCAGTTGCTTTGATTACTTAAAACAACTTTGTAGCAATGAGGTTATTGCAGGAAAAGATGGCATTTTCATGAATCTGTTCTCAGTCTGAAATTGTTACAAATTAAGTTGTAGTCATATTTCATGACTTAATTTTCACAACTTTTGTTTTTCTTGTGAGCAAGAGCTTTGTGTACTCATTGTTCCTTTTTTCTCCGAGCAGTTTAAAAGTAACGTTTTATTTGGCTTTGAAGTAATATATGAAACTGGCTGAATGACAGAGCTCAATCACACTTATTGAGAGTTAATTACAAAGCCTTTAATTTTGCTTTGGTCTCAAAGCTATTGCCGAAGACTTCATGATTTATTTATTTATTTATTTATTTCGAATACCCTCAGGGCCCGGGTCGGGCGTTACAGAGGGGAGTGGAATACTCAACATAATTAAGATAAAAGCACAGGCACATTATATATATATATATATATATATATATATATATATATACATATATATACACATATATATAGGGGTGTCAAAAACAGTGCAAAAATAGTAAGGAACACCAGAAGGTAACAATAAACATCCAAGAATTCAATACAAGTACTACAAGTAAGGAACACCAATATATAACTGTAGAACACAATACAAGTAGTAATACGGGGGTAAAAAATAAATAAACAGTGCGTAACGATTAATCAGGAACACCAAAATGAGCTTTTAAGGCATTTTTGAACAATGTAACATCAGTAATAGACACAAGATCTTCGGGAAGGTGGTTCCACTCTGTTATTGAGCGCGGGAGAAATGAATTATGAAAGGTATTCGTGTGGCATGCGAAAGATCCAATTTTATGACGATGGTCCACGCGATGTGACACATAAGAGGGCCGGTGGAGTAAAAGATTGTGAAGTGTGTCGTGGTAGTATATTTTATGGAGCAAACAAAGTCGCTGTATCTGACGTCTCAAGGAGAGTGGAGGTAGGTGTAATGTGTTTTTCATGTTAGTTGTGCTGGCAGTACGATGATAATTACTCAGAATGTAGCGGGCAGACCGATTCTGAAGAGCTTCGATGGTTGTTACCAGATGATCAAGGCCGGGATCCCATACAGAAGCAGCATACTCAAGCTTTGGACGGATAAGTGTTTTATAAAATTGTAATTTAAGAGATGAAGAAATGTTCGCAAAATTACGTTTCAGATAGCCTAGAGATCTGTTAGCGTTGCTAGTTATATAGTTGATGTGCTGTTCCCATGATAATTTGGATGAAAATAAGACGCCCAAGTATTTGTAAGATGTTACCTGTTCAAGCGGGGAATCGTGAAGAATATAAGAAGATACATTAGAGTTAATTCGAGATACATGCATTAAGTTACACTTGTTAGAGTTAAGAGTCATTAACCAATCCTGACACCATGCAGTTACTGCGTTAAGGTCTGATTGCAGAATCTTTTCGTCATTAGGATTGGTTATTTCACGATAAATTACACAGTCATCTACGAAAAGGCCAGCGCGAGATTGAATTTTGGTGGGTAAGTCATTTATGTAAATTAGAAAGAGCAAGGGAGCAAGAACGGAGCCTTGTGGCACGCCGGAAACAACGGGGACATTATTGGAGTCGATTTCGTTAATCGTTACGTATTGGGAGCGATTAGTAAGAAAACTTCTCAACCATGCAAAAACGTTGGGATCCAGGTTAAGTTGGTGTAATTTAAAGAGGAGTAGAGTGTGTGATACCTTGTCAAAAGCCTTAGAAAAGTCTAAAAATATGCAGTTGACAACACCGCCGTGGTCGAGGACGCTGTGAAGAAAGTGAGTGAAAGATGCCAGCTGCGTTTCACATGAATAATATTTTCTGAAGCCATGTTGGGAACTATGAAAAAAAGATTGAGAATCAAGATGGGTAGCGATTTGGGATGATATGATATGCTCAAGAATTTTGCATGGAACACATGTCAAAGATATGGGGCGATAGTTTTTAACATCATGCTTGTCACCATTTTTATGTGTGGGAACCACCTTCCCTACCGCCCAATCATCAGGAACCAAGCCGGTGGATAAAGATTGGTCGAAAAGTTTTGTTAAGATGATAGATGAATAAAATTTGGTGTTTTTAAGGAATTTTGACGTGATACCATCAGGACCAGAAGCAGAAGAGAGCTTCAGGCAATCAATAATCTTTTCGACACCAGCTGGATTAACTGTGATGGGAGGCATTGGCGATAGCGGAGGTATGTCGAACAGAGGTTTAGGGACGTCTGCATGACTAGAGAACGATGCTGCAAAAAAATCGTTGAATGTAGAGGCACATTGTTCATCTGTTAACGGTAGACCATCACTGGAGTTAATAATCATCCTATCGCTTTCAGGGCCTTTTACTGTTCGCCAGAACTGTCGAGGATTAGAACGTAGCAGATTGGGGAGGGTGTGTTGAAAGAAATAGCGTTTGGATTCCCGTAAGGCGCGACTGTAACTAGCATTCGCGGTGCGATAGGCTTGCCATCGCTCTGATAGTTTTGAGGTTTTAGCTAGGCGGTATAAACGCTTCTTTTTATTGGCTAGTCTTCCGAGAGCTTTATTATACCATGGTGATTTGGTGCACTTAATTACTCGTATGGGGATGTGCTTGTTGATGAGCTCGGCTGTTTTGGTTTTATACAAGTCCCAGTTTAATTGTAGGCTGCGATGTTCAAAATTTCTCAAAAATTCGTCACAAAAAGAAGATAATGCACGATTAATTTCGTCGTAATTTCCTCGGCTGTAATTCCTAACAATCTTCATTTTTTTTCCTGCTCGGGGGGCAGGGAATCCGAGCGTAAATTCAAGGAGTGAGTGGTCGCTAAGTCCTGGAAGAATGCTGAGGTTTGAAATTGATTCAGGGCATGTAGTTAAGATAAGGTCAAGAGTGTTTTCAGAATGACTAGTGCATCTTGTAGGCAGTGTGACGATTTGAGAAAAATGGAACGTTGAGCACAAGTTAATAAAAGATTTAGATTCTGAATCAGTAGGAAGACTACTGGGGCCATCCACGCCCCAGGAGATATTAGGGTAATTAAAATCACCCAAAAGAAAAATAGGAGAACCAGGATACCGAACACACATTAGATTAATGACATCGTGTAGGTTGTTAATGAATTCGAGGTCTCTGGGTGGTGGACGATAACATACACCGACTGTGATCTTCCTGCCTTTTATGTTTAATAAAACCCACGTTATTTCTAGATTGCTTGTCACATGTATTGCGCATGAGGATATGTTATGGTCTACGGCAATTAGTACTCCGCCACCTGGCCTGCAATTTCTATCATTACGGTAAAAGTTGTAGCGTTTGTTACATTCTAAAATTTCATGGTCGCGTATTTTGCTTGAGAGCCATGTTTCTGTTAGTACTACTACGTGGGCTGCACAAGAATCAATAAATGAACTTAACTGTTCACGGTTTTTCAGGACACTTCGAATATTAGTATACACAACAGAAAGCTCATTAAAAGGTCCACGACCCCTCTGTGACCGCTAAGGTGATAAACTAGAAGGTTGGATGACGCCACTGGGAGAAGGGCTAGAGGATAGCGCAAGGTCAGCGACAGATTTCTGGGTGGTCACAGCCTTGTTTAGTTGAGATTCAATGACGGTTTTCGTGGTAGGGTTGTAGGTGTAGCACTTCCCGTTCATGTGGAGCCTTTTATACTTCAATTGGTATGACGTGCTGCGAGTCTTGGCAAATTGTAAAAGCGTTTTTCTAGCTAGCCTAGTTGAGGGACAGAAGTCTTCGCCGACAGAAACCTTGTTCTTTTTTATCGTGTCTCGATTGGACAGAATTAGATTCTTAGTCTTGGAATGAACAAACTTGGCGATAATGGGCCTGCAAGAATTCTCTCCGGCACGTCCGAGCCGATGTGCACGCTCAATGTCATCGCAGCTTAAAGAAGAAAAGGCTGGTAATTCGGAGAGTACTGAAATTAACTTTTGTTCAGCGTCCGATGGGCTTTCTTGGGGCACTTCAGGTATGTTATAAAAGATTAGATTATTGCGCCTGGATCTATCTTCGGCGTCATCTAGGCGTGCGTGTAAGTTAGCACATTCCTGCTGGAGGGTTTCAATATTTTCTTGTGTCGCCAGCATATCAGTTTGCAGAGTGTCGATAACAGACACCTTTTCTTCCAGGCATGTTAGCCGGTCGACAACTTCTGTCAGTTTTTGACCTAAGCTATCTTGCTTATTGCTAATTTCAGTAACTGAAGCTTGAAGTAGCTCTTGGCTGTTTTGCACCGCGACAGTTCTTGAGTGTACGTCGCGAAGCAGCTTTGATATTTCTTCTAGATCCATGCTTTGTGTATTAGCCCTCGTACCAGGGCCAGGGCCAGGATTTAGTTCAACATCACCAGCAATTAGTAATAACACTTTCACGACATCAGCACACTCAGATATCACAGAAATAAGCACTTCTGGGCTCGGAAACAGCAAAAGGCAACGATCTCCGGTTTTCTTGCTATAGAGAGACGGATAGCAACTGACCTGCACAATGAAGAAACGGTTGGCATAAGTAGTCCGCATCGCCGTGCTGTCTCCGAGCCCACTGAAGGGTCCCTGTGGCGACGCTTGGTTTATATCGTCGGGCAGGGATGACGTCACTGTAGTCGATGATGTGAAGGTAGTTGGCGGGATCTTTAAAGCCGCAGCGCTGTAGATTAGACTGTCTTGCTCTGTGCTGTGGCACGTTTCCACTGGAATCCAAGGCTCGTGATAAGGCGCGAACAGGACGGTGCTTTCGTTGAAGGCGGCGTATCCAGAAGATGCCAGGAATGCGAAAATCTGCACAATGAAGAAACGGTTGGCATAAGTAGTCCGCATCGCCGTGCTGTCTCCGAGCCCACTGAAGGGTCCCTGTGGCGACGCTTGGTTTATATCGTCGGGCAGGGATGACGTCACTGTAGTCGATGATGTGAAGGTAGTTGGCGGGATCTTTAAAGCCGCAGCGCTGTAGATTAGACTGTCTTGCTCTGTGCTGTGGCACGTTTCCACTGGAATCCAAGGCTCGTGATAAGGCGCGAACAGGACGGTGCTTTCGTTGAAGGCGGCGTATCCAGAAGATGCCAGGAATGCGAAAATCTGCACAATGAAGAAACGGTTGGCATAAGTAGTCCGCATCGCCGTGCTGTCTCCGAGCCCACTGAAGGGTCCCTGTGGCGACGCTTGGTTTATATCGTCGGGCAGGGATGACGTCACTGTAGTCGATGATGTGAAGGTAGTTGGCGGGATCTTTAAAGCCGCAGCGCTGTAGATTAGACTGTCTTGCTCTGTGCTGTGGCACGTTTCCACTGGAATCCAAGGCTCGTGATAAGGCGCGAACAGGACGGTGCTTTCGTTGAAGGCGGCGTATCCAGAAGATGCCAGGAATGCGAAAATCTGCACAATGAAGAAACGGTTGGCATAAGTAGTCCGCATCGCCGTGCTGTCTCCGAGCCTACAAATTTTTTGAATAGCTTAGTATCATTACAGGAGTACAGGCACTTGATTTCGATGGCATGTTTTCTTCTCTACAGGGATGTGCAAGACACTGCTATGCATGAACCACCATGTCGTATTTGCCTGCGACCGCTAAATTATATATAATTTAGTATTTCTGACATGTTCTTTCGGTTTCAGCAGCCTGCGACGTCAAAGTGTTCTTATAGATCGCATGAGGCATGAAAAAGCTGCAATATAATCGCTGCATTCATTCTCATTCCGGCTCTCGGGGCAGGCTGGCATTGTAGTGAATTAAAGTGATGAAGCAGCGATTATATTGCAGTTTTTTTCTTGTCTCACGTGACCTGTAAGCACACTTTGACGTCACAGTCATCAGTCAGCTATTGAAACTGGCTATTGAAAAAAATTTGATTATAAATTATTTAGTGGTCATAGGAGAATACAACGTGGTAATCCATGTATAGTAATGTTTTACGCATCATTACAAACAAGAAAACGCGCTCCCAAAAGTTAGGTGTTCATACTCCTTTAAGGTGTTCATACTGTAGTTATAATCTCCTTTATTTTTTGCCAAGTAAAGGGTGCTCGTGGTCATTCAAGTGTTAACAAAAGCTGTTGTTCTTGGAAAAGTGGAATTCTAACTTTTTACTGTGAGCACAAAGCAGTCTGACACGCCTGGCTTTTCCATTGTGTTCTCTTCTTTCTCAAGGGTTGCCACCATTCAGTCTGATTTGGCACAGCAAATAACGGCTGATTTTCACGATGCCTTCACGGGGCCAAATGCCAAGGTTGGTTTTTTTCTCTATCCTATGTGACAGATAACAACAACACAATAATAATAATAATAGGTTTTGGTTTATGGGGTTTAACGTCCCAAAGCGACTGAGGCTATGAGAGACGCCGTAGTGGAGGGCTCCGGAAATTTCGACCACCTGGGGTTCTTTAACGTGCACTGACATCGCGCAGTACACGGGCCTCTAGAATAATAATAATACGTGTTGTTATTATTGAGCTGCTTTACTCTTGAGCAATGACTTGGCATAGATTTTTGGTTCTGGTGTCTGCATTTGAATGTGCTAAAGATCCTAAAAGGTTCGCCTCTTTTGCCATGCTGTTGGTGCTGGTAATGAGATGTAGAAAGCCTAGCTGAAAGTTGAAAGGGTCAAGCAAAATTTGGTACCACATCTCTTGTTCTTTGATGCAAGTATTCTTGAAAAAAATTTTAGGAAGTGCCCTCATTTACTATTTTTTATATATGTGGTTATAGTCAGACATTTTATTGATTGCACGTGTTAATTTTTAGTCTAATTTATCTCTGAATGAGGCATTTTTGCTGTATACAGCAGAATTACAAGAATAAATATTGAAAAAAGTGTTATGGGTTGAGTGTTGTGATTGATTGGTTAGCATGGTATGATGTGGCATGTGGGGCTCTGGAGTTGCACATCAGATTTGCAAGATACCATAGTGGAGGGTTCGAGATTAATTTCGATCACCTGAGGCTGTTTAACTATAGTTGTGTGGCCTTGAGCTTAAAAGTCTGATGCCACAGACTCGCATTCACCACGCTGGTTTATCAGTTTAAGGGGGCACATGGGTCTTAGAGCATTTTTTTTTCATTTACAGACCAAATGCAATGAAACTGCACAGACTTATTCAGTTTTTTCTGCTGATTTCAAATATGCTATTTGTTTATTTCTACGCCAACTAGTTCCTGAGATATTGATATATATCATGCCATTGTCTGCTCAAACAATAGAAAAAAAATGGGCCACCAGAAATTCAATTTTAATATGTGGGTAGATACTACAATGTGTGAGGAATGCAACGCTGGAAGCAGTTTTCACTTTTTTGTCCGTGTGGACAAATGGGCTTAATAGTAGTTAGTTTTCAAGTGAGTTAACCAGACATACAGTGCCAGAAAACACAACACACATGAAACTAACTATTAAGCCCATTTGTTCACACGGACAAAAACTGAAAACTGCTTCCAGCGTTGCATTCCTCACATATTGTAATATCTACCCACACATTAAAATTAAATTTCTGGTGGCCTATTTTTTTTTCTATTGTTTGAGCAGACAATGGCATGATATATATTAATATCTCAGGAACTAATTGGCCTAGAAATAAACAAAGTGCATATTTGAAATCAGCAGAACAAACTGAATAAGTCAGTGCAGTTTCATTGCATTTGTCTGTAAATAAAAAAAATGCTCTAAGACCCATGTCCCTCCTTAATCAGTCAGTAAGTCAAGGAACCATTTTTTTCTCTACTTGTAGAAAAAAGTGGTTTATTTTGTATGCTTTCATGGTGGGGCACATAAACAGAGTTGGTGGTTATTGTGTGCATTTTTCAGCGCTTCTCAGCACCTTCTGAAGACGACGCAAATAACGAGGTAGAACAGAAAGTAAGGACATACCTGCCGAGAATGGCAGCTAGGCAAACATCTCTTTCGCATGCGTACTGTTTAGAAGTCCACCCAGCTGAATGAGTTGCATAGCAATGCACACCATGTTGCCATAGCACGCTGTTTGCTGTGATGTGTGATGGTGCATGCTATCAAAGAAGTGGATATGCCTCGGGGCTAAGTTAAACTTGGGGCATGTAGGCAGTTGTAGAAATGATGGTTGGGCAAATTGGAACGCATGCGTAGTGTCAGAGAATTGAACGCGGAGGAAAATGTAAGGCAGGGAAGATAAAGACACAGGAGCTATGAGGTTGCAGTCGGAGCTAAGTTATGGGGCAAAGCTTCGGTGTGCCATTTAATTGCTGAACCTCCATGGTGGATAAAGAGGTTGAAATTGTATACAGTGAGCTCAAGACTAAATTACTTTATTTTACCCAGATGAGAATTTGATTTTTTTTTTTTTTTTCATGGCAGTACTTTGGCCCAGGTAGCAATCTCATTGTGTGTTGACTGATTAGCCTAGCTTTATACATATTACCTGGTCATGTTTGAATGCTAGCCAGTTTTCTTTTAGCCTATAAGAAGCTTGTCATGGTGATGTTCAAACTGCGGAAACAGTTGTAATTTTGTTAAGCTTAGATAAGCCTATCGCAATCGGTATATGCCCTGAAGTATAAGCATATCACAATTTTTATCTGGAGCAAAACCACCAGACCGACATTTTCTTGCTCACACAGCACTCGGCCCCCACCCAGCAGCTTGCAGAGGCCTGCCTGGTGGTCTCCATTCTGGACAAGAAAGTCAAGTGAGCACTTGGGTTGTGTGCTTATTTCAGTCATTGTAGGTTACATCAAATGTCTTGTTTCTTCATTTAGGATGAGGCAAAATGTTACTGCGGAGAAATTCAAACAAAGCATTATGCTGCTGCGATAGAGTTCTGTCTTGTATTGTTAGCAGTACTCTTTAACAAACTGAAGGATTGTGTTTATTATTGTTGCCATCTCAAGCTAAAATGACTTTATTAATTCACTTGTGGCATGTCATGTGTTCAAGGCAGCCTATTTTTGCAGTATTTGGGATGCATATTATTCAGTACAAAGAATAATGGCTGCATATCTCGATTTGCTGTTGCTCTCAATTTAGACACCTTCAGGGCACTGCTTTTGTCTGCTTACTTTTACGGTTGCATTTTTGATATATTTTATTTCAATGAACAGCTCATGTGGAAACACTTTCCAACATTTAGCAGAATTGTGCAAGAGGCTTATTAAAATTAGAAAAAGTGTTCTTTGAGCAGCAGCTGTTCCTAGAAATAAGCGAAGTGCCTGAGCCCCTTTCCTTCTCACCCTTTGTGTTTCAGGCAGGAGCTTCTGAAGTGGTTTGTGTCCCTTCAGCTGGCCGAGTACACCCACCTCTTCCAGGCTAACCAAGATGTGAGTTTGTAAATGTGATGGTGAATATTGCCTGAAATTTGGATGAAATTGTGGGCACTTTTTCGGTCTGTGGTGTATCTTGTAATGCGAGTGTAATCTTTATGGTTCACTTTGTGCTCACATTGTGTGTTCAAACGGGAGTGACAAGCTTAGGAAGCAGACTATGGATAGCAATACTTTTGTGAAGATGTTAGAAATTCAAACCTTTCGTCTTAGTGCATTGCAAAATTTAGGTAGTGTGAAGGTAGAATTTATATATAAAAGGCAAGCATGCAAGGGTCTTTAATTTATTGGTTCTGAAACCCCTTAACAGTTCATTCAGCACCCCAACCCTGTTACTTTTTTTTTTGCTGTTTTTTTTTCCTTTGTGTGTGGGCAGTTTTGCCTCTTTTTCACACTTGTCAGTTTCTGGTACTCTCGTTTGGTGTTTTTTTTCTTTCTTCTTAATTTATTTTTCCTGTCTCCTTAATATGTAACATCTATTTTATGCAGTAAGCAAGGTAGATACATTGAATAAATGCAAACATAAAACATCAAAAATTATTTTAGACACAAAATTTTCGCGGTAAAAGCTTCAGTGAAAGCTGGTCATCTGAGAATGGGACAACACTGTTCTCTTGGAAGGTGCTGTGTGTGGTACTTCTTATTCTGTTGAAAGTGCATCTGCGAAGTGCAGCATTCTGGATTAGTTGCATGTACATTAAATAGGGGTGTTCGAATGTTGAAATCTTTTAGCGTAAATCGAATACGAATATCAAGAAGAAAACACCTTTTGAATATCATATCAAATATCGAATATCTGTTCAGTGTGACAAAACATTTCAGGAACATAAATAGGCAAGTGTTGTTGCCCTTGTTTTTTTTTTCAAAACAGCATATGGTCATTTCAACTGAAAGAAAGGAAACTAGACCAACTCAGCACTGTGTAAAAAGAAAAGATGATGTTCACAGAAATGTATACTGCTTGATTAGACAGCGTAAGAGTGGTAAGAGTACGCAACGTGTAATGTGGTCATGCAAAATTATTTGCAAAATAAAATCTATGAATATACACATGAGAGGCAGCTAAAAATAACATAGTGTAAATTCTTATCATTGGCATTGGAACGGCGAGACTGCTTCTAAAAAAAAATACCTGCTAATCTCTACTCTAAACTCGAATTAGCCTATATGAAAGTGTTATTCGGTTGCTCGTGAATGTTGTAAAATTTTCGAATATTGGGAAATTCTCAAATATCAATCTCTTGAATCAATTTGGACCAAATAACAAACATCTTCAACGCGTGTTCAAAATTCCAAACATTCTCACACACCCCTAACAGTAAACCCTTATTAACTCAAAGTGTCATTAATTCATGCTACCAATTTATTCGAACTAAGGGCTTCTTCCTGTCACCGTCAGGTGTATTATTATTAAAAATGCACCTGTTAGTTTGAACTGAACACACCTTTGTTTCCCTTTGAGTTTGAATTAAAGCGAGTCAACTAGTATTGAGAGTGTCTATGGGATAGTGACGTTGCATGTGTTCCAGGGTGTGTGTGCCTGTTTACCTTCCCAGGTAGCCTGGCTGGATCGTGTGGACAGGCGCTATGCTTGGCTCAAGAACCACCTGGTCAAATTTGAGAGCAAGTTTGGCCAGCTGTTCCCTGCCGACTGGGAAGTGAGCGAACGCATCGCGGTCGAGTTTTGCCACATCACCAGGTAGGCAGTTCAATTCCCTCTATACTTGTTGATGTTCTGGTTGCCCACATTTTATTATTATTTTGTCTTTTGGAATCAGAGGGGGGACCTTTTAGCTCTGTATGAGCACAGACCATTGATAGTTTGATCTTTTTTCTTTTTAAGCTCATTTCACTGCTGTTCGATGACTTGTTAGGCTTGCTGTTGCTTAAAATACTGCTGCTACCACTCTTGTCGTCTGATAGGATATGATGTTCAGTTTTGTTGAAGAGGTTTTTAATGTGGAGGCCTTTCAAAGTGTGTGCAATTACACTTCTGAATTATTTGTTAGCTTTTCTTCTACGTTGTGTGGGAAAACATGGATACGTACTTAGAGCTGTGGGGTGCTCAGAAGTGGCAAAACAATACTGCAAGGCAGCTGTCAGAATTGGAAGCAAATTACTGCTTGCCTACTAGAGCAGCGTTTTCAAATTTTTATGGCTTGGCAGCTGTCACACGTGTTTGCAAAATCAGTTCCAACGAATAGGGAATATAGGAAATGGTTAGATGTATTTTATTTTGGCCACAATCTTCATAATCTAAGGGTGATTGCTAGACTGAGAACTGGCTCGGTACTGCTGAGCCTGTATAAAATCACAGCGATCTCAATGTCAGTTTTGGAAGCAGATTAATGTGGTGCAATAACATGGTCAACTATGTGTGCCATTGTGCCACGTGCATAGCAGGGTGAGTGGTAATATCTAAGTGTCATAGATAGGGGGGGAGGGGGGGGGGAACGGTGTCACACACAATTCAGTGCTCCTGGTAACTGAAACTGAAAGCCCGGAGTAGAGACTGTGGTGTACAGTGGAATTTGGTTGATCCAAACTCACTTAGTTTGAACCAGGAATTTATTTGAACTGATGCCTCTGTCCTGCCAAAATGACATGCATTTCACTGAAAAGCACATAATTAGTTTCAATTTGGAGACATAAGCATAGGCAATGGTTTATTTGGATTGGTCATGCAGATGATCTGTTCTGGCCAATGAAGCATGACAATGCAGTGGCTTATTTCCGGCCCTGCACTGAACAGCTGTGCACCAGTAATCATGGCGACCAATTATTTGGCTGTTTAGAGTGTACTATTATCATCTTAGTGCTGCTGGCTCCATGTGCATGTGTGGTTATTTTTTTTTATAGCAAACAATGTGGGCTCACTGTAATTTGAAGAAATTTTCACTCCTCTTTGAATCTAAATTATCGAGATTAGACTGTTGTAAAAAGATTAGAGGAGTGACCGCACCTCTGATTCATGCTGCATATGGTTCTGAGTGCCCATACCTCATTCACCCAGCCATACCCAAAACATGACAGTTTCGTTGGGGCTCATCTAGTCAAGCAATCTGACTTCATCACTGTATCTTCCCCTTTCCATTCCCCACCCTGTTTCGTGGCAGGCGAGAGCTGAGCCAGCTGATGAGCACGCGAGTGCAGGACATGGAGGTGCGGCTCCTGCTGAGTGCCATCCAGAAGACGACGGCCTTTGAGTCCCTGCTGGGGCGGCGGTTCACGGGTGTCACCCTGGAGCACACCTCTTCTGTAGTGCCCCCTCCACCACAGCCTCCTCCTGCTGCTGCAGCATCCACACAGGTGATGCTTCGAGTGCTCATATAGCAAATGGATGGGCAATGCCTTGCTCAGGCCTGCTTGCCAGCCTAATGGAGTATGTGTGCAACACATATACAGTGAACTCTCACTTGAGTGAACTTCAAGGGACCGAAGGAAATAGTTCACTTAAGTGAAAGTTCACTAAACTGAATATTCACTAGACTAACATAAGACATGGCATACAGAGTCAAAAGTTTGAAGTGCAATTCAAGGAGCATAAGACATGGCATCCATAGTGTCAAAAGTGTGAAATTTATGCATATCACCTTATACAAGGTACATAGCAGTTAAAACGCTGCCTTTCTCACTTAAAAAATCCAGTAATTTTCTTCTGCACTTGTACATTTAAAGCACAGGAAGTAACAAAACTGTCGAAAGAGTCAATGTTTAGAAGGGTAGCGGATCGGGCTAGTTGGTGCAGATTTGACATTTTTCAAGCGCCTTCTTCGTCCTTGTTGTCTTAGCGCTTGAAAAATGTCAAGTCAATGTTTAGGCTGAACGGAGCCGATGAAAAACACACACCACGTGGGTCATTTGTGAGGACACGCGGAAACAATGAGACCGGAAAGAAAAAAAGCGACATTCACGACTAGCCGATCGGAAAAGAACAGGCCCACCACGTGGTTTGTGGTGTGACACATTGCCACGTTGCTCCGGCGGCGCTTTAAATGCCAGCGATGTTATTTTGTTCATGGCCTCTGAGATCACTTGCACGTTTTACTATGGATCTCGGAGGCCATGCCTCCTTGCCGTTTTTCTTCCGCACCGCCGCTTTGCCCCATGGGCGCTGTAGCACGAGCGACGTTACACTGCCGCAGAAGCGGCGGTTCGATGAGGGCGGGCATCGGTTGCGCCTGCAGTGGAGGGCTCAAAACTTCGTTGAACTGATCGGAAAAATAAGCCTGGGTCCTCTGAGCAAGTTCGTTAAACTGAAATATTCACTATTCCGAAATTCGTTTAAGTGAAACATTTGTGCATAGAATCTATAAGAAAACTGCCAGGGATTTTTAAAAAGTTCATTATTCTGAAATATTCGATAAACCGGCGTTCGTACAACTGAGAGTTTACTGTAGTATGCTTTTTAAAAAAACTGTTTATTTGCAATCATGTGTAAGCACGATGCCACTGTAAGGTCTCATTTGTGCCGTGGTCATGATTTTCTTCTCTGGAAAAGACGTTTGTACACCTGCCTTTGACGTCTTTATCTTGCAAGCTTGCATGAAACATGGATGGGTGAGCCTTGCGAATGTTTTTAGGCATAGGCCTTTAGCTCCCCAATAAAAGTTCTGCCTTGGGTGCAGGGAGGATAGTATGAATGTAAGCATCTTTCTTCTGAAATTTTTCCCATCCACTTTTCCCCTTCATCTGAAGTGTGGGTAGGAAACCTTCAAAAACACCATTTGTGCTGAAGTAAAGGCTCTAATTGCTACTCACATTTATTATCTGAGAATACTGTGCCCCTGCTTCACTTCACTTCACTTTATTTTCCTTAAAGACCTCCATCTGGAGGTATTACATTAGGGGTGGGGTGGGGTGAGAAGAGGTACAGGCCTAGGATTACAGCTGCAAGCACCTCCACTGTAGCAGGTGTAGCACCCATTCTTTGGCACCGTTTCTTGCCTGTGCAGTGAATAGCTTTGCCGTAATGTTTTTCAGCTTCATTGACCCTCTCTTTAGTAAAAGTGGCTTTTTGCAAGTGCCTGCTGTTTCTTGTTGGGCTGGTCGCTCATCTCGTACTGCCTGTCCTGTTCTCGCTTCCCTCGGGTGCACAGCCTCAGCAGAGCAGCACCAACCCCTTTGAGGAAGGTGGGGAGGAGAGCAACCCTTTTGCCGAGGACATGGAGAAGGAGGAGAAGGCAGGAGCAGCCGAGGCAGCTGGGGAGCCAGCACCCCAGCCATCCCCTCAGGTGGCCCAATCAATGTCTGCTTACTTGTAGCGCGTTATTTGAGCATGTGTCAACATTCCAGGGGCCCAAGGTATTAAATGAAGTTGTAATACGATGGCAAAAGGAGGAATCCAGCAGAGTCAGATTTTTATTTGATGTAACACAACTTTAAGAATGTGAAGAAGAGAAAAGGGCGTAAGAAAATGATATGAATCCTAAGGCATTGTGATCTAATAATGACTGCCCCCTTTCACACGTTGTTACGTTCTATGTTTTTTTTTTGGTTTTGGTTTTAGTGTGCAGGAGCATTGTTGTTTTGTTTGTGACCTGGCTTTCTGCATGCGCAGTAGTTTTCAGCCATCTAGGACAGACATGTATCGTATTACTTTTGTGCTTTTTTCTTTTTGTTCCCTGTATTTCCAGACAGGCTGGTGTGTGTGTGCGTGGGTCTGCATGCAAAAGAAAGAAAGAGTAGATCACTGAAAATTTTAAAATGCAAAGTTTATTGCACAGTTCGGCTGGAGGGCCAGGCTGGTCTTCATGTCGTGTAGTGACGTCTTGTAGTGAACTTCGTGATTTGGAGTTTTTTGGCAGCTTATCATTATGTTAATAATCAGCTTCCAAGAAAGCCTCTTTTGTGCATGTGTGTGCATATGTGTGTGCGTGCATTTGCACTGTATGGCATTAAACAAGTTGCGCTCAGCAAAGTTGTGTCATTATCTTCTCTGTGTCTGTTTGTTCTTGCGTTTTGTGCGCTGTGGTGAATTCAAGCTTGTGTCCATTGCTCCTGCTCTTATTCCACCAGTTGTTGTACCCATGTCTGCTTTCTTTTTTTTTTAACAGAGTACACTGTGGGGCCAGTTGGTCATACATAATCTGAACGAACAAACGTAGCGTTGAAACAGGACACAGAAAGATGAGGACAGGACGGGGCTACAACTTACAACTGAATGAAATCTTTTTTTTTCTTTTACCGGATTTTTCTAGATTATCACAGTTTTACCATTCTTTCAAGTTTGCGCATGCGTGTTTTTGCTCGAGAAGGGATGTGTCTTTCGTTTATCGATTTCATTCAGTTGTAAGTTGTAGCCCCGTCCTGTCCTCATCTTTCTGTGTCCTGTTTCAACGCTACGTTTGTTCGTTCAGATTATGCTTTCTTTTTCCTGTATTTGACTTTGTGGCACGCTTGGGGCAGGAAGTGATGAATAATGTCGTTGTAGATTACGAAATTTTATGTATGCTATCCTGTGTATCCGTCTTTCCACACATATGCAGGTGTCTTTGGCCAGTGTTAACCCATTCCAAGGCCTTGTCTCCAGTTGCTTTGAGCGCCACTTGGACATCTACGTGGAGTCTCAGGACAGGTGAGGGATGAAAAAAGAATTTTCAGGGGGGGGAACGGTCTCATTTCCTTTCTGTCTTTGTTCTGTCGGTCTCTGTGCATTACTGATCGCAGCCTTGTCAGGTACAGCGGAGCAGAGTGTTTATTAGAACGTTAGTAAGTACTACAACCTTCAGATACTTTAGATATTGAAGCAGCATGGTTATTTGCAACAAATTGGACCCTCAGTAAAATGTAACTTTTCTGGCAGTGAGAGTTTTGGCTATGTGTTTCCTGTGCAAAAATGGAAATTGCTTTCCTTATGTGCTTGGACCACTTGTACCTTTTGGTGTCATGCTAGCAAGATGTCATTACAGTGATAAATAGTAACACTGTGGTGATGGTGTATCAATGTTGTGTCAGTGTATTGTGTCAAGGTGACAGACATCATGGGATGCGAGGATGATGCATTTGCTTCAATGCTGGAATGCCAAGAATTGCCAGCTCTACGGCTATTATCAATTTCAACCAGTAGTTTGCCAACTTGTGCACTGATTTAATTCATGTATCAGGCACCTGCACGGATTCTTGACTGGTTCTTGGATCCTTGGTTGACTGGTTGTCCGCAAATATCTGAGCCTTGGTTGTCTTTAGAGCCGTTAGTAGCGCTGTGGCAGTACAAGCAGGCTTGGTTATGCGACGGCTTCTTTTGACTGGCCTTGGCTTAGAGCCCATTGGTGCCCCCCGCAGGACACTTAAGCAGCTGCTGGACCAGTTTGTGGAGGCAGCCCAGCGGGCACCCCTCCCACAGCCCGACGTGGAGACGGCTGGCGTGCTGCCCAGCTGTGCCGACCTGTTTGTCTACTACAAGAAGTGCCTGGTGCAGTGCAGCCAGCTCAGCCGAGGGGCCCCCCTGCTGGCCCTGGCACGCGTCTTCGGCAAGCACCTGGCCGACTACGCAGGCCGCGTCCTCCAGGGCTCCCTGCCAAAGTGAGGGCGCCACTGCTTCCTTGTGACGGGGGTCACTTGGGGCTGCGCGTACAGTGTGTCTCAAGATTTCGTGGAAGGAAAAGAAGCACCTTTGTGTGTGCAAATTCCTTAGAGTGCTTCATGCACCAAGGTAGTGTCGAATGTGAACTCCATATTTGGCTTGGCTTGTGCTTGGCCACATACATGGATTCAGCCTAAAAGGTATGGTTGCAGCTCAATTCAGATACATAGTGTTGGGTTCTGGTAATTATCTATTAGTGCGAAAGCACTGTTCCAATGGGTAAACTGCGACCAAGATTTTGCGATGCTTGTATGCTTGCGATGTTTATGGGTTTGTGCCAAGTGAGATAAATAAATATAAATAAATCAAATCAATGTCTGCGACTGGATTTCGAACCCATGACAGTGTGAACAGATAAGCTTTACTGGCTACTGCGCGAGAGCACTAGGGTATAACTGTAGCCGAACACGCCTCGTGTTCAACTGTAACACACTCTTGCGCTGTGCATTTCGCATCATCTTCTTCATCAAGTAATAGCACTGTCTAACTAATATTCGCACTTTGAGCTATGTGGTGGTAGAGAGAGAGGTATGTGTGCTGCATGCGTTGGCGTGGACAGCATTGCGGCTCCCCTGGTAATACTTTGTATTGTTATACTGTGTTTTGTTGCACATTATGTTCTTTTTTTTTCTTTTTTTCTTGTTCTGTTCTTGTGCTTTGTTTCATGTAAATTAATTGTACAATATTTCTTGCCACGTTTCTTGAAATGTGTTTTTTGTGTGTTTTGTTTGATGTCTGACTTGTGTTATTTACATGGTATAATTTCAGTGCTCCGAATGTTGTACAAAACTTGAATTCACTGTTGCAAATTAGAGGTAAAATGTCTGTTTTATTTATAATATGTTTTCACTGTAACTGCTATGTAAACGGTCTTCTTGGCCTTAGTCAAGCTGCGTGAGCAGCTTTTAGCCAAGGAGACCCTCCAGGCACTTTCTGGAAAAATAAATAATGAATTGAATTGAAATTGAAACATGGCACTAGAGCAATATGCATTGGCATTGCCAGCATTGCTGTAGAAACACTGCACTGCAACATAGGCCGTCGGCGTATTTTGGGTAAATTGGCATTGACAATGAGAAAGTTGAAAATGCGCATAACTGGCTGCCCGGTCAGTGGACATGTCAATCTGGCAGTGGTGTTCACCTGCAAAAAACTGCTTTTGCAATGCTTAATTGTCAGCCATTTTTTGTAAATAACATTGACTAAATATTATCCGGCAATCACTAAGCCTCTAAACTGTTTATTTTAATGCTGACAGTCTTGTTAATGCTGACATTCACCCTAGCCTTGTGGTGCCTGCGGGATCAAAAAGGCTGTGCAGATGAGCATATGCTTTTTCCATTGCATTTCAACTCTCGTTTCTCAGCTACCAAAGTTCCCTCTTTTCTTACTTTTTTTTTTCACATCTCGTCAATGCAGGACAGGCAGCAGTAGTGGCAGTGCTATGACAGCAGCTGGGCTGATCCAGAATTTCCAGAGCCTGCTGAAAGAAGGCGAGAGTCCGCGGCTGACGCCTCCCGAGCTGTGTCGCATCTGTGGAATCCTCAGCACGGCCGAGTACTGCCTCGAGACAACCCAGCAGGTAGAGACAAAGCCCCCTTACATTCTGGCCATGCTTGACATATTGCTGCAGTGGCTGAAATGAATAGCTGTAACAGTGCCTTACAAACTGCAGCAGTAGGAAAACTTCTCCAGATAGTTGGCACTCCCCCCCCCTTCTCTCTCCCCTCACACCCTTCTCGCCCTCTCCATGCATTCACAGCATTCTTCGTATTCTTCTTCCTACAACATACAACAGTGCCACAGAGTTTTGTGCCTACAGTGGCAAACTAGTCCTAAAGTGGCATTAATCATGTTGTTTGGTATGACTGGAGTCTGTGGCCTCCTGTCTTTTGTGCAGCTTGAAGGGAAGCTGAAGGAAAAAATTGAACCGAGCTTGGCACCCAAGATTGACCTCAGTGCGGAGCAAGACATGTTCAACGGGTGAGTTGCGGTGTGGCCCGAGGTGCATATTCTTTTTCGTTCTGCAGCGATCATGCATGAAAAACTTTTTCTGAGATAAATGGCATTGGCACAGTGGCAGTGCATCATAGCTGAACACTTGTGCATTCTCCTGGTGGCCAAAGGGAATGGCGTCAAAGCAGGCGTATCTCTCAGGTCTAGTCATTTAGGGGAGTGAGCGCACCTGTGGGTGGCGGTGGCTGTGTGGTACTACAGGTAGTATTGCTGTTTTAACAGGGGTTTGCCCGGGGAAGGGTTAAAAGTCCTGTTTGTGCTTAGGTAAGCTGAAAATTGCTGCTGATTGGCTATGAGGGTTTTGGTATTTGTGCCAACACCAGACTAGCAGCGACCCTGTTTCAAGGCTCAGGCTATGATTAATTTTTTTTTAAATCATGAAGATTCTAAGGGAGCTGTGTGGCTTTCCTTTGTATGGCTGCACTGAGGTAGATGCTAATGAGTAATCACTCCCTTAATTGAATTCAGGCAAGCACTCACGTCTTGCGCTTTTGTTAAGCAGAATATATTGCAGACTGCTGTCTCTCTGCAAGGGTTTGACTGTGAGCTGTGCAAGGGTGCATGTGAAAAACTGCTTCAAAATCGGCAGCCAATTATTAATTCCCCTGGAACAAAAAAAATGTGCAGCTCTTGCCGATACATGTATGGTATGGTGCCTTGCCTGATATTCTGGTACTGGCTGTTTCGTCACACCGTGTAGGGTCATCAACAACTGCATTCAGTTGCTGGTTCACGACTTGGAGGCTGCCTGCGAGCCAGCCCTGTCAACCATCACCAAGGTTAGTTGTGCCGTCCTGGTGAAGTGTGCATGTGTCAGATGAGGTGCTAGCCAGGACGCTTACTGTAATTCACTGCAATCTGGCTCTTTGTGTGTGTTTATTGATTAGAATAAGCATATTTTGAGTCACTCAGGGAGGTTTACTCAACTCTAGGAATGGCATCTGTTGTCTGAGCTTGGACAGTTGAAATTTAAAGTCAAATTTTCTTCAGTTTACCATTAAGGCACAGTGCCTTTTTTCATTCATGGGAGATTTAGTGGGGTTAGTGGAAAACTGTTTCCTGATTTTGCCTCTGCATGCTCTCAAAGACTGTAACCTTTTAAGTTGAAGTTTGCTGCAAGCATGCCTACCTGTTCTTTTGTTGGGTCTGCCTCTAGTTGCTTGGGGAGGTGAAGTGGGCTTTCAGCTCTTCGAGCATGTCTTTATATTCCTTCAGGAAAGATTAGAACTGGGGATTTCTTGCCCTGCTTGCAAATTAATTTTCCGGTGTCAGATGGGTTAACATGTTTTGACAAGTGTGTGTGCGTCTACGCATGTGTGGCAGATACTCTACTTGTACGTAAGATATAACAGAGCTTATTTTGCACTGCTGGATGAGACTTCTGCAAGAATACACACTGCGCATTTCCTGTTGTGATAACCTTCTCGTAGTACCCAGCTCGAGTGCCCAAGTGTTGTTGCGCCTTTCGTCACTTATGAGCCAATCATGTGACATTCTGGGGCTTTGGACTGTGACCACTTTTTCTGCTACAACTAAAGTCCCCGTAACTGGCTTTGAAGGATGCTAACTGGTGTTTAATAGCAGACATTAGGGTAGCGACAAAAAGACATGAAAGTTCGCTGTCTTATGTCTCCTGTCTGCTTTCATTCTTGTCCAAGTTATCTAGCTGTATATGTTCATCTAAGTGCTATGCTGAAGCCTGCTTAACTGGCTGTCTGTCACTGGCAAAATTATTCCTTTTCTCTTTGGACACCGGTAAAGGATGGAGAAATTGTGTACTTAATCCAGCCCCCTGTGCACTTGTCACACAGACCAACTGGTCCCTGGTGAAAGCAGTGGGCGATCAGAGCAGCTACGTGACGGCCATCACATCCCACCTCCGCCAGACCCTGCCTCTCATACGGGACAACCTGGCCAACTCACGCCGCTACTTCACCCAGTTTTGTGTGCACTTTGTCAGGTGAGCAAGCTTTCTTTCTTGCGTGTGTGCGTTGGATTGTCTTGGGCTTTGTTGGGCATTGTGGGTCAAATAAACAGTAGCATGAGAAAAAGTTTTTGCATTTGTTTAGCGGAATATCTACAAGCATGCACAAAAACTGTGCCACACGCATGTGATCACTAATGAAGGTGGCTATAAATGCTTTTGCTGCGTGGGATCTCTGTAATTACTTGGTCTCGGCCTTCAAGTACGCCGTGAAGGAAGTTCTTTGCAGGTTTTGTCCGACTGATAATACCATATATTGCTGCATATAAGTCGACCTCGGATAAAAGTCAACCCCCCAGCTGACAGCCCTCCCTGACTAAAAAAAAATAAAAAGTTGACTCCAAGAAAGTTGACTCAAAATTACATCAAAGGGTTGTTCTTTGAGATTGCAAAGTACTTGAATGGTCCACATTAGTTACTCTCATTTTGTTGCAGTTCATTCATACCAAGGCTGATCAGCCAGCTGTTCAAATGCAAGCCGATGAGCCCCATTGGTGCTGAACAGGTGAGTTGTGTAGAAGTCATAAAGAAGTGGTGTAAGAAGGGTGAGCACCCTCACTGTGTTAACTGCTGGACTCTCAAACACTTGCCGAGCTGAATGCTGTAGAGCCTCTTAACTAGTGCGGACGTCTCAAGTTTTGAGTGAATAGTTGGCCATTTGTGGTCACTCTTGGCTGTTGTCAGCTGACATTGTACATAACCACTGGTTAAAAGAAAGACTGGCACTGCAGACTTGTTGCGCTACAAAAATAAAGACTACTGACATGATGGGCCCTAACAGTGACTTGTAGCTGACCAAGGGTCTGCTGAAAACTATTCATTTGGCAGCATAAAGGCATGGCATGGTTTGCTGCTCCCTGCAATTACATTTACTTGCTGGGCACAAGTTTGCTGTCTCAGCACCTGGTGACCATATTTTGATGGCAGGAAAATGCAGAAATGCCAGTGTGGCGAGGTATCGGTGCATGTTGCAGAATCTCAGACAGTGTAAGCAGTTCCTGTCTTGCCCCTCAGTTCTCATGCAGCTTTGAGGTGTAAAGGGTCATTAGTGTTACCTATTCTTAATATTTTTTTTCCCATTGCGTAAGCAAGTGGTACACTGCACCAAATTCCGCCGTTACTTTATCTTTTCAATAAAATTTCATAGAGAGCTGTTTACCCAGTTCCGCTCTCCCATATGACTGCTACTGCTCTCGGGCCTGTCTAGACTACATGGCCCCAGGTGGCTTGCGAGTGTTGCAGTTCTTGCCATTATGGCTGAGGAGAAGCATGGAAAGATACGGACATCCTGTTAGGTACGCTGACCAGGGAGACGATGGGACAAAGATAATAATGGGAAATAGGGAGCAAAATGCATCAGATGGACACAAAAATTGAGAAAAAATAAATTGTAGTGCTCATTCGGTAACGAATGTAGCAAATACACTGGAACCCTGCTTTTGCGCTCTTGGCTGCTATGTTTTCATGAGCCAGTCCTGCTCTAGCTCGCTTACAGACGCACATTATGAATTGAGCGGTTACATTGAAATTTTTGGCAGTGTTTCTGCGTGGTACGCCACTGATATTCACCTCACGATGCTTATTTACCCCATGCCGGCATTTTGACAGCCTTCGTTTAGCGCAGACCGGCCCGTCGGCATTTGGCTGCCACTGTGTTTGGCAGCTTCCGGCATGCTGCACCCACGCCAACGCCGAGCACACTTGCGTTTATTATCATTTGGGGAAGCCTGGGGAATAGAGAAAAAAGGGGAGCGCAGCGCTGTTGGTGCAGTTTCATCGCCACTGCGATGCGGAAGCGAGCGACAGAATGAACAAAAACAAAACTATGCCGTGGCAAATGCCTCACAGGCGTGCAGTTGCACGGGTTGGCTCCGAGGCTTTTGTTTCTGTCTTCCTTGTTTTCCTTGTCGCCTGCAGCTTAAAGGCTTTATTTAATCTAGGTTCTGATTTAGACTAGGATTGTGCAGGATTAAAGCGGCTGCTACTAAAACAGTGCAGCAGCGCGCCCTCCCTCCGCACTGCTGCCTCCCTTTCATCAAAGAGCCATAAAGCTTTGCAAATTCCAGACGTATGTTGTCCATACTACAAGTTTTAAAAAAAAGAGCGATAACCAACGATGTCCAATCTTTTCCCGCATGTCCCGGCTGGTGCGGTTTCTTTCTCGGTGCCATAAAAAAAAACTGAAAAGCTGGGTTCTACTGTATTTCAACTATCATCGTTTAATTTCTTGAGCAAACTAGATTGAAAACTACAGTACCAGGAACTATAAGTGCTACCACTCTAACCTTTTGTGTTTCAGTTATAACGAGAAATTCTTTGAGAGCTGTCCTGTGTGAGAAACCATTCCTTCTGTTCACTTATATTGCCGTCTGTCTGCACTGTCTCATTGCAGCTCTTGCTGGACACCCACAGCCTTAAGATGGTGCTGCTAGACCTTCCATTGCTGGAATCACAAGTGGCCAGGAAAGCTCCAGCAAGGTACTGTGGGACATTGCTCAATTAAGCTGAGACATGCTAGCAGCAAGCAGACACAAGGGTCGGAAGAAAAAAAAAAGGCTGATTAATCTAAGGTCTACTTTAATGCATTTTCTACAAATGTGTAACTGTGCAGTGAGTGGCGTGTCATCAGAAGTGCCAGTTACGCATTCCCTCATTGTACTGGTGCTTTCACTAACCCCTGTATCAACTTGGGGGCCACTTGAGAGAAGGATGTCAGATGGCTTCGTTCTGCTTGGGTACACTCACAATTTACACTCCAGATGCAGACGTGAATGGAGCTGCAGTTTAAAAGGGAAAGTGAGCTGTTTGGTTGTTTATGTTTATCGGCTAAAGAGTGAGCCTAGTTGGTTGATTGGACTTCTGTCAACAACTGGTGAGAAAGAACAAAGCACGCAACTGTCATGTTGCACTCCAAGTTACTTTTTTCACGTTTGTCCACCAGATAAGCTTGGTTTGTTCAGGATAGTGGTTTCCTTGCAATTATACCATTTCCCACCCCCTTTTCGATGCAGTGCTTTTATGGGTCTTTAAAGGAGGTGAAAAATAAATTATAAGGTAGCCAGGCAGTTACTGGCACCACCTGTTTTACTTAAAAAAAAAAAGAAATTAACAGACTGTGAAATGCAGTTTTAGCATGATGTTCAAATAAGTGAACAAAGTGCACTTCACAAATTTTTCCCGTCGCTTAAAGAGACATGGCAGTCTGCCTGCAGCCGGAACTTCAGCTGATGCTCAAAGTAGCTGGAAGCCTTTGGTTTCTTGCGTGCCTTTGTTGTGACCACTCGCTCTGTCAGCATGCAATAACGAATACCATTTCAATGCGCCATGTGCAACAGCTACACCAAGATTGTGGTCAAGGGCATGACCAAGGCCGAGATGCTGCTGAAGATGGTGCTGGCACCTCATGAACCAGCCGAGAGCTTTGTGGAACACTACACCAAGCTGCTGCCAGAATCTGATGCCCAGGAGTTCCAGAAGGTGCTGGACATGAAGGTGCGTTTCTGTTACCTTTGAACCCCCCACCCACCTTTTGAAGCTAAACAGAGCTAGTAGGTTGCTGTGCACAGCAGCAGTCTGTTTTTTAAAAGGCCCCTTAATGGCCTTTTCCATCAAAGCTGCGATTTGTTTTGCCTGCACGGCCTCCCCTCTCCTCTCTATTACCTACTTCTACTGCAGCAGGAAGGCACAGGGACAGGTGGCATGTAGCACGAGTAATGCCTAGTCCTGTTTCCTTCTCCTGTGGTGCGGGGTACCAGTGCTTGTACTTAATTATAGGGGGCACCGCTGTACTACATGCTTTTCATATAAAATGGAAAGAAGGCCAAGAGGCTAATCTCCCTTATAAATTAGATGGAACAGTTGTGGAGAGATGTCTCCCTTGTTTAATGTACCCTATTTACACGAATATGACGCGCTTCCCCCAGTTCATCGGTTTCAGAACGAGCCTCGCGTTGTATTCGTAACCAAGGCTCGAATATAGCGCGATTTTTTTTTTCCTCTCGCTGCTGAAGATTGCTACAGTGACTTTCGCCACACGACTTTAGGACTGGTAGGAGAAGCCCACTTCTCGATGACCTTGGTGCCGCGTCGTGCGCACGTAGGGGAAAGTAGAGGGTGGCCATGGACGTGGAAAGAAGGCAGCGTGGACTGTTCAGAAAGAGAAGGCACTGCTAGAGTTGAGCGGAGTCTCGGGAAAGGAAGCGGCGGCGGCGGCCGCTACTGCGTGCGTTAACGGTTCGGAGGCTTTGCTGCGCTTGATGGTGTCGCACGCATTTCTGAAGTGTTGCCGTTCAACACCGACGTATGCGGTGTTTACTTATTTTTGCATGTCGTCTTGGGGTTCTTTTTTTTTTTCTCCCCGAGGCCTCGGCGTCTCGAGCTGTAGCTGGCGTAAGCAAACTGTGATTGAGTTTTAACTGCTGGCTATATATAGAGATTTTTTTTCAACCTTTAGCGATATTTATTTTACAAACTGTGAGAGATACTTCGGCGTGTCTCGTTCACACTTGCGAGTCGCAGAGGTCGCGCGACTGTTTTGGTCGAAAAGCGTCAGTCGCAAACGGTCGCCCTGGTCGAAAAGCGACAGTCGCGGGCCAGTCGCTCGCTGCTCGATTTTTCAGCCTTGCGACTGAGAGTCGCAAACCGCTGAACCAATCAGCAAGCGAGCCAAGCTTCCGGCAACGACATCGCTCGCGGGCGACGACCTGCGCTGCTCCCAGAGGGCTGGCGCGGTCAAAACAGACGAAACTCTCGAAGGCGCGCGAAGAACGTCATTCCCGAGAGTTTTCGCTTCAAACGAGAATCTAACGAGAAAGCGACCCGCTGGTCGCGCTTGCAAGTGTGAACAACGGTGTTGTCGAGCTGCTGCTTGGTCGCAAGCGACTGCGAGTCGCACGCCCTTTGCGACTCGCATGTGTGAATGAGCCTGGTTGACTCGAAGTATAGGACGCATACCCCCTCCCGCCCTATATTATGTAGCTTCCCGCGGGATGGCATGACAGCGCGTGCGCAGCTCAGAGCAATAAGCGCGCATCGATACAATCGCAAACCAAGCAGTCAGAGACAAATGGAGATAGGCAATAAGCCGGCGCCCGCGCATGCAGCCTGGCTGACTAGCGGCAAACCGAACAGCAAACCGTTCGGTAGTTTCGGATTCCGGCGCGCGCTGGGGTTACCCGAGGTTTGCTATTGAAACTTCGTCAGTTCGTCCGGGAATGCGACGGCCAGTGCCGGCGAGTCGGATGAACGGCACGCAGTTCTTACCCTCGCCACTCCTTTCGTAGCTGCACACGGCGACGTGGCCATGGCGATCTTCCCAAGCCTGCATGTGCGCACCCGCTTGCCCGCTGGTGGTCAGGCGCAGCAGGGAGTATAAAATATGCTAGTTAACTTTTTGTAAAATCCGGGTAATAAATTAGGGATGCGCTAATCACGGGAGTAAATACAATAGTAGCTCCCTGGTTGCGGATGATTCGTGGTGACCTTAAATATTATTCTTCCTCTTCTCTGCATGCAGGGCCTAAAACGGAGTGAGCAGAATGTGCTGACAGAGGTGTTTCGTACTCGTATCCCCACTGCTGCGTCGACATCGACAGCACCTTCGGAAGGAGGCACTGCAGCACAGCTGCTGTCTGCACTTGCCATTGTGACAACCGCCTCGCCAGAACACGAGTCGAGCCGCATTCGACGCTTTGAGAAACTCATCAAGAAGAGGCTTTAACAGCAACCCATTTAAGACCTCATTACAGAAGAACTCTTTTCTATTGTGCTTTTTGTGTCGGAAGGAAAAGAACCACAGAGGTGCATATTTTTCTTGTTACTTACATCTCGGTGAGAGGGACGGAGGGCTTTCTGCTGGATGCCGGTGTAGTATTACTTTCGCTGTACATATGTAACATGATGACTATAAACATGTAAATGAGCAACTGCGTTATGATGTATCAAGTTAGTTCTACCATCATTCAGTACAGCATTGTTTTAGTAATCCCAGTGCACACTTGTGGCGGCAGTGGGATTACCAAATGACCTGTGACCGATGGCTTTGCTCGCTAGCATTGAAGCCTTTGTGGTGCACGAACTACTATATTCATAGCTCTAAATACATTTATGTGTCACTGTACCAGAACACGCATTTTTTGTCACAAGGTTGAAGTTATACTCCCTACATCTATGTTTCGATGTTGAATATGGAGAGGTGATGGAAAGAAACACAAACAGAGAGGAGGCTAGGTGCTCCACAGTTCGCATTTCTTTTCATCACACTTCTACTTTGTTGGTAGCAAAAAGACGCTAGAGTTGTCCGTAAAACATTTTAGGATGACTCTAATGTTTTTTTTGTTACCACTTAGGTAAAAGCGCGATAGAAAGAAATTCGAACAGCAGAGCACGTAGGCTCCGTATCGTTCGCATTTCTTTCCATCGCAGTAGTGCAGCTAATGGAGTGGTGGCAGCAGCTTAAGTACAGCTTCTTCTTCTGACAGCAGTGATGATGGCACAGAGGAAACAATATCTTGATTTTACCTAGGTGAGGACTGCGCTGGTGAAAGTTCTCTTGATGGCATTGACGTCTTTTTCAGCACCATTGTACCTTAGAAAGGAGCTCTGTTCCTTTAGGTTGTAATTTTAAAGGAAATACTATGTCAAAAAACAAACAAACAAAGGCTACTTTTTAAACATTCACGCCAAACATTCACATCAACCATTCCATGAATGCATGTTCACAAACAAAATGAGAAGTCTTTGATTAGACAAGTAAACAGCACTCAGCATCGAAAGGGCCGCAGTTTAATCAAGCCACTTCTCAAGGCTGAATGCAATTCCATTTTTAGTTACGTGTGCACAAGAACGATTCAACCTCAATTTAATGAATATGTACAAAGTATAGTTGATGATGACGACATGTGGTGACGAGTCGCTGAGAATGACAAGTGGACAACACACTATAATGGTGAGTCACCGCAGGGTGATGCTGATGATGCGCACATCATCATATGGCTTGTCAGTCTTGGGGCTGGTTCGTACAGTGCTGATGTTCTGGACGACTTCCATGCCACGGGTGACTCGGCCGAACACAGTGTGCTTGTTGTCCAGCCATGGAGCAGGGATTACCGTGATGAAAAACTGCGAGCCTGCAATCAGAATGCTTGCATTACACAATGATGCACATGTTAATGCAGAAGGCAGTAACAACAAATACTTATTTGGTTTTATGGGGTTCAAAGCCCTAGAGTGACTCGGGCTTTGAGGAACACCGTAGTGAAGGGCTCCGGATAATTTGAACCACCTGGAGTTCTTTAACGTGCATTTACATCACACAGTACATGGGCTTCTAGGATTTCGCCTCCACTGCAATGTGACTGCCGTGGCCGAGATCGAACTCATGTCTTATAGATCGGCAGCCGAGCACCAAGTACTGTTGATCCACACTGCACTTCATACACGGTTAAATAAGAAGTGACCATTAGTGTGTCTGCCATACATGATTTTTCTATGACATGAAATTTCACTGGCATTAACGTGTGTGCAGCTCCAAAAACAAATAGGATGCCAGATATGTAAAAAATCTTATTTCTCATGCAGATTGGGCATGCACCCTGAAATTAACAGGTTCACTGCATGGGCCACGCATAACAGTGCTCAGTGTGCATAACAGTACTGACTTCCTGAGGGCTGAGCATCCCACGCACTTCTGGTGCTGACAGCACTTATTTATCTGAGATGCTTGCGCCAAGATGTTGCAAGAACCACATTAAATTTTCCACCAAGTACTTTGCCACAGTAGTGTAACAAACGATTTTGCATTTGAAATGCAGCAATCTGCTACTGAATGTTACATCACACAAAATACACAGTAAAGTGGAATTCCTGCAAGATGTATTAACAGAGAGGAACTAGGAGTTTAAGCACTCGAATGTCTTATTTCAGAAGTCCACGTTGTTTAGAAAACTCCTAAGAAAGCGTAAGACAAGGTCTAGTAGGACCTAAGCTTGTGAAATAGGCTAGTGAAATGAGCTGTAAAAGCATGGTTTTACATGGGTAAATTAAGACAAGCTTTAAAGGGAGCACCAACATAGCGATTTCATATAGGCAAATTCACTGTGGAAGCCTGACACACTGCTGTGGCTCTCCAAAAATGTCGGAAGACCTTCTGAATAACAATGGTAAAAAAGCGAAATAGGTTTGTTCACCCTGGCAATTGTTCTAACATGCTAATACATACACAAGGAGGAGACTCAAAGCAGGCATGTTGCCAATGTAATTCCATAACTGCCTACCAAACAAGTGTACAGATGTGGCCTGGTATAGGCATCCGCAGATATTTAAAGGAGGATGCGGCCTTCAACACCAACTTACTTATGAAATTTTTTTCTGTACATTATTAATGCTTTCAAACTTAAGTGCACAAAATTTCAGCATTACATCTGAAGAACGTTTTTATAGAAATTTTTCTTTTCTACACCTTGTGAAACGCCTGCAGACGAACTGTGACAGAACACCGCTTCAACATTCACTGCATCTAAGTGCATGCTATGTGTGATGACACTCAGACTTTTTTTTTCCCCACGAGACATTTTTTGTTTTCATTTTTAACAAAGCAGTCCGCACATACGTCTAAACTGTAAATATGACATCACACAAAAAATCTACAATTCATCAAAATGGAAAGGTCACTGCAAAAATGGTCACTGCACAGAGCGGAATTTTGTGAGTGCAACAAAACAAGTAGGGTCAAAACAGGGAAAACCGTTGCAAAGAAATCTGCTCACAAAGTGCACATCCAGTCAGTGTACTAGAAAAAAGGGAAAATGATTTTTCAAGCATTTCCTCGAAATGCAATGCCACCGCAGTGCATGAATTTTTTTTAGAGTACTCTCTGGTGGATTTCAGCTATGAAACTTAGGGACAGCATAGAAAATGAAAATGAGGCAGAGGAGCGGATAAAATGATATGCAACGGATACAATGGCATCCGGTCACCCGAGAAGTAAAAGAAAAATACTTTGGAAATGCAACTGCTATCGCAAAGCTTTGAAATACAAGAGTGCACACATTTTGCAGCTTGAGATCTATTACTGCACAGTTTTAATTGGTTTTCAAAGTACAGAGAAAGTTTCTGCATACTAAGCGGAAATGATGGTTAAAACACTAATCAAGTAGCTTAAGCTGGAGCAAACATGCCTAAGAATGAATGCCCTCGCCCTCTGTGCTACTTCCATCATGAATCTAATCCAATTAGCCTAGTTTGCCACCTTACTGCTGTACATTTCTTCTACAGTGGACTCTACTGCGTGCTCCAACTTCCACCTTTCTAATCCAGACTTACTGGCCACACTAAGCCCGCTGTTTTTCCTTTTTTTTTTTTTCACAAGTTCAGTATTACATTGCGTGATGTTCTAATTAAGGTTTAGTTGTGAGAAAGTGCTCCTGTGATGTCATCCTGTTTTGAGCTACTTCCATCATAGGTAAGAACAAATGCATTGCATTGCACTGTAATTGAGTTGGTGTGCATTTGCAGTGCATATGTTGTGGTTGCAAGACAACATGCAACGAAATTGCTATGGCAACACTTAGTGGGATAACATGAAACATAATGTGCACTAATGTCCAACACACTGTGGCTTTTAGACGCTGACAAGGAAGGTAGCTATGAGAGACCACAAGCAACATTAAGCTAATGATCGTTTTACTTCTTGATCCCTGAATGTGATGATAAGTGGCAACCATGCATGGAAGCCCACTCACCATTAGTGTTTGGTCCTGCATTGGCCATGCTCAATGTGTACGGCCTGTCATGCTTGAGGGTTGGATGAAACTCGTCTTCAAAGTTGTCGCCCCAAATAGACTCGCCACCTGTGCCCGTGCCTGTAGGGTCACCTGTCTGCACCATGAAACCCTTGATGACCCTGTGGAAGATGTGCCCATTGTAGTATCCTTCCTTGGCGTGGACACAAAAGTTCTCCGCCGTCCGAGGACACTCCTTGGTGAAAAGCTGGAGGTGGATGTCGCCCATAGAGGTGTGAATGATCGCCGTCGGGAAGAGCCGCTGCTGTGCCGAAGACTCCGTCGCCGACAGGATGTCCTCCTTCGAGGGCCGCTCGTTGAAGACATCTCGCTCCTCCGTCTTGCCCTCGTCAGGCTCCCGCCGGGAGAACAGGTAGAAGCGGTTCTTGCGGAAGGCCGTGCAGACCAGCATGGGGTCGGCCTGCAGCGCCTGCAGAGTAGGATTATCGGAGGCGTGCGTCTCCATCGAGGTGACGTGTTTGTCGGCCCCGGGCACACCCTGGTAAAGTGCGACGTGCAGGGGCCTGATGTTGTCGTTCTTGCCCAGCAGGCGTGAGCAGACGGTGGTGCGAAGGTTGACGATCTTGATTCCGAGCAGCGTGGCGTACACCAGGAAGTGGCCCGTGTCATCGTAAGTCAGGTTGCAGTAGTGAAACGCCTCGGACTTCTCGAGGTCGCGGTCTCCGGCCATGCGCCGACCGAACTCCATGTCCGGCAGCTGCTGCTGCATCTGCTGGAGCTCCGACAGCTGCTGCAGGCTCTCGTCCAGAACCAACGTGAGCTTTCCCGTGAGGAAACGAAACACGCGCACCTTGCGGTCTGTGGCTATGGTCGCGAAGTGCATGCCGTCCGGTGAGAAGCACAGGCCCGTCGGATATGACTTGGCCTTGACGAATTCGTACAAATCCGTGTCCAGCTTGGAATCAAACTTGACACATTTCGGGAACCTGTATTCGCCTCTCTGGCCCGTCCAGTATTCTAGGATGCCCTTCTTGTCTACTGAGACGACAGTCTCCAGCTTGGCGTTGTATCTAAGCACTGAGAGTGGGGCCTTGTGAAGAGACTCGATGGAGTGCAGAGGCTTCTCGTCTCCCTTACCGTCGTAGACGTAGATCTTTCCCGTATCGGCGTCCGAGACGGCAACTGCCGCGATCGCGTCCCCCGAGCCATACACCCACTCGCATCGGCCAGGCACATATGGCAACTTCATCATATTGATCAGGTCAAAGTTGATAACGTCGAACACCTTGAGCGACTTGTCGTTAGACACCGAGCACAAGAACAGACCCGTGGAATTAGTAGCAACATCTTGTACATTACCGAGGTGAGTCCTAAAGTGTTTCACAAATTCTATACCATCTTCGGTTTTCTTCCAGAACTTCAGGTGACCGTCGCAGCTAGCCGTGATCACGAATTCAGTCTTGGTGACGATCACGTGCGTAACGATGTCCCGGTGCATGTAGCTTTTTTCGTACGCCTCCGCACATGGCAGGTTGTCAAGATAGACATGCTCGAAAGGAAGATATTTAGCTTTTTTCGGCTTCGCCGCTTCGGACGGGAGTGGCCCGATGACATCGTCGTCCGAGTTTTCATCCGCCGGCTCTTCGTCGTCAACTTTCCTTTTTTCCGCCATTTTGACGCACGTCGATACCCTTTCTCTCGAACCCCTCATCCTTTTATTCATTGCTAAAAAGTTAAGCACTAATGCTCATACATTAGTTTCTCTTTCTGCCACGCGTTACTGAAACCAGAAATATTTCCTATGTGCTTTTTTTTTTTTGAAACGTGCGCCTTTTCTTCGCGGTGAGCCTCTAGCGGCGAGGGCATTTAATCGGGAGCGCACATGCGGCGAGCTTTATTCCATCTGTGCCTGTGAGGTCAGCAGCATCCGGGACCTCGTCTGCCTCGACATTTCTATTTTTGCGTCAGTTGGAAATTTTGTGTGCTTTTCTTTGTTGTGTCTTTTAGTGATGATTCGTGTGTAGTCCCTGTAACCTGCACGAGGTTACTGTACAGTGTATATAGTCGACTTAAAGCCCCTGTAAATACGAACGGCACCCTCGCGTCAGACATTTAATTCAACACGGAGCGAAGACCGTTGCGTGCGGACAGCTACGACTGCAAGCTTCTTTCGGCGCTGCGAGATGGCCATGGTTCAGCGTGACGGCAGCGGCGAAGAGGCTTTGAACAACGGTAAGCGACTGGCCGCTGCCAACCTCAGCGGCGCGAGCTTGCGTTGTCAACCCCGTTCCCGTACGCAGCGCTTGCGTAGACGGGCCCACGCTGGGTCGGGGCGCCCGCGGCGGCGAGCCACTTTGTTGCTTTCGGCGTTACATCAGGTGACTGCACGGGGGGGTGTCGTAGAACCCCTCGGCACCCGCGGCCGGGTTGTTTGCAGTGCACACTCGTCGACCGGGCCGCTGGTGTGCCGACCGGAGGGGCCCGGTTTCGTTTTTTATTCTCGGCTGACAGTACGCATGCCCGACAGACAGCCGGAGCGGCGGGCCTAGCCGAGCAGCAAAACACAACAGAGCAGCATCAGCGCTGCTACGACAGAGCAAAAATGTCCTCAACTCCGGATGGAGCGGCGGCCGCCGCCGAAGGCCGCTCGCCAGCATCCTTCGGCCTGTTGTTTTCTCGGCATAGTTTCGGGCGCATTCGATGACACAGTTATCAGGCTAAGCGCGCTGCGGCTCCAAGTCCTTTTGTGTGTGCGCGTGCGGCAGGAGGGGGCGAAGAGAGGCAGCCCTGTTTAGCTTCCTTTCCAACACCACCGTCCCGCTCCAAAGAGAGAACGGGGAAAAAAAAAAAAAAAAGGCGACGTCAACCGGTGTTGTGTTGCGTGCCTCGTCGGTTTGTGGGCGGTCGCGACTACCCGAAATGTTGTTTCCTTTTCTCGTAGCAGAAGTAGCCCTCAGCGGGAGGAACCTCGGTTCGCTCTCCTTTCGGCTGAAAAAAAAGGACTCGAGGTTGCGCACCTCGGTTTTCTTTTCAAAAGCGTCAACTGCCACTACTCGGCGTGTACGGCCCGTTCTCGGGAGTCGTACTCGCAGGGTCGTGGTTGGTGTGCCCGTTTTCGGACTGCAGTTTTGCTGGGCTTGGCGCCTCCGTACAACTATGCGAGCCGCTTTGCGCGGCGTCTGTCGCGACTTCAGGCAACTTTCGGCCGTCTCCCACCCTTCCGGGTCTGCGTGTCACCGTCCCGGTCGTCACTCCGTTACGGAGCATTAAATTCGTGTTCCTTCGAACCAAAAAAAAAAAAAAAAAGAGCCTACTGCCACCATCGTCTTATCTGTCTGCTTCGTTCTTTCCTTCCGTGTCGTCGGCCGCGGATGCGGAGCGACCGCTGCGACGTCACTACTACTGTGGCGAAATGACTGGCCTTGTTTTTAATCCGACGGCGCGGTGTCGCGCACACAGGTTATGGCTCGATGAGGGATTTTTTTTTTTCGATTTTTCGTTGCTACATTTATCTTCCATTATCTTTCAGTCTAGCCATGGCAAGCGAGGTTGGCGGTTCTCATGAAAGGAAAAGCTTTCGGTGCATGGCTCGATTGTCTCGCGGTTTCGTTCGAGACGTTTTCGCCTTGCGAGCTACAGCCGTGAGCCCCTGCCCGGCGGTTAAACGCAGCCTCAGCCTTTACGGCGCGCCTTTCGTGTGCGGCGTTTGCTTTTAGGGCTTTTCATTCTGGCACTGCGCTCAGCGCTGTGCCATTGTGCGGCAACTGCTTTTCCTTTTTTTCCGCGGCGCTTTTTCGTTTCGTATATATGCAGCTGGATCGACTGACAGATCTATGCGGGCGTCATTAGCTTTCCCCCGGTTGTCGTTGCCGAAGGTGAATTATGTGATCGCTTGTTGATGTTGGTAGTACTTTCGTTTTACCATGCCACCCCAAAACACCACCGTAAATGGCATGTAATTGTGACACCTTGCGCTATCTTTTGCGTGCTCTGTTCATAGGAGTTTTTCTGGCTGGTTACCACGGTAGGTTTTGCATTTCATTTGCTTGTCCATTCTTGTCTATTTAAGCTACCGTGAGGCCTTCGAGCATACTTGAGCTAGAAATAGGTGGCATACAGATATGCTGAAAGCAATTTCAACTTCTGCTAGTATGCTTCTGCTGGACTGCATTCTGTGAGCACATGGGGATCAAGTCTGTTCTAGTCAGTTATGAAGGAAATGTGAATCTTTGAACCAACCATCCTCATGACATGAGAATGATTGGTTTGAATGCTCGTCCAGGAGGTTGCATGTGTTTTTCTGCATCCAATCTTCATTTTATGAATTTCACGTAATTTCATTTACGTAATTTATACGTAATGCCAGTGGTAAAGACCTGGGGCCTTTTAGACAGCGGGGTCATGGATTGATTTCTTTGACATAAAAAGGCTAGCTCCAGCTTCTTGGATTTCTGGGTTCCACACTCGACTGACATTGCATTTGCTCCTTGTTGCTCTGTTCAAGCAAGAGCTATTTTACAATGTCTGTTGCGTGTAAAGGTCCGTCTGGTAGTGTATATTATATTGGGCCAATTACTTCATTTCCAGGTCACATTGTCATGAAAGCTTATTGTCTGTTCATTGTGGAAGTAGTGTTTAGCTGACACTAGGTATAAAGTGGTTGTTGCTTCATCATTTTGTCCCAGCGAGCTTGAATGTTTGTAGCAGACTAAAACTTTGTTTCATTGATGTTGATAGTAAAATGTTGGAATGCTGCATAGTTTCACACCATTCTCCATACTTTTCCATCAACCTTTCACTTTTTTTTTGATACAGTTCACATACACTGTGTTAAGCTTGTTTGGATCCCACTGAAAGTGTTCGTCTGGTTTAGCCAACTATGTTTATAGATAGATAGATAGATAGATAGATCTTTATTTAGACAACAAGGTCTCGGATGCAGGGGCAAAAGGCAGATGCACTCTGCCTGACGGGGCCCAAGCACCCGACACAATGCTCAGAACAAGCGGCAAACGAAGCAAGAGCTTCATACACTCTCATTACAAAAAACAACACATAATTATACAAGGTAAAAGTAGGAGGAAGGTGCATACTTTTGCAATGACATAATTAAAGTAAATATTTACAAGACACATCACAACAAGAAAAACACGAGAATTCAAAGAGTTGACGGAAAAACAGGGACATCAAGAATTTTAATCATTCGGGCGAGAAAGGAGGTAAGCTTTAGCATTTCTATTGAATGACTTTTGGGAAACAGATTTCTGAATAATTTCTATGGCCTGTGTATGTTTATTTAGAAGACTGGGAATTAAATATGAAAGCATTTCGGTTCCATAGTTAGTCCTTACGAATGGTACTCTGTAACTGACGTGCCTTAATTTATAAGGCGCGTCACTACTAGAGTTTAATTGAACATATTTAGTGGGATGATGTTTGAAATCGTTAAACACATAAGAAAGCAGTTTCAACTCAAATAATTCATTGACTTTTAGAATACAATGCTTAGAGAAGTACAAACCTGTATGATCATTGTATGCAAGGTTTTCGACATATCGTATTGCTTTTTTCTGTAATGTTGTCAGCCTCGTGAGATTAGTTTTCGTTGTAGATCCCCAAACAAGTAAACAATAATGAAGATGTGATTGAATTAGGGTATAATATAACTGCCACTTCAGCCATTTCGGAACAAGGTCTCGAAGTTTATATAATACACATAATGACCTTGATATGCTGGCATGAATCTTATTAATATGCAGGGTCCAACTCAAGTGTTCTTCAAAGATTATGCCTAAAAATTTGTAGGAAGAAACACGCTCAATTACGCTATTTTTGAATGTAAGATTAATTTCACTGTTATCAGGCTTGTTACGTGCCTTAAATACAATAAGCTTTGTTTTATTAACATTTAACTCTAGTTTATTTATATTCAACCATAAAGACAATTCTTGTAACCATGCATTTGCCTCAGCCTGAATATTACTAAGATGCATGCCAGAAAAAAATACACTGGTATCATCTGCATATAAAATTATTGTGGGAGTTCGAGGGATGGCTATTATATCGTTGATATAAAGAATGAAAAATACTGGACCCAAAATAGACCCTTGTGGGACACCGTATATTAATTGACCAGGTTGTGATTGATGACCATTCAAACATGTATACTGAACGCGACCGGAAAGATAAGTACGGATCAGATTTAAGGCAACTCCTCGAATGCCATAAAACGGTAGCTTATAAAATAAAATATCATGTTTAACTGAATCAAATGCCTTCCTGAAATCTAAAAAAAGTCCAACTGTAAATTGTTTGTCATCCATATTAGAAAATATTTTTTCCTTTATACTAAGCAATGCCATTTCTGTTGACTTCTTCTCACGAAATCCGAACTGTTCGTTAGCAAAAATTTGTCTGTCGTCAAAGAACTTACACAGTCTGATTTTGATCAAATATTCCAGCAGTTTAGAAAACAAAGGGAGTACAGATATAGGTCTGTAGTTGTTTATATTGTCATAAGGGCCACCTTTGTGTAAAACAACCACTCTGGCGATTTTCATACCATCTGGAAAAATACCTTGAACTAACGCGTTGTTACATATATGCTGCAAGGGCAAGCTAATTAGATCGGCAACAGCAATAATAGGCTCGGCCTTAATTTCATCTGCGCCTGCCGCAGTGGATTTGTCTAGGCTTCTAAGAAATGTGAATACTTCATGTTCGCTGCAAGGATTCAAGAATATGGAACTACCAATTGGAGAGGCAATATACTGAGCAATTTCATGATTTCTATCCTGCTTCTGAGATGATTCGCCAGAGGATAGGAAATGAGCATTAAACTTGTCTGCCAAAGCAGCGCCACTGTATTCAACACCATTGAATGTTAATGTGCTGGGAATATGGGTTGTCGCCCTTCCCATGAGGTCGCTCGAACAATCCCATATTTTCTTAGGGCAATTGGAGACTGCTGAAAATTTATTCTGATAATACTGTTTCTTAGCTTTTTTAATATCAGAGCCTAACTTATTTCTAAGTTTTTTGTATTCCTTAAGTATGACTGGATCTTTTGATTGGATGAATTTGTCAAAAAGCCTGTCACGGGTTTGAATTCGTCGATATAACTCTCTCGTAACCCACGGCTTTCGAGACTTTTTGTGAGTTTTTCCCACTGTCAAAGGAAATGCGGTATCATATTTGCTTTTTACTAACTGAAGAAAGATATTGTACGCTATACTAGGATTTAACTCATTGTAAACTTCGCTCCAGGCAGTGCTTTCCATCATGGATCTAAACCTAGCTAAGTTTCCTTGATTGAAACTGCGATATACTATCTGGGGAGTTGGTACTTGCTTCCTTTTTTTTATCGCCCGAGGAAAAAAACAGAATATAGGCAGATGGTCGCTCAAATCAAATGTAAGCACACCTGATAGCACTCTTGATAACTCATGATTTGTAACACATAAATCTAATAATGAGTCCCTCTCTAAGGTTATTCTTGTTGGTGACTGAATAACATTGGTGCAGAGAAATGCATCAATGGTTTCACAAAAAAGACGTCGCGGGGAGCTGTTTGTCAAAAGATCAATGTTAAAGTCTCCAACCAAAACAACAGGGATATTTACGATACAAGCATATTCAAGAAGATCACGCACAAACTTGATAAATTCGGCACTTTCACTAGATGGGGGCCGATAAATGCAAGCGATCAGTGTTCCATGACATTTTATAGCAACCGATTCGTAGTGGGTATCGACAAGAGAAAAATCTGATAAAACTTCATAGTCAAGGCTTTCTTTAACATACAATGCGACGCCACCTCCTCTACGCTTTTCTCTGAACACGCCTTCAAACTTGTAGCCACGATAGAAGATAACATCATTTTGATTTGTGAACCATGTTTCGGTGTACGCTAGTATATCAAATCTGTGATTGAGGGAATCCAAAGCTGATTGCATTTCAATGTGCTTATTTTTTAGACTTCTAATATTCACATGAAAGACTGACATCCTGTCATTTTCGTGAGCAAGACAACTGCGCACCGCAGAGTTAAAAGATAAAGCATTATAGTAAAGAGGCTTTGTTTGTGATGCCATCAAAGAAAAATAATGAAAAAAACTGATCAGTAAGGCGAAGTAGAGGCGGTGCCTGCTCAGATGATATTTTCCAGGTCAGCAACACACGCGATCCGTATTGCCGTTTCACCCTGGCACTTGCGCACAAAAAGCTTTCCATTACTTTGCCAAGCATATTCGTACTGCTTTTCTGTGGCCCTTGTCCTCATCATCCACATGAGCTTTTTGTTCTGCGCTGTTAAATTGTCAAGAAAGTACACTGTGGATTCAGCTTCCCGCATACTTTGCTTCTTTGCCATCCATTGGTCCTTCATTACACGTGAGGAAAAGCGAACCAGAACTGCCGGGGTTTTGCCACGTTTAGCGGGCAGTCTATGAAGGCCTTCAACGTCGTGCTCAGTCAACTGAGGAAGCTCTAGATCCTGGGCTATAGCATTGATTTTTTGGAACAAGTTTTCATTTTTGGTTTGCGCAAGTCCATGTACTTCCAAGTTATTCCGCCTGCTGTACTGTTCCAGACTGTTTATTTGCTGTCGTAGTTCGCAGACTTCGGTGTTAGTGTTCTCTGACTGAATCTGTGCCTCAATCTTTTCAACCCTTTTCGATAAAGTGACAATCTCAGTGGACTGAAGCTGCATTTTGGCCAGCACTTCATCATACTGATCTGAAAGATGCTGAACAGACTTTTCCATACTTTCCACTGTCTCTTTTACCTGGAAAAGGATATCTAACTTCTGTTTGATTTCCGGTAGTTCACAGAGCTTTTTGTTGATTTCCATTAGCATCCTTTCTGTCAGAGACTGCTCCTTCTGTACCTTTGTTACAATTTTTGAGCCTCGAGCAGCTGAAACTACACATGTTTGACACTTCCAACTTTTTTTATCGATATCTGTCATTGCTTTGTAGGCAGCTTTCGTTGTATTAGAACAAGCGCCTATCGGCATTCTGAGCAGGTAAGGGACGAGCCCTCTGCTGGAAGTGACTGATTACAAACCAGGCATATATCACAAACAGGATCACCCATAGCACTCGCGATGGAAAAGCATGCGGCACAGTAGAAAACAACTACAGCAACAGCACAGACTCAAGCGGCGGCGGCGTTTGGCAGAAGGTTTCTTATGACTTCAATAAGTGAAAGCACACCAACCTGCAAAGTGAAGGATTTGCAGTTACTCTGTGCCGCTGTTGCTTCCGCCACCGCCGCTGAGCAAGTGTGGGGGGCACAGGTGAGCCTTGTCCTTTTATATGCTCCTGGCTGGTGCTGCTTGTGTCGTTATCTTGCGGGGCCGATCGTCGTCGCTCTTGCCACTTTAGTTCACCAGGTGTATCGCTGCAAGCCTGGCCAAGAACTGCAAAGTGAAGGATTTGCAGTTACTCTGTGCCGCTGTTGCTTCCGCCACCGCCGCTGAGCAAGTGTGGGGGGGCACAGGTGAGCCTTGTCCTTTTATATGCTCCTGGCTGGTGCTGCTTGTGTCGTTATCTTGCGGGGCCGATCGTCGTCGCTCTTGCCACTTTAGTTCACCAGGTGTATAGCTGCAAGCCTGGCCAAGAACTGCAAAGTGAAGGATTTGCAGTTACTCTGTGCCGCTGTTGCTTCCGCCACCGCTGCTGAGCAAGTGTTTATCAATTCTATATGTCCTATTCTATATGTCCTATTCTATATGTCCAATTCTATATGTCCAATTCTATATGTCCGTATGTTCTATATGACCGCCGCTGAGCAAATGTTTATCAATTCTATATGTCCGTTACTTTTCGTATTTAAAGGATGGAAAACTAAAGCTCTGCTCAATAGCTGTGATATTGACCATGACGTCTTGCGCTGCTTTTTCCAACGCTATACCTTTGGCTTTTAGCTCTGCCAAGCTACAGGATCAAGAAGCTGGCTTTTCAGGTAGAAAGCAGATTTAACCTGATTTTTGTGCTGCTACATTAGGGTAGAGAAGTCGGGGAACCACAGGAATTTACCTGAAAAACAAAACTTCAGATGTACAGCTGCTGTTGTGAATACTCATTCACACACACGCTAGTGTGCTACCAAGTGCTAAGAGTATGTCATGCATGTTTGTCTCTTTTTGGAGGTGACCTGCGGATTGGTGCATTTAGCATGCACACATTTGGCTACTTTATAAAATTCATTTTGTCTCATTTTTGGTGTGAGCACTCTGTACACCTAATTTTGCAATCTTTGATGTCCTCTACTTTTGAGTGATCAAACTGCATTGAACAAAGCTGCCTACCCATCAAGTGAATATTTTCATAGAGCCGGTAGAGAAGCAAGGTGGCATTTTTCTGGTTTGAGGGAAAGGCTGGCCGAATGGATGACCTCCAGTAGTGCACTCAGGCGCTTGAGACGTTCGTCGTAGGTGGCAGAAAAAATGACATTGTCAAGGTAGACAAGGCAGGATTGCCATTTGAGGCCAACGAGGATGGTGTTATCATTCTTTGAAAGGTGGCATGAGAGGCACATAAGCCGAAGGGTAGCTAGCACCTTGCACTCGTACAGCCTGTTGGGAGTAATGAATGCAGTTTTCTTATGATCCCGTTCATCCACCTCAATTTGCCAGTACCCACTGCATATGTCAAGAGAGGAAAAGTAGCGGGCATGTCACAGCTGGTTGAGAGTAGATTCGGAGCTATGGGTAAACGTCCTTTTTGGTAATCTTATTGAGTCTTCTGTATTCAATGTAAAATCTGAGCATCCCGTCCTTCTTCGTGACCAGCACAACTGGCGAAATCCATGGGTATGTAGACTGCTGTATGACGTCATCCTGGATTATTTCAGCAACCTGTCGCCGTATCGCCTCATGTTCTTTCGCCGCCACTTGAAAGGAGTGTTGATGGATTGACCTTTCACTGCCATCAGCTGTTGTGTGATGCTTCGTTATTGACGTCTGCCTGACCTAAGAGGTGGTAGCAAAGCAGTTATGGAAAGTCAAGGATGGTTTGCAGGCATTTTCGCTGATCAGTGTTCAAGTTGGGATTCAAATCAGACTTAACTGGTCAGAGTAGTGTTCCCTGGAAGGGTGTCCCTAAATGCGGGCTACATGCAGTGGGCGATAGGCTTGCTAATTTCATCAAAATAGGCAATGGGTGTATTTTTCGGTAAATCTCAGTATTTGACGTTCAAGCTCGGGACTACATGCAGTTTGTTGTGCAGGGCAAGGACTCCCCGAGCAATGCAGACTTGATGGCTCAGGAGTAACAGGTTGGCTTCTGCAATGCCGCTGGACACGCGTGGGTTGTACTCCACCGTAACAAAGCTGGCATGCAGTGTTAGAGTGATGTCGTCTGACGTGCAAAAAAACTGGCCTGCCCAGCTCGCTGTCGTCGGCTATGGCACACGGGGTGGCAAATGTCGCCATGAGTTCGCGGAGATCGATGATAGCACCATTTTCCTGAAGAAAATCTAGGCCGAAGATCAGGTCCTTGACGCATAAAGCTGTCACAGTTCACTGAAGCAGCCAGTGAAGATATCAAGAGTCTGTATGCTAGCTATGCAGACTCAGAGTGGCATCGTTTGTTGCTGCCGAAGGTGTCTAGCAACTGTCGCCGGAAATCTTGCCAGGTGGTAGTCACGGACTCATTGTTTTCAAACCATGTCTTGGCCGAGTCTTCGAGGGCAAAATAGACGTTCCATAGTTTGTGGTCCTCATCGCTCAAGTTAAACGCAGCGACCCGGTCGTAGCTGTCCAACCAATCCTCCATATACTATGAAATGATGCGGGCGTGCCAGATGCATGGAGAAGCAGCGGTGGGGAACTCGCGGAGTGTTGGATGGTCTGACTCACTGCCGTGCACATAGTGGTAGAGGGTGGCATAGTGAGAGGTCTGAGCTCAGGATCCAAGCCTCGCAAGCGGCGGCTTGCCTTGTGGACAGGCGTCATGTCCACGGGGTGTAGCTGGGTGTTGGAGGCTCCCAGGAGCTCTTCGTACATCAAGAAATCGCCGAAAGCCGGTACAGCGTTACAGGAAGGGCATACCAGTACTAGCGCAGCAGGCATACTCGGCCAACCCACGCTCAAGCAGGGAAAGACTAACACAAGCGGGTGCCAGTGAATGGCAAGCCAGTGTGGCAATATTCTGTGTTGCTGCTGTGCCTGTTCATGTTGCGGTATACTTCGGGGAACATTAAGCACGTCCGTTAATGCACAGCCAACGCAGAATTTTTTTTGCTTGCTTTTTGTGCATATTTTTTATTCATGAAATATTCGTTTCTTTTTCTTTTAATTAGTTCTACACTGAGCAATCTCTTTGCATACATTTAAGAACTAAATGCGATTCAACTCTACACTGCAATGTGAGCACTGGAGGCGGCACTTTTTATTGCATAAATATGCGAAAAATTAAATGCACTGAAAGAAAAATAATTTAGAATAATTTAAAATAATTTTATTTAGTGAGCCACTGTGAAAAGCCAAAAGGAAAAAGCACAAGTACCATTTAATGAGCTGCCTATCTTTTGTGAGATTTTGCCGTTCGTTACCTTAAGAGGGTTGATTGGGGTCTGCTTCTCGTGCTCCAATGCTGACACCTTTTCCCTCTAGCCACCATAGTTGAACTGAGTGGACCAGTGGCATGCTTGCAACATAGCTCAGAATTCAATTTTGATGTGTCATTCTACAAAATCTAATTGGCTGTATGGAGTCTGTATTGAGTCTGGAGGCTTTGTTTGGCTTCTGTTCTGTCATGTTCTGCTCCTCCTTGGCAGCCAGCATCGCTTGTCTAACATGAACAGTGAATTTTTTTTTTTTCAAATGAGGCCAGTCTGCGTGACTTTTAGGCACTTATCTTTTCCTCGCTGTGCAAACTGAACTGAACAATGCCTCAAGGTGAAGTTGTTGGTAACCAGAATTTTCATTGGAGCAGGTTTGTCCATGTAATTGCTGGAGCAGTCATGCATCTAGAGTGATGGGCAAACGCACCTTAAAGTTCTAATGTCAGCTGTTGGGAAGAGCTGGCACTACAGTTCTATTAGTGCCATGCCTGCTGGATTATCCCTCTGCCATACAGTTCGCCAATGCTGCTAGCAGCATTGCCTAGGAGCAGATTTATTGCCACTCCCCCACATGGCTGTTGCTGTAAGTTGTAGTGGGCTTGTAGCACACTGTACCTTGCAGCAGCAGTTATATAGGGGTTCTCCATGGGGTAAATGGTGGTGGTGTTTGTGTTGTGGTCTGGGGCGTGTGCACTTAGAGAACTTGCCCTTTGCAATGTGAGCAAGGTGTCTGCACACTGGGCCTTGCTTTGGGAGCATGTGGTGAGATGGGGCAAAGCATGGCAGAGCTGTGGCCGTCATTTTTCGATCCTTGACAGAGGGTTAGAAGCCTGTGCTTTCTGCCATTGCTTTGTTTACTCCTCTGGCTGACAGTGGCTTGCAACTGCAAGTTTAAAGTTTGCCATGCCACAGAGCTTCTCCATGTGCTGGAGTTGGCCTATGTTTGTCATGTTCTGCTGGCTTGAGGGTGGCTGGTTGCCTGCAGTCCATTTGGGCTTATCAAAAATTGTAAACTAGTTTAGTGGGGCATTCGTAACTTTTTATAGTGTTTTGCAATTAGTTTCATTTTTCTTTGGCATTGTCCATTTATTTCGTTGTCGCACAACTTGGTAAGACGCTGCCGTTTTGTAGCGGTTGCATATTAGTTCCTGAAACAAGAGTTCACTTGAGAATGTCACTTCATACTCGTCACTGTCTTCACATTTGATATCTCAGATGCGTGGTTCTGATGCATGATTTGCATGTTTTGTTACTCCCACAGGAGATGGCAAGGAGGAGGTTTTAGAGGAGGAGGAGGAAGAATGCAAGGGCGTTGCTGTGACACAGGATGCCCCAGTGGTGACAACGCCGCCAGTGATGGAGGAAGGTGACGGCAGTAGCAACAGCAGCAACAGCAGCAGCTCTGGCGAAAGCAAGACTGGTACCAGCGAAGAGGCATCTGCAGAAGTGGAGGGGGATGACGCTGCAAAGGAGGCCGGCCCACCACGGCATCAGTACTCCAAAGCGGAGCTGCTCAAGCTGCGAAATGGTGACCACAAGCGGCCCACGTGCCTGGACCCGGCTTACAACAAGTAAGCCCCATGGGGACCCTCTACCTGTTGTCTTATTGCCAGTGTGGAAACGAGGTTCCTAAGGGACTGGTACTACAAGTCTTGGCATACGCAGTTACTGTGTATGTTTTAAGATATCCGCTTTTCTTGCAGTAATCGACACTAAAAAATGTGATCATCTGTGCTTGTCTTCAAAATTTCAAACTTCAAAATTTTATTTCGTCTACCGCATTTTAAATCTAAAGTAGCACGACATTTGTTCACATTTCTGTCTGTCTTGCTATGTATTTGCGTAATATGTAATACGTAAAAACATAGTAAGTTTTCCTTGTTAGTTAGCGCCTGTATTTGCATCCTTTTCTTGTCTTGTCAGTGCTGCTACTGTGCTGTAGTCCTTAGTATGCTAAGTATTACCTTTAGACTAGAGCTCCAGAAACCAAAGTAGCTGTTCATTAAAGTACTGTGTAGATAGATCATTTTGGGATGTGCCGCCGCGGTGGCTCGGTGGTTATGGTGCTCAGCTGCTGACCCGAAAGACGCGGGTTCGATCCCGGCCGCGGCGGTTGAATTTCTTTGGAGGAGAATTTGGAGGCCCGTGTACTGTGCGATGTCAGTGCACATTAAAGAACCCCAGGTGGTCGAAATTGTCCGTAGCCCTCCACTACGGTGTCTCTCATAGCCTTAGTCACTTTGGGACATTAAACCCCATAAACCAACCAACCAACCATTTTGGGATGTGATGTTCAGGTAGACATGCTTTTAAAGTGGGTATGAAAGTGAAAACCTTACTTCTGAGAAGTCGTTGCTAGATGTATCTTTCGCATTTCATCGCAGTATAGCATCACTAAATGTAGTACATACATCCCTTGCTTCCTTCTATGATCTCTTGCAGTGCAGCTCTGTTGGAGTGCAAAGTATTTTTCTGTGCTGTTTGGCATTAACAGAGCTGTCACAAGTATGAAGAAATGGACTGTGGCATAAAAGTAGGGCTTGTCAGAAGTATACTGCCATTAGTTGAGGGAGTTCTGGTTTTTGAATGAAAAAATCTAGCTTCTGCTGTCAGTCTAACTAGAAACCTGTGGTAATGCAAACAAAAACTTGTGGCTCTTAGGTAACGTAGTACAGTTTCCATGGGACTGAATTCAGTAGCAAAGAATTTGAAGGACTTAGTAAGATGGCATAGTTTACTTCAAATTGGAATTAACAAAAAGCAAAGGCTCTCAGTATGTACAGTACCTGCTTATTGTGCAGGACAGTGAAGGGACTGTTTTCCAAGTGATGAATGCATCGAACCAATGTTCAGCGGTATCAGTCAGTGGTGTCTTGGGGAACACGAATGTGTCCACAGTAGCTCCTGCATTGAGCTTGCACTGATGTGAAATTTTGCTGTGAGAATTGGAGGGTAATTACTGCGCACTTGTGCTATCCAAAACACTGGGTCTAAATTGCATAGCTATGCTAAATGACCTTGGTGCTTCTAAATGCATGGTACTTATATTTATGAATTCAGTGCACTAGACAGGACCATGAGCAAAGCATGAACTGCCAGTTATGCTTTTCGTCGTGGTTTCGGGCTGATATGGGGTGCACATTTACGTGGAAATAAATTTTTAATTCGCTTTCATGCAGTACTGGTTGAGCCAGTCCTGTCTTAGTACAAAGCCAGTATGATGCTACCTGCATGATGGCTTGCAGAGCTGAGGGCTTTATCATATTTGCTTCAACACGTCGCGCTGGCGAACTTTGCTTCCAGGTTGTATGCAATGTCCTCGCAGCCCAGATTTGCACGTATCATTATGGTTGGTTTTCTTTTGGGCAGAACAGAACTCTAGCTTCAACCATAGCAGTTGCAGTCATAAGAATCCTTTCTGTTCATATTTTGATGGCAGCTGTAGTGTCTTACAGTGCCCCCCGTTTTCCGCCAAGCTATGATCCATATATTTATCTTTTGTGATAAGTCATTCATTGGTGGCCTCTGTTGACTATTGTTGCGGTAGTCTACTTGCATGTTGCAAAAGGAAGGGCACATTTTTTTTTGCACCTGAATTTCTTGCTTAATTTTTGCATTTCTTTCAACAGCACAGGTTAGAAAGTTTGGTAAATGGAAATCCCATTTTAGAAAACTTCCCCTTATAAATTTGTACATTAGCAGATCTTGCTTTGTGAGCCACAAAATTGCTACGTACAGGCTGTTTTGAGATGCAAAAAAATGCACGCAAAATTTTGTCATGCCTTGACTCCGTATTCAATTGTCCTTGTCGCCTTTGCAGCCTGTCGGGCATGTGGGACCCCGAACGCTGGTTCTTGGGCAAGCGGCGAGGTGGCTCCGTGTCTCCATCAGAGGAGACTGCTGCTGCGCAGTCGACAGCGGGCAGTGGCACCGCAGCCCCCTCTTCGACAGGAGGAGGAAGTCAGCAGCAGCGGAGCAAGCGGGAGCGGCTGGACTCCGAGGGCGGAGCAGGCGAGCCCTTGGTTGGGGTCGCCAAGCGACGCAGCACCACTGACCCCAAGGAGCGGCTGGCACGGGAGGAGCGCGACGACCTGGTGCTGAGCCCGCAGAGGCGCAGCTTTGGCACGGGCTGCCACGTTAGCCAGCCGCCCTCCCGGTCATCTGCGGAGGCCAGCGCCAAGGATGACCAGCAAGGGTGGGTGTAACAGGAGCTGCAGCAAGGGTGGGGGTCATGTCGGATATTTGAACAAGATAGCATTGCAGATGTCTTGAGCGGCTCAGATCAGATGACATGCTAGCATCTGGACCCATATTCCCCCAAGGCACTTGAAGTGTTCAAATTTTCTCGAGCAGAAGTTGTGGCCTCTCAGTTGTAAAAAAACGTGCAATGGTGCAGTTGCTCGGTTTGTGCTCGCGGATAAATGCGTGAATCGTGCCGCAGTTAAGTAAAACTAACTAGAACTGAAAGTTATGTAAAAGCAGAACACACTAAATTAAAAATGCTAATGCATACTGTAAGGAGTTTCATCCGAGGAGTTCATCCATGGCTTGCTACATGCGCTACAGTGCTTGTGAAGCATATGCATTGATGGATAGGGCTGCTTCAGTACACATTTACGCAGAAATGCCTGTTCTGTGACAGGTGTGGAATGTAAGCAGCTTGTATTCTGTGACACTAAGTGGGTCCAGTGGTCACAAATTTCTTCTTGGGGACCACATTCTTTTGTGATTGGGCACTGTTCACAGCAGTAGCAGGTTTCCCCTGCTCCACAAGTCTGCCCGGTGATGCGGTCGGAGAATAGCTGTTCCTCCCTCACGTGTGTGCAGGCTTCTGCACAGCAGGGAACCCCCCAGCCGACGCATTGGCAGTGGCCGGATCTTGAGAGACCAGCGTGACTGGGACCGTGACAACCGAGAGTATGGTTATGGTGGAGGACGGCGATTCGACGATGCCGGTCATTCGACCAGCGGAGGACATTCCAACCGCTTTGGCAACGATCGGCGTAGCAGGGGTAAGCAGCACTACAGCTACTTTTTCACTGCCTTTGCTGTTACTGCTCAGAATCTGACGTCCTTGATGCAATGAAATGATTGCTCCTTGAAGTTACAGTCAAGCCCACTTATAACAATATTTAAGTGCCATGGAAATACCATTGTTATAACCAATAATTGTTATAACAGGGTTGTGCCGAAAAAATAAAAGATGACAAACTTTAGAGAATTTATTGACAGGAAGGACCTGGAGGGATTTGATTGTTCTAATGCCTGTAAAAGCTTGTTAATTCGAACTTCAGGAAACCGGAACAGTGTTCACTGATGACCAAAGCACCGCCATCACTGCGCCACCAGGAGCTTTGCGCACCTCCACGTCACAGGAATCATTCTTATGGGAAATTCAAGAAGCATGCAGAACTAAGGCTGCGGTGACAGCTGACAAGAGAAAATAACCGGCGCTGGCTGCATGCACGCGCACTGCACAGACTGATTTGGGGTGTGCGTAGCCAATGCAGCAATGCAGCAGCTCTTCTGACATGATGACGCCTGCCTCTTTTGCTATCGTGGCGTTGCTGCGCCAGCTTAGTCCATTGGTCGGCCCCACACGTGCACGCTTTTGTGTTGCAAGCATGGTTTTGATGGTGGTGTTGTAGCATTTCCTTGTTTTTTTTTCTATAATGGTTGACACTCAATTACCAGATTTAATTGTTATAACCAATAATGTGCCTTGACAGCATTGCTATAAGCAGTTTATTTTACCATAGAACACATGGCAAAGCTGATGGTGCCATGACTAACCATTGTTATATCCGATATATTGTTATAACCAGTATTGTTATAAGTGGACTTGACTGTATTTTTGTTCTTGTCCATGATTATTTATTGGCTGCTGCCCTGAAAGATACGGGTTTGGTCCTGGCCATGGGGGGGGGGTCACATTTTGATGGAGGCGATATGCTAGAAGCCCGTATGCTGTTCAGTGTCAGTGCACGTTGAAGGTGCACTAAAGAGGGTTCTGAGCTCGTCATTTTACCACGAGAACTCTATGTACACGCTTTGAACATTCTTAGAAACTTCGAGTTATTGTCCTGTGCAGCCGATTTCCCCATTAAATCGAAACGTTTGTGGATGCAGTCTTCCACATGCAAGGGTTTTTTCACACAGCGCGCTTGCATTAGAGGATCTTGTCGCAGTGCAAATTTGTGGGCAGCATCCCGAGATTGTTCATCCTCTGTTCAAGCCGTTGTGCATTTGTGGCTCTCGCTGAATCTCTTCACTGGAAGGGGAGCGAGAGCTGCCGCTCGGGAACTTGTCCACGTGCATCCGCTCGCTCCCTTTTTCGTCTCCGTCCAGGACAGGGAATGAAGTGGGGAACCAACAAAACCAGGTCAGCTGGACTTGGGCTGCTAGTATTGTAAAAAACATTTTCAATACGGACTAGCCCCTCATCCTCTTCTTTACAACTGTGCTGTTACATGCATATCCTCTTCCTTTTTTCAGGCCGTGATGAGCGCATCGAAGAGGAAGAGGAGCCAGAGTGGTTTGTGGGCGGCCCCACCAGTCAGCACGACACCATTGAGCTGGTGGGCTTTGAAGAAGATCCCGAAATGAGCCGGCGTGCTGCCCGGCGGATGCGCCGGAGCCGTGAGTTTGCCAGCCGCAAGCAGCAGCAGCAGCAACAGCAGCAGCAGCAGCAGAATGGCTCCGAGCGGCGCACCCCTGACCAGGATCAGAGGCATGGCAAGGAGCAGCAGTACGTTGCCACGGCGGCGACCTCTCAGGGCTCGTCCTCAGCGACCGGAACTGCTGGTGCTGCCACCAGTACAGCGCCCACCATGATGGACACCTCCGCGCCACCAGCACTGAAGAGTGAGCTATCTTGCGCTTTCCTTTGAGCTCGTTCTCATTTTTCTTCTTTCCTTTTCTTTCTTTTCATTTTTATTGAAGTAAGCATGCATTATACAGCTGTTTCAGTGATTTCTCACAATCTCTGTCAATTCTGCTGCGACATTTGGGTTGGATATGGGGCGTATTCCTTTATAACTAGCACATTAAAGAAAAGCCATAGCAGAGTTCGAGGTGATTGTCAGACTTGGGCACAAGATAATTTAAGTGTGCAGCACAACCTGCCATGTTTAGCTTGCATGCACCATAATTGCATGACCCTTGTTGTGTGCCACGCAGGAAGTGACAGCCGGGAGTCGTCAAGCAACAGTGCGAACTGTGCTATGGACATAAGCAAGTCATCCAGTGATGGACCTGGACAGACCTCTACACCGCTGACTACGAGCCCAACACTGCCGGACAGTGTCAGTGCTGCTCCACCTGCTTTACCGCCACAGGATGGCTTCGATTTCAACGACATCTTCAAGCCGGACTGGTGTCCCAGATTCCTTTCGGTTTGTGCTTGCTTCCTTTCTCTTTTAGCTCATCCACGTCTAGCAGTAACATTTTGGCAATATCCTGAAAGTAAGATCATTTTTGCTCACTGGGTGCTGCTCTTTGGTTGGATATTAATGAAACACTGAGGACAGATTGAAGTTGGTCTGCACCGATAGTTCACCTAATGACATACAGTTGGACCCTATTATAGTAAATTCTGTTAAAAGCTCTCATATGGTAAAGTGAGGCCGGTTTCATTTTGCCTTCCATAGACTAGTGTAATTTTTTTTTTTGTGGTTCGATTTTTTTCTACATGGTTATAGTAACGAGTGTCTGGTAGTGGCAATGTACTATCTGCAGAATGATGAAATAGCAGCATGCTCGTAGTCAAGGATCGTGAGGCATATATTTATATACCAGATACGATAAAACGGTGTCTTGAAGGTGGCTTCACCATTAAGCTCTAAAGCTATGAGGAGGAGCCAACTTTTTGAAGACCTTGAGGCCATGAGGCAAAGCATGGAAGTGCGTTGAGGACTAGAAAAGGAAAAAAAGGAAGAGGGGGGGGGGGGGGGGTTGCATTTGTAGCACGGCAGCGCGAAGCACAAGTGGCGGCACTGCGGTGGCACCAATTAGCCCTCAAGAACTTCCTGCGTAAGCGGTTTTGCTGCGCTTGACTGCGTTGCGCGCGCTTTTTAACTGCTGCCTGTTAATTGATGTTGGGTGTTGTCTTGGAAGCAGGCACATTTAAACCGGAAACAGCCTGTTCATTTGTCTCTTGACTACCAAGATTGAAGAACCCTTAGTAGTCAACCTTGATCCCTACTGCTGCGGCATGCCTTGAAGCTTGGATGCTGCCTCGATGTGTAACAATGCCTTTGTGCAGGAGGACGCCCTGGGTGACACGGAGGCTGGGCTGAGCGGGGGCAGCCGCTTCTCCCAGTGGTTTCGACGTGACAGCCCGCCTCTGGAGCAGCAGTCGGTGCCTCCCCTGGACAGTGGCCTGCTGGCAGCCCTCAGCAGACCTGCGGCCGAGGAGAGTGGCCAGCCGCCTCGCCAGCAGCGCCAGGAGAATGACTTGGCCTCGCGCATCCTCGCCTCAGGTGCTCCCGTCACTGCAGCCACCTCCTCGATGCCTCCTCCTCCTCTTCTCCCCCTGCTGGGCCCTCGTGGTCGTGGCACCAGACCCAAAGCCTACCCTCTTCCTCCCCACCACTTTGGCGGCCCTGTCCCTCGGGGCTTCTACACCTTCTTCCCTCCTCCTCCTCCTGCTCCTCCCTTCTTCTACCGTGCGTATTCTTTGCATGCTGCTTGGTGCTTTGAGACCCTCTATGCACGGGCCAGTGCGTCTGCTTGGCCTACTGAAGCCTCATTTCTGCATACTGCCTGCAGGTTGTAACCTAAATAAGCCTCCTACTTGGAATGGGGTGTGTGTTGTGGCAGGAAATTTAAACTAGCCAATAAAAAGCGCCAATGTCGCCATGTAGTACAAGGCAGCCAATCGCGCGGCTGCGTTTGTTTCGGTTTTTGGCATTTTTCTCGGCTTTGCATAGACTCAGCGGGCACCACATTGGCACAAAAGAAGGCTGGCAAGGTCTGCTTTGAAGCAAGATTGAACAGTGCATTGTGCCAGCTGGTTTTGAATTGCCCAGGCATTTAAGGTGGCATGTTTTGAGGCGTCCTCACAAGTTCATGCGCCACGGCGGCGCATTTATCGGACAATTTCTGGAAGTAAGATTCCCAGGTTCTGAGCTTCATTTGCTGGTGGAAAAGAACCTTTTGAATCAATGTGAAACAAAATTGAAAAATCTGTTTTTGTGAATTTTCGGCTCTATGGACCCATGTCCCATAGAGCCGATAGATTATGGGAATGGGGCAGTTAAATTGTGCAAGTCTTTGCTTCCTAGGCTGTTTTTCTAAAACATGCTATTCTGGTTGCTGCTGTAGAGACATATCTTGCGGCACCAGAACTGACAAGTTGTGGAAATAACTATTTTGCAACAAAATTGCTGTGAAAATAATCTGGAGATGGGTTTTCAGTGTTCAATCTTTCGTGTACCTTTGCCTCGTGTCAGACAAGACATTGTGAATCCAGTCTCTTGGATAGTTGCTATGCATGCTTAGTGTGAATTTACGCAGTGAAATTGTTGGTTTCAGATTTGAGGAAAGAGTTCTACATTGGGGGCATTTGCGGAAGGTGTTGATGACAGGAAGAGTTGCCTGTTGGTAGTCTTTTCACACGTTTGTCACACCTCTGTTGGGCTCTCTCTCTGCAGCTGGCGTGACCAGTGGGGACGGGGTGCTGCGGGTGCCCACGCCAGACTCCTACTTCACGCCCATCAGCCCTGCTCTTCCCCATGACCGCCTGTCCCCATCACCCCCTGTTCGTGACGGCCCCTCCAAGAACATCCTGGACATACTCATGGATGCCAACATCAACGTTGAAGCCCACATGCTCAATGGCGATGCGGCCAAGACTGCCCAGCTGCGCGAGCATGGTGAGTGATGCATGGCAGTTTGAACGCTGTTCCCATCGTATTGCAAGGGTGTGTGTGATGGAGCTTCTTCCGACAAGGTGCTACCGTGTTCGCTGCTTGTTTATGCACTTTGTATGGATAACAATATTTTGCACTTTTCTCAGTTCCTGGTAAGTGGATTTGGCCCCTTTTTTTGTATAAAAAAAAATTCCCTCGTATATCATATTTACTCTCCTAATAAACCCCTTTTTATTTTATAGAAGTTTACATCAGTTCAAGTTTCATATCTCACACCTGCCTGTGATTGGCGTGAATGCGTTTCCTGAGCTCCAGCATGTGGATGTTCATTTTTGGATGACGCGAATTTTGTATGACTCAAACATTTTTCACGACCCCGTGAGGTTCTTATCATGGAGGATTGAAACACTGTTCAAAAAATTAAATGCTGTTGTTCATTTCTGACTATGCATGTTTATAAAGCTACCCATGTCAACGTAATTTTTATTTAACCAAATACTAGACCTTTCAACAGTACTGAAGAAAAAAAAAATTGGATCAAAACATCCAACATTGAATAAATTAAAAAAATCTATATAGTCTTGCAGTCTCCTCCCACTCAAAAACTGTCCAGTTGTCCTTGTCTTTGCTCTGCTTCTAGCATTTGCAGCCTATGGGGTTGGAATTTACTTGATGGTGCATTTTATGTCTGCTTATTCTTGGACAACTTTTTTTTCTGGCAAGAGAGTTCTGAGAGGTCTTGCTGCATGCTTGGCTTTCTTTTGCAGCATGAAAGCTTTGCATCACGCATTGAGAAAGTCTGCCGTTGCTGCATAGGCACAGCTAAAATCTGCAACTGCGATGCACACTTGTGCTTGAGTGGGGTGTTGTAGATGCAGCAAGCTTTGCATGCCTTGCTTATCCACTCTGCAATGCTTGATTGCTGGGACCTGCTTCTCTTGGTGCAGCGCTGGCCGGCAAAGCCAAGAGTGTGGAAGAACTGGAAGCTGACCTGAAGCAGGTGGTCCTTGGGGTCGGTGGTCATGGCAGGCCCATCCATCACCACCACCACCACCGTCACCATGAGCAGCAGCAGCAGCACCCTCACCATCCGATGGGTGTGGTGCCCACCCTCAATCTGCCCCAGCAGCAGCAGGACCAGCAGCAACAGCAGCAGCACCTGCAGGGGCTGCTGAGCAAGCTGGGGGCGCACCCGGGCGGCCCTGGAGCATCCCTGGTGGTGCCCCCTTCACTGCCTGAGAGGGCCCTGCACGAGGAAGACCTGCTCAGGGGTCAGGTGCCACCCATGCAGCACCATGGTGAGGGCTCGTGGGCAAACCCTTCTGTTGTCGTGTGGTGCAGTGTGCTAAGCTGGCCCCTGATACAGTACCTTCTTATAAACCTCGATTTGTATTGTCTCGAAATATAGATTGAGTGCTGCACAATAAGTTTCAATAGGTGCTGTGCATGTTTATCACCGTTCATGAAATCTTCTCTAAATTAAATTTGGATACCTTGAAACTTTGTGTGTCGGAAGCGAGAAAAGGGCCATAAAGCAAATATTACCATGGGTTGTGCTTAGTAAAGCCTGCACTAGCTTGTTGTGAAGCGTGCTCGTTGCTACCTATGTGTACTGCTGTGGACTTGGCCTTGTTCTAGGCAGACTCCGACTTGGTCTGATTTGAATGGCAGTGTTAACGAAAGCGCAAAGTTAGCTTTAAAAACAGTCCACAACTTCCTGTAGCCTTATTACCAAAGCCAACACTGGTGCAGCTTTTCCTTTTTTTATTGTAGTAATTGATAGAAGGCATTCAGTGCTAGAGAGCAGGGGCTTGTTTGACAACTTCATAATTTCCACTGTTCTAGCAGGTTCTAAAATTGTGATCTGATTTTATCCAAGTAAATTGGTGTTCAAAATGTTGGTGCATTCATGAGTAGTAATTTTTCTGGAGCAGTGGCTTGTTTAGAATTCCTACTCAAATACGTGGTCATACATTTAATGCGATGCGGCAGCTGTGGGAGCTGCACTAGGAGTGTAGCAGTGTAATCTGGCTTTTTCATTGTGTAGCACCACGATGCCAAGTTGCTCCTTGAAGACTTCACATGGTTGCACTTGCCCGCTTGGCAATGCATGCTCTGTCTGTGCAGGCCTGCCTGCCCGTGGTGGTGGGGACATGATGCAGCCCCCAGGGCTGCTGTCGCAGCTGCTGCGCACATCTGGCAAGGGCCCCCAACAGCAGCCGCAGGGGGGCCAGGACATGCTGGTCAAGATACTTGCAGGCATGGGGCCGGTCTCCCCGGGCCTCCAGCCCCCACCGCCCCCCATGGCATCTCAGCAGCAGCTGAGCCCCACGGCCCAGCTGCTGGCTGCACGTCATGACCCCATGGCTGGTGTGTGGTGCTTTCCTTCTCACTGTTCTCATTGCTTTCACACGATCGCACATGATGTGGCGCTGCGCCAAGGTTGGAACATCATTTGGTCTTGCATTTCTAACTGAAGGGCTTCAAGTTGCCCAAGCACATACTCCCCGACAGAGCCTCATTTGCGCTGGTGTGCTTGCTCAAGTCGGAGCAAGAACATAGACATGGAATATTCGGCAAGAACAGCGAGGCAGCGCCTTGCATTGCATGGCCCATGATAAATGTGCATGCACTGGTGACACCTTGCTCAGACAAGCAGCTGGGCACTGCCTAAACCATCTAAATGCACTTGAGATTACTAATGCCTTGTAGTAAACCCTACTATCCTAAGTAAGAGTTTGGAAATGTTGGGTTGTGGTTCACAAATTTCCCTTTCTGTGAGGAGTGAGTGCGTGGGTTGTATGCTGCAGATCCTAAAAAGCTCCTGGCACTCGGCGTGTTTTTAGCCTGTATGTGGCACTTCGCCGCCATGAGGGCAAGTGGGATACTTTGAGCAGCTGTGGTCTCTGCTTTGTGCAGCCGCAGCTGCAGCAGCTATGCTTCGGCAGCAGCAGCAACAGCAGCAGCAGGAGATGCTGAACAGTCTGCTGAAGCCGCCCGTAGTCACCACGCAGCGGCCATCGCCCACCCAGCAGCTGGGACTGCTGGCCCCGTGCCCATCGCCCCTGCCGGGTCCGCAGGACCCACGCAGGGTGCCCTCCCCGCTAGGTGCGTTGCATTCGATTGCTGGAGATGAATGAAGCACTAGATTCTGCCTCTTCTTTCTCTTGTGACCTATTGTCCAGTTCCACTCAGTTTCTTCATTCTGAAATACAGTCGAACCTCATTATAACGAACACGGATACAGCGAATTATTGGATATAACGAAGTGAAAGAAAAGTTTGGTTGGACATGCTTTATTTCTGTGGGAGTTCTACCTGTATAACGAAATGAAAAATTCAAAATTCGACACTGTATCAGTTATATCGGACACTGTATCGGTTTGTATTCACAGGGCTCAAAATGCGCAAACAAGTAGGAAAAAAAAATTTCAATACACGCTAAATTTTGATCTTTTGAATCGCCCACACCTAAAATGTGTTTGAATCACCCGCGCTTCCACACGCCACGCCATCTAGGGAGAGCGAATGAATCTAGCATCAACGGCTGCCTAGCATGTGACCGACACGTGATCGAACCAACACCCTGCCGCCACAATTTCAGACTCGCGCACTATCTCTATGATCTCTGCAGTTCATTCTGTGGACGCCGTCGCGGAACGCGTCGTAACATACAGCCGTTTCGCTTGAAACGAAGATAAAGATATTCAGGGCGGTTGACAGCGGGTGCAAGTAAGTCATTGCCGCGGACTTCAGTGTTGCGCCTAGCATCAACCATTTTGAGCGCAAGGCAGAAGATTGCAAACGTCCAATCTGCAGGCGTTGTGAAGAATGACAGCAAGAGTGTAAGGCTTTGTCACTACCAGGATGTTGAAGATGCTTTGTTTGCATGATTCAAAGACGTGCACATAACCTGCCTGTGTTTGGTGCCGTCCTTCAACTGAAGGCGAGAAGTCTTGCGTCTGAGGCCACAATGACTTTCATGCAAGCAGTGGCTGGCTGCAGCGATTTAATGACCGCCATTGGATTGTTTGCCACGTCTTGTCTGGCAAAGCAGCCATTGGCGCTGAGAACTGCGAGAAGTAGGCAGAAAGCTTCCGCATGCAACTGGAAGGCAAGCGACAATTTCGGCGAGACGACATGGCGACAACTGGCGGTTCCTTGACATGATGCCATGATGAAATGACATGACATATGACATGACATGACATGATGCCTGATCCTGAGACAGATGGAAAAGCCTGCTGATGGAATTGGCCACAGCCATGCTGGTAACAGCCAGCTGGTGAGAGCGGGAAGACTTGAGACGGGTCCAACATAGAAAAAGCACCGAAGTTTGGGCCAGTTGGTATTGATCCATCTTGAAAACGTGGCAGCACAAAAAAACGAGGACAAAATAGACACAGGCACGGTCGTGCCTGTGTCTATTTTGTCTTCGTTTTTTCGTGCTGCTACGTTTTCAAGATGGTCCAACATAGATAGCATGCATTACGCATGTTCATTACGGGCTGTTTACTGTTTGTGCCCTGGAACCTCTTCACAAGTCCAAATTGTTGTTGAGGTTTTACTACCTATAGTATTATTTTTAGTTGACATATGATTGTGAGAGCTACAAAGCCTTGAAAATTCCAAAGAGGCAGGCTGCCAGTGGCAGACAACGAGGTCATTTTTTTTCAAGCGCTTTCCGGCTACTATGTTTCCCGGCTGGTACATTCTTTTTTCGTGGTCCCTTGAAAAACAACAGCAGGGTTCTACTGTAAGAACTTACAGGCTTGAAATGCCTGGTCCATGTCTAGCATATAACCACTGATTTATCACCTCGATAATGAACTAACACCTCGAACATTTAGGTCTGGTAAATAGCTTAATTTACTGCTAGCGTTGCATCCGTCATTCTTTGGGGTGCTGGCCGAATTTCTGCTTTTATCTCTCAATGTACGTGGCAATGCAAAAAAACTCTTTTCAGCTGGTCAGTCTCTTGTGGAAACTTCAAATGCAAATCATTCTGCTGCTAGGTTGCTATGAATCTGCTGAAAGGAACTGGAGAGGGGATTGGCGGAATATGGGAAGTATGTTTTGTTTTTGTCCCTACTAGCGGTTTTCTCGCAAGTCCGAACAGTGCCAGTGTGGGAGAGTAGAAGTACTCGGCCTTGAAATGCCTGCAAAAAGTTGCCTTGCCGCTCTCTGCACTTCAATTTTACTGACGGTGTGCTGTGCCTTGTTGCGCAGTGTTTGGCCAGCACCCGTCGCCCATTCCTCCCGTGGCAGGTCCCACACCTGGTGCCCCAGTGCCGTCGTCAAACACTCTGCAGGTTCACGTGAGTGCTGTCCATGCCGTCAGAATGAATTCAGTCTGCGTTTGCTGAGGATGTTTTCCAGTGAAAAAGTTGTCTGTGGGGCTGTCTGTGCCAATACGCTGTGTGCTTGTGTCAGGGGCTACATGCATGGTGTAATACCGTATGTACTCGCATAATAGGTGCACCCCCAGTTTGGTCGCGAAAATTCTGTGCATAATAGCGCATTTATGCGCTGCACATAATAGGCGCACCCTGAACTTGGCATTGTGATCAATACAGTATTTACACGATTGCAAGTAGACACCTCCCCCAATCTTTAAGTTTTTGCTGAACTGACTGCTAGTCCTCACTAGTGCTGCTGCCGTTGCAGCTGCTGCGGACCCACAGCTTGTAAAACGACATCACGTGGAACAGCCATACAGTTTCCAGGGATGCTCACTTTAAACGTCTGTTTGGAAAGCTTCATTTCCAGCCGCAAACCTTTCAGACTTCGGCCCCCGAAAACTTCGGTGATAGGAGTCTCATATGATATTTAGGCACGCCGCAGTCGCAACGGCTGCACTTCTTGGCCACGTCGAATTTCCGGCCCGCCGCATGCTTGCCATGTTCGAGAGCAAACTCTCAGCCGTGTAGCTATTAAGGTGTTTGCCTGTCGTGCTAAAATAGCAATGCTCGGCAGCGGCACACGAAAGCCACAACTACGATAAACTAACACGCTCGGACCTTCGACAGCTTTGACAGCCACGAAAAGCTGGAGCTGGTGATGCTGATGCCGATGTGGACAGCGAAAGCTCACGGCTAAAGAAAAAGTTGATGATGATGACAGTGACCTCGGGCGCCATCCGTGGGCGGCACCTGGCTCTTGTGCGGGTGTGTGGCCTCCGCGATCACACGCCGGTTGCTCACAGCCGGAGCTGATCGCAGAGGCCACAGCGTGTGCATTTCGAAGGCTATTCCCACGTGGGTCGTGGAAAGTTTGGGTGCGGCCCTTACACGGATCTTTATTTTTTTTTAATATTTCCTTCGGGAAAACACAGTGCAGCCCATACCCGGGTGTGTTTATGCGGTATGTTCAATTTTAAGTCGTAAAATTTCCGGAAATTTTACCCCACGTAATAGGCGCACCCCGATCATTGAGCCGGATTTTCTGGAAAAGTGCACCTATTATGAGAGTAAATGCGGTACGTACATGCATAGGTGTGTTTTTTTTTTTTTTTTTTTGAGATAGCAATAATCGGTTATATTGATATTGGAAAAAGTGAAAAATCCGATTGTGGATTGCACTGTCAATTTGTTCGTTCTACGAGAATAAATTTGAAATTATAAGGTTAGCTTATCGAAGTTGAGGAATTTTTTTGCAAATCTGGCCAGATTTTAAGAATCATGCCATAAAGGCAAGCATTCAGGAGGAAGTTCCTCTATCATAGGAAAACATTAAATGAATTAACTTAGCAGATTATAAAGGTTCTTTGCTGGCTGCATAACCTTTTGCACAGTTGGAGCTTCATTTGAACAATTTGCTCTGTGCCAAGGGAACTATCGGAACGGTTTTGGGCCACTGTGCTTGAACCCGCTCTTTAGAACATGCATGTGCACTGCAGGGGTTTTCCTGCTTCTTTTGAGGCACGTTTCAAGCTTTCGGTCTCTCTTCTTTTTTCTTTCAGAGCGGTGGCTTGCGTCCAAGGGTGCCCTCTCCACAGGAACTAGCAGTGCACACGCAGTCTATCCTGCAAACGGCTCTTCTGAAGAAGATCCTCGAGGACCAGAAGCAAAAGGAGAATCTCCGCAAGCAACAGGAGGCTCAGAGGTGCGGGTCTCATTTTCTCTTGCTCTTCCTCTCCCATCTGCCGTTCCTCCTGCTGCCTCTCTGTAAATACCTCCTCGTCATCTGTCGTAGCCTATGTTGTGTTACGTCTTCTGTGCAAGTCGCTGTCAAATGAATTGTAGAGGGTGAAGTCTTGGAGACTAGGGACAGCTGCAGTGAAAGGTGGCTGAGTGTTGTTAAAAGCGTGGAATGTATTGAGTGTTGTGCAGCGCACATGTGCATCTGTGTGTGTATGTGGCCAGAGAGGGTAGTCATGCTCAGCATGTGGCAGTGTCTGTAGAAGTGTGTGGGAAGCGTCATGCATGTGGACGTGCATGTGTGTTGTTTGTGGCCTGCGCTGTTGGTGCGATTGTGTGAAGTCGTGGTGATTTGAGGTAGTTGCTCGTTCTGTTACGCTTGGCACCAGTTTTGTATACCCTGTGGTATTGCTGATGCAAGGATTGGTATTAAAAAAAAAAAATTGAAAATGGTGTCTCGGCATACAGTAAGCATGGATGGTTATAGAACTGCATCTTATGTCAAAATCGAACCTAGAGGAACATGTCCAAGATATACTTCAAAGCAAGCATTCTGATATTGGCACTATTATGAGTGCCCCCTGAGTTTGGCTAAATCTTTAAGTACATATGTCCAAAATAGTTTCAAGAAACTGCCACGTCTGTACTGAAGCACTGTTTGCACAGATGCACAGAGGAGCCTGTTTGGGAAAAGGTGTGCATGGTGTTTCTGGTCGTTGGAACTCCCCATTTTTCCAACATATGCTCACGTAGTGCTGAGTGGGCTGGGATGTCACTGTCACCACACTGACTGCCTGCTGAAAGCTTAGATTATCCGTATGTTGCTGTTGGGATCCCACAGAGCATGACGTGCAGAGTTGTCAGACGCACAAAGAGGGTGCCACTGGCAGCAAAGAGGCCCACTGGCGAAGCCTTGCACGTAATGTTTGTCATGTGAGGAATAACTCTGCCCCCCTCGTGCAAGCTCCATTTAAAGGGGCGCAATGCATAGCTGTGTGCTGAAAGTAAGGTCTGCTTTCTTTTCTACCGAGGAGCAGCTGGTACAGAGTGGCCAGCACCCTTGCCAACCTGCACTGCTGCTCACATTTCTGCTTCAGTTTTCTTGCTGCTGTCATGCGTTCAGTAAAAATTTTCTTGGGATGTTGAGCTTAACAGAGCTGTTTCTGTTCTCCATTAAATAATTTGTCCTCGGCACCTAGCGATTCGTGCTGAAAAGAAAAGCCATTGCTGCTTGGTGCAGTGCAAAGGGCAGTGCTGATCAGTAATGGAACTGCTGCTCTCTGCCTTTCCACCCATGCTGCTGCCGCCGCTGCCGCCTCTGCTGCTGCTGCTGCCTTGTTGTCCTTGCCTTGCTCTCCTCCCTTCTGCCTGTCCTCCCTCCCTCTTTTGCCTGCTGGGTCCAGACGCATGGCCTTGCTCCTACATGCTCCCTTTGCTTCCTGCCGAACACGGCCTCTTTTCCTCCCCGCGTAAGTGTCGCATTGCCCCTCTGTCGGTTTGCCTGCCTGGTGCAAGTGTCCACACGCTAGTTTGCATCCCTCCAGTGCGTGCAGTGCGCCTTGTCTCTCTATGAATTGTTTTGTCGGGAACAGTGTGTGACCTGATCGTGAGTGCCTGTTCATCATTGCGTGTCCCCCCCTTAAGCTCCCTTTGCACAAAGTGGGGATGCATTCTCAGACATGACAGTGTGACACCATGTGGTATGGTTTCCCATGCACTGAATGTAATAAAAATCCGCAAAAGACAAACGGTTCGCATGCGTTGCCTATAAAAATGCATGGTGCACCTACTTGTGATATTGGTAATAGCCACACTGAGGATGGGACCTTACAATCCTAACAACAAAGAAACATCTGGGAGCATCCTTTGTAGAGTTAGTCACCCCTGTCTATGGCATGTACACGGGGGACAACTCTGTCACAATGTGCAGCTGCGGGTGTGCTAAGTGTGGTTTTGATTGGTAGCACCCAGTCTCAGCACTAGGTGATTGAAATAGGCGAGTGAAACAAGTTTTCGCCTGATATTTTTATTTTGAATTCTCTTAGTGGAATAACTTTCGTTTGCATGCTCAGATTTCAATAATTCTGTTTGCTCAGGTCTCTGGAACTTATGAGGAATCCATTTAATCAAATTAAAAAGGCACCGCGAAGTTTCCCTCAGTGCCGATGGAGGCACAAGATATATTTACGTTCAGTTCACCTAAAAAAAAAAAAACTTTGAGAAATTGCTGCTTTCATTGTCAGCCACCAAGGTGGTTGTCCCATCATCACAAACTAATTAGGGTACAGTCATGGCTCAACATGTGTTCCACAGAATACTAAGTAATCTATCAGTTTATGCGTCGGTGAACTACTAACCCTCAAAGGTATTAGTCAGGCCCACTTATAACAATACTGGTTATAACAGTATATCGGATATAACAATTGTCAGTCGCGGCACCATCAGCTTTACCTTGTGTTCTATGGTAAAATAAACTGCTTATAGCAATGCTGGTGAAGCACATTATTGGTTATAACAATTAAATCTGGTAACTGAGTGTCAACCACAATAGAAAAAAAAAAACAAGGAAATGCTACAACCACACTAGCAAAACCATGCTTACAACACAAAAGCGCATGCATGTGGGGCCGACCAATGGACTGAGCCGGCGCAGCAACGCTATGAAAGCAAGAGAACCCGTGACCATGCACTCGCAAACGCTGCCACCGGTGCGTCGAGGATGCTTGCGTGTCGCAATGACACAGGCAGGAGAAACGACGGATGTGTTCCCCTGAGCAAAAGGCCATGCAGAGAAGAAAGTAGGGAGCATGGTAGGGAGCTTTGGCAGAGCAGTCCATTAGTATTAACTTTTGTGAGGAGTGCGCCACTCGCAGAAAAATGCGCAGACGCATTTTCCTTTGCTTTTACACTCTGCGCTATGGCTGGCACCGGCAGCGCGTGCGTTGTCCCATCTTCCCCTGTTCTTCGCTAACTTCCCCACGGTCCCCGCTTCACAAATTTCCCTTGTCCCAGGTGTAGGCGTCATCGTGTCAGGCGAGCTGCTGCATTGCTGCATTGGCTATGCGCGCCATGCGTACTCCCAATCAGTCGGTGCAGTGCGCGCGCGTGCCGCCACCTCTTGTCTCTTGTCAGCTGCCACTGCACCCTTGGTTCTGCATGCTTCTTGAATTTCCCGTAAGAATATTCCGGAAAGCCGGCTTGATTCCTGTGACGTGGAGGTGCGCGAAGCTCTCGCCGGTCCAGTGATGACGGTGCTCTGGTCATCGGTGAACATTTTTCTGGTACCCTGAAGTTCGAATTAATGAGCTTTTACAGGCATTAGAACAGCCAAACCTCTCCGGGTATTTACTGTCAATAAATTCTCTGAAGTTTCTCATTTTTTTTTTTTTCGGCACAACTCTGTTATAACAAATATTCGTTATAACAATGGTATTTCCATGGCAGTTGAATATTGTTATAAGTGGGTTTGACTGTACTGAAATATCCATATAATGCTTGTCTGGCAACTACACGAAGTATTGGTGTATTATCTCAATTTTTTTCACCTACTTGGCGCATTTCTGACAATATATATCGTTCTTTTGTATTTGCCATCTAATTTTTCTTACCATAATTGAGCTACTTTTTGTATTCGTGTACGAACATCTCCTACATCACTGCTGATAGGTGACTGGAGCTCAGTCAAGCTGCAATGAAGCAGGTTATTCTTCACTCTTTTTCGCTGTACTTTGTATGCCAAAATAAAATTTATTGATTGGTTGAAGCAACTGTTTGCATTACACAAGGGAAAATGCTCTCAGTTTGTATTGGGGCATCTATAGTTTACACCAAGCAGTTTGTGGCGTCTCTTACTCTACAATTAGCACGAAATCCCTGCAGGAGGGGACAGGGCGCCTCCAGTTACTTCTGCTTTTTCATGCCTCTTGACACTAATTCCACCTCAGTGACGGAGTGGCACCAAATGCTTGTCCCGTGGCTTGCAGGACCCGTTCGCCAACCATGGCGCAAGGCCCACCTGCAAACAGGGGCTCGTCCCCGTCCAAGGGCCTGAGCCCCACCATGGCGTCCTTCACCCCTACATCGGTGATGCGTAAAATGCACATGGAGCGCCAAGATCACCCAAAAGGTGCGTCGGCGTGTTGCTAGCTGTGCGCTTGCTTATTTATATAAGCATATGTGGGCTATTCTTCCGAATGCATGCATGTTCCTGGTCTGCGTGCGAGGCTGGGGCAGTGAGGGCAGCTCCCTGAAAGCACTCGCTCCACCAGGCACTGCCTGGGGGTGACACATCTGGAAAGAGTAATTGAAGACTATGGCGCTCCTCCATGCTGAGCATTGTTTAGAGTGCTGTGAACACTTGCTTAGAGGTCTGCATGTGTCTTGTAACCTAGCAGTCATATACTAGCAGGTATACGTCCTTTTAGGGTGAAGTAAGCAGCACACTAATGAGAGCACAAGGCAAAGGGAAGACATTCACACACTGCGTGCATAGCTGCCGGGGCGGCTCAGTAGTTACGGTGTTCGGCTGCTGACTTGAATGTGGGTTTGATCCCGGCCATGGCGGTTGCATTTGGGTGGAGGCAAAATGCGAGAGGCCCATGTAGTGTGTGATGTCGGTGCACATGAAAGCACCTCAAGGGTCAAAATTATCTGGAGCCCTCTATTACGGCATCCCTCATAGCCCAAGTCTCTTTGGGACTTTAAGCACCATAAACCAACCAACACACTGCGTGTGCAACATGTCTCATCCTTTTTTGTGTAGTGCTCCGATTGGCATGTGCTCTTCACTCCACTGTGTGTGTTGTAATGCTTGTTGTGGTATTCTGAAGACGTATCAGGCTTGGTCATGCAATTAAGCACGCTCTGCGCTAGGTACAATGCAAGTGCAAAAGTAGGGCAAAGTCCGGGGAGCTGCAATATTCAGAACCATACTTTTCTTGTTGGCGAACGAGCTCAGTCTGGGTAGGCCTGGGGACTAAGAGTTCCAACTGTGCTGCTGCAAGGAAACTCTCGCATCGTTGGTAGGAGCTTATTTGTGTCAACGTGGGCAATAATTGCAGTCGGGTACTAGAATGGAACAAAGGCGTTGGCACTGAGTAGGCATACAACAGAATGGCAAGGATACATATAACACACTGCCGCCTCTGCGGTGCAACTGTTGTTTATTTTGGGAAGCCATTGTGCCATTTTTGCAAAACCTAGCCCCAACTAATGTCTGCTTACAGAAAACACTGCTGCATATGCTGGCATATTATAAAGTGGACTTAGTGGCACGTGACTGCGCACAGTTTCGGCGAAGTGGAAGGATGGAACCAGGTGGCTGCAAGCGAGGGGAAACTCTCGGCTGTGCTGAAGAGGCGAGGAAAAAATGCAGGGGAAGGAAACTCTCCAATCACTCAAACTGCACATACTAGTTGGCCTTGGTTGGCTGGTTGGTTGAGCCATCAGCCAGCACGAAGCTTAGTGAACTGAAATGAAGACTAATTGGTCGAACTCTTCTTGGACACTGGGCCATGTGTTTGACTAACGCTCAACGGCAGGCGGCTACAGAGGGTGCACGAGTGACTCTGCATCATGGAATTCAGATTCTGAGTAAAGCTATTTCGACATTGTTGCCTTGCCGGTCATACTGGACACTGCCTCCCTTCGGGAGTTTAGAAACCCCTAGCATCCGAATTAAGCTTGCGGCGCCATAGACTTGCATGGATGCTGGCCGGGACAGAGCCAGCAGTTTGAATTATTCGGATTTCCAAATCATACAGTAAAAGCCTCAACAATTTTGTCCCTGTTAAAGTGTGCCTGCATTGCTTCGTTTTGCATTTTTCTATTGAAATGCAGACTGCACAAATGTTCATGCACTGTGATTTTGATGCACATAATTGCAGTAAGAATGGGGTGGAGTGCATATGGCAGGTTCTCTCAGATCATGAATGGTAGCTTACCAATATCCCTGAAGAGAAAAGTATACATCTGTATCCTACCGGTACTCACCTATGGGGCAGAAACATGGAGGCTAACAAAGAGGGTTCAGCTTAAAAACAACGCAGCGAGCTATGGAAAGGAAAATGATAGGTGTAACGTTAAGAGATCGAAAGCGGGCTGAGTGGGTGAGGGAACAAACACAGGTTAATGACATCCTATAGTCCAAATCAAGAGGAAGAAATGGGCTTGGGCAGGGCATGTAATGCGAAGGCAAGATAACCGCTGGTCCTTAAGGGTAACGGAGTGGATTCCAAGAGAAAGCAAACGTAGCAGGGGACGGCAGAAAGTTAGGTGGGCGGATGAGATTAAGAAGTTTGCGGGGATACAGTGGCGGCAACTGACAAAGGACAGGGTTAATTGGAGAGACATGGGAGAGGCCTTTGCCCTGCAGTGGGTGTAGTCAGGCTGATGATGATGATGATGAATTGCAGTAAGGTGCCCCATGTGGCCTAAATGGGGGGGAGCAGTGGATATCTTCATATTCTCATTTGCTGCTGCATTGGCTTTTTAAAGGTGGTTAACCTTGGTCTCTATATTTCTCAGGCTCGGACAAAGGTTGCCCCAAGGCTAATGGGGAAGCCTCCACTGATGTTGCGTCTCGGCAGCAGCAGCAGCAGCAGCAGCAGCATCGGATGGGCAATGGCACTGCTTCTCGTGCCCCCACCATTGGCCGGGCCATCATAAAGGGCAACCAAGCTGCTCCACCACCACCAGCTGTGACCTGTGACACAAAGAACCTGAAGCAGATTCAGCAGCAGCAGCAGCAGGGTGAGCGGGCTCTTATTTTGATTGCTGTCGCTGCTGCACCCTCGCCACGCTGTGTTGCCGGGCTCCAGAAGTTCATCAATTGAGATTAGGTGCAAAAATGTGTATTCTAAGCAATGTCGGGGGATGTAACAAACCTAAAAAAAAAAACAAAACACGTGAAGTGGTTATAATTGATCCGGAGCCTTCCACTAAGGCATCTCTTGCAACTAGGCCTGTGCAAGTATTGAAATTTTCGAATACTGATCAAATACTAATGTGAAAGAAAAATGGCTTCGAATAATGATTCTAATGAATTGTTTGAGTATATATAAAAACAAATTTGGAAAAAGAAATGTTGTCCTTTATTTCAGTGGAACTGCAATTATACATCTCCCGTTCATGCGACGAACCGCATTATACAATGAATTTGCATGGGCCTATAGGAATAATGCATTAAAAGCCTCTATTATATGACTGCAAATCATGCATGCCCTGCTTTGTACAACGACCGGCAGGAACCGTCCAGAATGAGAGCCGCTGGCGGAGCACTTTATTGACAAACATCACGTCAGCCCTGTTGGTCCCAGATTGGAATCGAGATGGAGACATGCACACAATGACCTGTAATGACAGGTCTGCTGACGGCTCTGACTCTCTGGCTCTGACTACGCATGCACTACCCGTGGCCGTTGATATGAGGCGGCTCGCCTGGCCTTAGGATAAAGGCCAGCATAAAGTTATTGTGCAGGTGGTAGCATGATTAGTCGTTTTTATGGTCTTTGGTGGCTAGTTCAAAAGTGCTTTCTGCTGCGGGTTCAGTGCGGAGCACGTTGGGCTTAGTGACAGCGAGAGAGCCAGGAGCGAGCAACGCAACCCTACCATGGCTGCATCTAGAAAATTGCTGGCCCATCCTGCAGTGGTGGGAATGATGTGCAGATTTCTCTCAACGGACATTTCACTAAGCGTGTTAGCCATTGTTCCAAATTCCTTTCATCGAAGTTGTGCCAATGCTGCTACACATAAATACAGTTCGAACAGCCAAAAATGCTGGTCGTTGCCTGAGCAGGGGACGCTTAGGTATTTGGGTTTCACTGTGCTATGCTCGTGAACTCTTTTATTCAGAGGCTCGAGGCAAACCCTTTTGTTTTGGAAAAGTTGACCTGTTTTTTATTGATGCATTGGTATTAGAAGGGTCAGTGCAAGTGTAAGTGGCGCCACCATCCTTCAGTAGCCAGTGGAAAGCAAGTTGCCTGCAATCCAGTGGTTAATTGAAAACCCTCCCACTGTGGCATGTGGCAGTCATCATCAGTCTGACTATGCCCACTGCAGGGCAAAGGCCTCTCCCATGTTTCTCCAATTAACCCTGTCTGCCAACTGTGGCCACCATATCCCTGCAAATTTCTTATGCTGCTGTCACACTGGCACTTTCGATCGCAATCAAGTCAATCGAAATCAAACTTGATGCTGATCTGGTGTCTCTACACGGTGAACTAAATCGCAATTGATCGCGATCCTGCTCAACCGCATGGAGCACGATCGAGGGGTCGCTGCGAGCCTCGTTCCGAGGCTACACGCCAACTGAAACAAAATATTGCAGTTAAAACTAAAGAGTACTGAGATATTTCTGATAGAAAAAAGCGCACAAGTTTAAAACATTCTTTTTTAATTTATGTACACACGTATCGTGTTGTTGCGTGCACGCGTTAAGGGCACGTTACAGGATACGTTGACAAGATGGCGGCGCCCTGCTCGCCTGCTTCGAAATACATGTCACCGCTGTATTCTCCGACCTAATAGCTCGCTCAAATGGTAGCGGTTCGCTTTTATTTCGCACACTCTCACCCACGCGTAGATGTATAAGCGATAACTAGCCCCCCCCCCCCCCCCCCCCCCCCCTGTTTTTCAGATCATTTAGCAATTTTCAAGCTGTTAGGCCCAACTAAATGCAGTGTGTTTACCTCACAATAACGACACCTGGCTCAGCAGTTGTCTTGCTTTTAGTCAGTCGTTACATTTTCTAATATTCGCAGTTTTTCCTCTTGGAACGAAAAAAAGGCTTGCAATGCACAGACCCTAGTTATCAGTAATTACAAAAGAAAATTTCATCAGAGTTAATGTGCTTTGGCGCCGTGTCACTAGATGGCGCTAGAGTTTATGCGTGCCCCGAGCATCGTTTTGCTGCTGTTCGCTATTGAGTCCGCTGCTGGTTGCAGCAGAAAGTAATTAAGCTGCTTTTTTGCTCATAGTTTGAAATTTTCACAAGAAAATTTTATTAGCGATTGTTACTTTTAATTTATTGGGAATCGATGACGCTGATGTTAGTATGTGCAGCGCCATCTTGTATGTAGCAATCTAACTAGTTAATCGGAATCGAGTGGATACGTGTAGCAGCTGTCCACCTCGATCGCGCTTCAAACTTTAACCGCGCTCGAGACCGATCGCGGTCTAAAGTGCCCGTGTGACAGGGGTATTAATCTCATACGCCCGCCTAACTTTCTGCCGTCTCCTGCTATGCTTGCCTTCTCTTATGCCACCTCAGATATAATGACCTTTAATGTGTTCACCTCGGATATGGGTCATTCCAAGCCAAGTGATCCAGCATTTTTTTCGACCATTGCTGATTTCGCTGAAAAACAAATGTCAGGTTCCCTACACTTTAAGATTACGCGTACACTTTTATCTTTCTGTGTAAGTGGTAGACGATGCAGTGAAGAGCATTTTTCTTGCAAGTACAGTAATCCCTCGTTATAACGAAATCGCTTTACTCGAAATATCGCTTTATTCGAAATTTCTTCTGGTCCCGACCCAAACGCATGCATTTTAAGCCGCATTACTCGAAGCGCACGAAGAGCTTGACCCGCTTAGAGCGAAGTGGCGAGCGGAGGCATCGTAGCCGCCGAGCGTAGGCATCGCCGCCGTGACGGCGACCCTTTGCGCATGCAGTGCGAAATTAATACCGCCGACGAATTAAACTCATGCAGGCATAGAACAGGCCACAAAAGTACCAAACCCACGATCGATGACCTGCCTAGTAACCGGCACCAAGAGAGTGTCGAGTGTCCCCTGCTCAGCGGGGCCAAATTCCATGGTGCAGCGCGCCCGAACCGTTAATCTCGGTCGGAAGCGCATTCCTTGTGTTCCCCGTGACAGAATCCACACGAAAAAAATTGCCAGTGGCTTAGCTCCGGTTAAGCCTGGATATACAAGCGAAAAGCTGCATTTATGCTTTGTTTGACGTCATGGCTGTCGCAGTTCGCGCACAAGGCACTGGGAGCACCACGGTAGCGGTGTAGATTTTGAGCCAACTCCCTCGCTACCACTTCTGGGTCTTTTCTTCCTTCCATGGCGAATGTCTGCGTCTCGTCTACGGCCGCCGCCGCCGCTCACATGTGCGTTCTCGCAACGCCTTGCGAAAGAACCTTCTCTTGGGGACCGCGGCGAGACCGCGCAGCAGCGGCAAGGGGTAAACCGGTGGCGAGGAGAAGTGGCGATGGAGCGCGCGCGCGCGCGCGCGGCCTCTTTTATGTCCGCCGCCGCCGCCGCTCGGGCGTTATCACAACGCCTTGCGATAACGCGATAAGAGCGCGATAAGAACCGCTAGCAACGGCGAAGGGTAAACCGGTGGCGAGGCGGAGAACGGAGGAGGTGGCGAGGAGGGGGAAGGGCGCGCCGCGGCAGCGCTCACGTGTGGTCACGCGAAGCGCGGTGTTGACGAGCCTAGTGAAGCTTTTCGCTTCAATAAAGTTTTCCTCGCGCTTTGCGATGCCAGAAAACCGCGGTGTCTTGAATGCGGAAAAGTGGCCGGTCACGCTCGATTCGCGCCATTCGACTATACAAACGGTCTAAATGCGCGTTAGGGTCACTGAATTTTGTTGTTACGGCGAGAACACATGTGCGAAAAGCGAGCGCGATTCAACGCGGCGCGAGGTTGCGAACGGCGCCTCAGCGTCCGATCGCAGCGCGCCGCTTGCGTCCAACCTGCTAGATGTCAACGGCGGGCCGCCCGCGGCAAACGCGATGACGGGAAGCGGGAGCCAACGCGAGCGCGGAGAGCGGCAGCGTCATGATGACGTAGGGCGCGCTCCTTTGAGCCGGGGCCGGTCTCGACCAGGTGGTGTTGTCTCGACGCGCTCGCCCGCTCGCGCGCGTCGAGACCGGCCGTGGCCTGCCGGCCTGTCGATCAGCCTGGATCCCGTCTGGATCACAAAAATGAGCTAAAGCTTGTTCTTGATATAGATAATAAACTCTGGTATAAGCAATTTGAAAACTGCATCATCTTTGAGGATCGCTGACCAATACTAAGTTGCTGGTAGAACAAATGTGCTACGAGAAAATTTTGTAGCGAAAGCTACATTGGCCACGAACTTGCGATTTCGCTGTGGCAGTGCTCCAAGGAGGCACAGAGACCGACCTTGAGCCGTTGCCTAGCAACCGCCGCAGCTGGCGGACGCAGCGGTTGCTAGGCAACGGCTCAAGGTCATCCGCCAGCTTCCTCGCAGTTGTGGCGCAATTAAATCTCGACTGTTTTAGCTTTTTTTGAGCGGTCGCTTATATCGAATTATCGCTTATAACGAATTTTTTCGCCGTCCCGCTGACTTCGTTATAACGAGGGATTACTGTATATCAAATTGCTGAATACTTTTAGCTGTGATTATAGAAGGCCAGGGGGTTGGCAGCGAGAGGCTGTTGGAATGCATTATATCTTAAATTAGCTGATAACGTGGGAAATTGAACACTCATAGAAGCGCAAAAACATTCTTATCTTGAAATTTTTTGTTGAAAGTGGAGAGGCAAAATTTTTTACATAGGCTTAGTGCATAAAACAAAAACATTCAAAAAATATTTCTCGTCAAAAATGTTCAATCCGGTAAAGAGGAAAAAAACAACAGTGTAAGTTTATCTTGTGGTCGTGCAGCTGCGGGCAGCCTGATGCGTGGTGCTGGCGGGGACGTGGACATGATGGCCAAGCTGCTGGAGCAACAGCAGCGCCTGCTGCAGCAGCAGCAACAGAGGGCCGCCCCTCCCGGTGTGCTGGGTGGCCTGGTGAGGCAGCAGCAGCAGGGGCACCCGGCCCTCAAGCTGCCCGGCATGATGAGGACCACCCCTGCCACCATGGCTGCCGCACCGGCTGCTGCTGCTGCTCCCCCACCACCGGCCGTGGCCCCTGCCCGCACCCATGGTCAGTGTCATTGCTGGGCATGAATTCCTAGTGGCAAAAGGCACCATCACGTCTGTGCTGACGATGAGATCTGACATTGTCCGATCTCTGCATCGTGCTCGCTTCGCCTCCCAGAGACTAAAGATGCGTATGCGCACAGTGCGCCCACTTGCCTTTCAACTAACGCAACATCGCTGCAGAGGTGGGCAGATATCAGCAGGGTACAGTAAAGTGCGCCGCCGCGGTGGCTCAGCGGTTATAGTGCTCGGCTGCTGACCCAAAAGACGCGGGTTCGATCCCGGCCGCGGTGGCTAGAATTTCTTTGGAGGAGAAATTCTAGAGGCCCGTGTACTGTGCGATGTCACTGCACGTTAAAGAACCCCAGGTGGTCGAAATTTCCGGAGCCCTCCACTACGGCGTCTCTCATAGCCTTAGTCGCTTTGGGACGTTAAACCCCATAAACCAAACCAAACCAGTAAAGTGCATGGTGTGCCAGCTCATGGAACTGGTCACAGCTAGGCTGCAGACGGGGCGAGATGAAACTCTCGTCTACCTTGCTGGCCACCTTCAAAGTGGTCAGGCCGGGATAAAAAGCAACCGGAAAATACAGACAATGCACGCTTCATTAGCAGCTTCTGCGAGGATGCAGCGAGAGAAAAACGTAAAAGAAAACGATACCAGTGCTGCTTGCGAGCAGGATAATGTCGGGGCTTGTTTCATGCTGTCTTCAGCTCGCTTCATGCATAGTGCTTTAAATGCTTCATTTGCAGGTATCCTTTCTGAAAGGGTAATTTTATTCAGTTTAATGTAACTTTATTTGGACACAGCTGCCAACCTTTTTAGGGGCACTTCTGGTTTAGACGAATGTGTGATACAATGTATGAAATTTCTGGTCCTGTCAAGTTCATCTTGAATGGAGTCTGCTGTACTAAAGGAACCCTGAAATGATTTTGGTCATATTTTGAAGCGACAAATCTGTAGGGGTGGTCTTTCAGTATTAGAATTAAATTTAAAAGCTTCGCATGGGCACTATAGTTAGCTACAGTCAAGCCGACTTATAACAATATTCAAGTGCCATGGAAATACCATTGTTGTAACCAATAATTGTTATAACAGGGTTGTGCCAAAAAAGAGAAAAGATGACAAACTTCATAGCATTTATTGACAGTAAATACCCCGACGGGTTTGATTGTTCTAATGCCTGTAAAAGCTCGTTAATTCGAACCTAAGGGGTCTGGAAAAATGTTCACCGTTCACCGATGACCAAAGCACCCCCATCACTGCACCGGCAGGTGCTTCGCGCACCTCCATGTCACAGGAATCAAGCCGGCTTTTTGGAAGCTATTCTTATGAGAAATTCAAGAAGTATGCAGAACCAAGGGTGCGGTGACAGCTGACAAGAGAAAAACCGCGCTGGCTGCATGCACGCGCACTGCACTGACTGATTAGGGGTACGCACAGCGTGCGTAGCCAATGCAGCAGCTCTCCTGATGCGATGACGCCTGCCTCTTTTGCTTTCGTGGCATTGCTGCGCCAGCTTAGTCCATTGGTCAGCCCCACACATGCACGCTTTTGTGTTGTAAGCATGGTTTTGCTGGTGTGGTTGTAGCATTTCTTTTCTTTTTCTGTAATGGTTGACACTCAATTACCAGATTTAATTGTTATAACCAATAATGTGCCTTGACAGCATTGCTATAAGCAGTTTATTTTACCATAGAACACATGGCAAAGCTGATGGTGCCATGACGAACCATTGTTATATCCGATATATTGTTATAACCAGTATTGTTATAAGTGGACTTGACTGTATTTACAAAAATTGCTGCTCGCATCAGGTTAGTGCGACACCTTACTGTGCATGCTTAGCTTCCCCTGCCAGTGATGCTAGCCTAGAAATTTTTGCGATGCTGATCGCTCGTGCACTTTCCTTTCTTCAGTAAATATCATTTTGTGGTCCTTTGAACTACAACCAGAGACGATATTCCGATGCATGGGAAGGGAGGGCGTTCTGGCTCTGTAGCTAAGGTGCTCCATTGCCGAGAAAAGTTGTTGCGGAGTATAGGAGATGCAAGTATGGATTGTAAGTGCCATTGAGAGTGCATTCATTGATATTCTTCACCCACTTGGCACTGCTTCTTTATGCACTTGGCGCACTGTGCTGTCCTTTGCACACTTTGCAGCTGGTGGACCACTGAAGGGTGTGGGAGGTGGCAATCCCCGGGCCCCTTCCTCGGTCGAGATGCTGCAGCAGGCCTTGGCCCAGGGCCTGCATCCGCTGGCCTTCCAGCAGTTCCTGCTGGGGGGAGCCCCTCCTCCAGCGGTGGGACCAGCTCCCTTTGCAGCACCCTTGCACCCGTCGCAGGGGCACCCCTTTGCACCTGGTGCTGCAGGACCCCGGGGTGAGTGCTTGCGTGGGATGCACGGAACCCGTGGCAGCAGTGAACCCTGTCCATGTCAGCCGCCCCCTTTCTGTCATCACTGCACATTACACACATTCCCATGCAGGCAACAAAATGTCACCGTGTGGAAGTGAATCTTTCATTTAAGTGCAGTCGCAATCTTTTTGTTCAACTCTGCTGTGGGCACTCACGTAACGCTCTTCACCTGTTTGTTAACGAATTCACCAACTGTGCTCCTGTGTTTTCTCCTCCTGCAGAATTATGGAAATTAAGAATCGTGTTAGCTAATGATGGGCAGATTTGATTACAGGAAGGAACTAGCTTCTGGACAAACTTGGCTCAGCTTCTGGCATCTGCAGAGTACAGGTTCTGTTTTCAGGGATTGAACACCAGTATTCGAAGAGCTCGAAAAAAGCTTGTGTGCCACTCAACATTTCACATCAAGTAGAACGTGTTGTCGGGCTAGTTGGTTGAATACTTCAGACATGGCAGTTGCGCGAAACACACACACACAAGACAGGTTACGGGACGAGCGCAAACTTACAACTGATTTTATTCAAAATACAAGGCACATATTTAAAGGAAGAAAATAGAATGCACTTTGAGCATGCGCATCGAGATTATACATAATGTAGCAATCAAAAGCATACCAAGGTCTGAACTTACATCGTCTTATCGAGAAAGGCTACCGAAGAATCACTGATACATGCTTGTCCTTTTTTCTTAATGAAATACGCTTCCATCACTTCACGTGCAATTGAATCTCGACTTTTGCCCAGAACTCTGATCTCATTAAGCCGTGGCCGACAGTGACTGCAGGACAGGCAATGCTTTGCCAAATTTGATCCCTCCCCCGTTGTTAACGATAACCCATGTTCCCGTGCGCGATCGTTCAAGCAGCGTCCAGTCTGGCCTACGTACGTTTTTCCACAAGTCAGTGGTATTTCGTAGACAACTCCGACGGCGCATTCTGCAAAGGGCCTAGCGTGCTTCTTGTCACAACCACTTCTCTTTGTTCCTTGATTGGTGATGCGGGGGCATAGCTTTGCCAGGTCTAACTTTTACTCATGAAATGCCTGCAGTTTTTAGATATCCACATTATCTTTTCGAACAATGGTGTGTGCTGGTTGTACCGTCCCAGAGCCCAAAAAGGTCTGTTGCCCTATAGTTCGGAGCACTCCAAAACTGTGAAGAGAGGGATTGCTGCTCTGTGTCTAGAGTCTGCCCTCATGAAATCGTGTCCTCACAGAGTGCAGGAAAGTTTTAATGATCAGGTCGGCAGGCTTTTATCTGCCGGGTTCCCCCGTGCGATCGTGGCGGCTGTGGCTGAGACGCTACTGCAAAAGATGAAAGGGAAAGCGCGGCAAAGGGCGAAAAGCAAAGCAAGACCAGTAGTCATGCCGTACGTGCACAAGGTGTCACACAACCTGAAGAAGGTGGCGGGAAAGTACAATGTGCCAATGGTGTTTACAGCACCGTCCAAACTGGCAAAGCTATGCCCCCGCATCACCAATCAAGGAACAAAGAAAAGTGGTTGTGACAAGAAGCACGCTAGGCCCTTTGCAGAATGCGCCATCGGAGTTGTCTACGAAATACCACTGACTTGTGGAAAAACGTACGTAGGCCAGACTGGACGCTGCTTGGAACGATCGCGCACGGGAACATGGGTTATCGTTAACAACGGGGGAGGGATCAAATTTGGCAAAGCATTGCCTGTCCTGCAGTCACTGTCGGCCACGGCTTAATGAGATCAGAGTTCTGGGCAAAAGTCGAGATTCAATTGCACGTGAAGTGATGGAAGCGTATTTCATAAAGAAAAAAGGACAAGCATGTATCAGTGATTCTTCGGTTGCACTGTACAATAGTGAGGTAGCCTTTCTCGATAAGACGATGTAAGTTCAGACCTTGGTATGCTTTTGATTGCTACATTATGTATAATCTCGATGCGCATGCTCAAAGTGCATTCTATTTTTCTTCCTTTAAATATGTGCCTTGTATTTTGAATAAAATCAGTTGTAAGTTTGCGCTCGTCCCGTAACCTGTCTTGTGTGTGTGTGTGTGTGTGTGTGTTTCGCGCAACTGCCATGTCTGAAATTTCACATCAAGCTCTCGGGGCTTTACAATGCGGTGCAATGGAGTGAGCAGTGAAAGCATGCAGTGCTGTGTCAGTTGCTTGCATGTATGTGTGTGCACACTCATTGCAGTTTACCATTTCCATTTTGTTGTGCTGCATTTCAAAAGTGAGATTCAGTTCCAACTAGCCTGGCTTCTGCATCTTAGCATGCAGCTTAGTGGCACGCGATCTCCAGGAGTGGTCGGAGTTCAGTTTCCCATGCCTGTCACTAGACATTGGCACTTGTCTCTCCGATGACAAGATGCAATGGTGTTCCCTGGCTTTAGACCCCAGGGAGGGTCTACAAGATCAAGGGCTGTTGCTGAGCGGCCATTATGTAGTGACAGATGTGTTTTCCTGTGGCACTTCCATTTGTCCTTTTCTGGCTGGAGCATAAATTGAGGTGCGACGACTCTTTCCAGTCGAGAATTGAATGTGTGCACTGCAGACTAGTAGATAAGTGCTTCTCTCATTGCTCTAGACACCAGTTGCTGTGCCAGTGTTTTGGAAACAGCCAGCCTAGCTCTTTATGTGCATCGTGTTCATGTTCATCATGTTTTTGATTGACTCTGATGCCTCTGCTGCATTGTCCCCAGATGTCAAGGGCTCTGGCATGATGCCCGGTGGACTGCCCGGTCGTGGGCCTGGCGTGCCAGCAGCACCGGGAGTGGCTCCCGGCAACCTGGCCAAGTGGTTTGGCAGCGATGTGCTCTACCAGCCAACCCTGCCCCCCGTGCCGCACCAGAAGGCCCTGCTGGTTGAAGAGGTGGAGCGCCAGCAGCAGCAGGCCACAGCAGTCAAGAACTGAGGGGGCAGCCAATGCCTTGCTGTGCGTCCGGCTGCACCGGAACAGCGCACTCGAAATCTTGCACACGCCGTGCATGCGTCGAGGCGGACGACACACTTTTCTGCCCCGCCTTCTCAGTTTTGAGGACCTTGATGCCTCCCACAGGCTTTGACTAGCAGGATGCTTCCGGTAGGATCGGTTGAAGCAGTCAAGAGAGTTTGCGAGCCCCTGGCACATTGTGCCGGATGTAAGGCAGTTTCAGCATTCAGCTGCGCTATGTGTGCTTCCCGGTGCCACTGTGACGAGGATGGGAGTGTCAGGCTCCGATCGTGGTTTGCTTTGCGGGTTCTGCCATGTGTGCAGCGCAGTTAGGTGAAGGCAGCGAGTGAGCTGGCAGTGTTCTGGCGCATGTAGCATGCGTCCCGCAGCACCATATGGTTGCGGCAGAGCTAAAGGAGTTGGAGCTGCGGCGCTAAGGTAATCCTGCTCCTCTGTGCTGGATGAGGAGGAGCTTATCCTTGTAGCGGCTGTATGTGGGACACTTTCCCATCTGTGCTAACTTTTTTTTTTTCTGTCCCCACTTCGTTCTGCTTGCTGATGCCATTAGAGGCCACTCTTGCTGTGTAAGAGGACAAGTCAAGGAGCACAAAAAAAAAAGACGTGTGGTCTACATTATTTTGGAACCTTTTGCTGTCTGTCACCCTTGTTGTCTGTAACTGAGCACTGCTTGCCTTAGTGCAGGCATGCCTCCCGTTTCATCGCAGGACCTTAATTTAAATCAGTTCCTTTAGCGTATGAATTCTTTCCTTGGATGCTCTCCTTCCTGTAAAAGCTTTTCGTTTTTGTCTGCGGCCCAAGTACAAAGTAAAACAAAGAGGCTGCAACTTTTTTTTTCTTTTTACTCTTGTGTGAATTGTTATTTCTATTGAGCGGTAAGGGGGTTGCCTTGCCTCCAAGCGCATTGGCACTGTGTTGCAGGTGCGCCAAGCCTCACTTGTCAAGTACTGCGACATGTCCATTCAGGAAAGAAGTTTCATTTTAGCTGCATGGGGTGGCGCAGTCTGACGTCCTTGTATGTCTCGTGCAGTCTGTAGGCTCGTAGTTTGTATACCGTTCTGTTGTAGTGTGTTTGGAGTTTCGTGCGCCAGTAGTGGTAGACATTGCACTACGTCATTCTTGTCTGTCCTTGCATTGTACGCGTTCAAAGTGCAGTGCCCACTCACCTTTTCTTTGTCTTGTCTTCATGTGAGCACATTGTATTGCTTGTTTTTCAGTGTGTTGGGTTCTTGGTGTATCTTTTGCATTTGTATTTCCTTTCCTGTGAATTAATGTTCAGTCAGTCTCGTTAACTTGTGCATTAGTCTGTGACTTCGAAATGGCCAATGCGGTTTTGTACATATTTGGAGAAAAAGCTGTTCTCTTTTCCAACTGGTTTTGTCATGTGTTTTGTCTTTTTTCGTTTGGACTGTCAGGGATGCTGCTCTTGCGAGCAGTTAGCTTAGTCTCAAGGACGCAGGCTTGATTAGCGCGGAGTGGCTGAAACAGTAACATGGAATGAAGTGTGCATCCTTAGTGTGGCATCTCGCAGCATTGGTTAGTGACAATCTTGCCTGCATTTTCCTCGCCTCGAATGTGTGCGGCTAATTCGGCGGTCATTTGTAGTTCTTGTTCTTGCAAGGTGCACGAGGGGTCGGTTTGGTCTATTGAGAATTTCTGTGCCCGTTCTATCCTGGCATTTCTGCTGTTTAATTTTGGCCAGTTGCTCGCATGTGTCCTGTTTTTGCCACTTGAGTCTAGCCGTAGTCTTTACTGCACTGCACGTTTGAATGGGAAAACGTGCCAGAACCCTCTGACTGAACTTATATGAATTGCATTTGTTTGCCGCAAAGGGCCATTTCGGTTTCAGCTGCAGTCACTATCTTCCACTCTCATGCGAGCGCTACACTATGTGGTGTGGTTCTTGAACTTGGCTTTGCTCTACAGATGTCAAACGTGCAGCTGGTTCTGCTTTCTTTTTATGTTGGTGACCATAGGATGTTTAGTTTTGTTGTTGTGGTTTTCTTCCAGTCCTTTGTGATATTGTCATGTGCGTTTTGTGTTTTGCTTCGTGGAAAGTCGGGGGCAAAAAGCGCTTCGAAAAGGCAAAAAAAAAGTGAAAAAGTCTCAAAATAAAAGCGTACACGACGTGCACTTGTCTGAGAAAAAAAGTAAGAAAGTCTGTGATAGTCACTTCAGCTTTTTCTTTTTTTTTTTTTGGTTGTGCGCTTCTTGCCTTTCTGTTTTTGGTCGTGTTCCCGGATGTTGCTCCACTCGTCGTCTTGTCTAGCATGTGTGTTTGTGTGTGCACATGTGGAAACCAATGCGGGTCTGTCCAGTAGTACACATTTGTGTTCTCGTAATTCCCTTCAGAAAAGCGTACGGCAGTTTCCGACGTGTTGTTTTGGGAGTTCAATTTGGTGCTGAGTAGCTTTCGGTAAAGTAGCATACCATACCTGTGAACTGTTGTGTGTGTAGTGTGGGCTGTACATAGCAGTGCTTGTGTGTGGGCATCCTGCCCCCTCTTTTTTTCCTTCTTTCGGGTCATGTCCCAACAGAAAGAAAATGTGTTGTTGTGCATTCAGGCATCTCTGTACATAAAACGTAGGCAAGCGAGATGTACTGTGAAAGTCCCTCCTCCCATTGCGAAGTGTGAAAAGCTTTGTGTAGCACTGTTTTGCTGCCTAAATGCACTTGGGGTTTTAGAAAAGAAACCCTGTTGCTTCTTTTGAAGGCCCGTAGTTGTAGTTTGTGACGCTTTGTCTTGTATCTGTGGGGGAGATCTGTACTTGGGTGGGCTGGGGGGATTCACGCGTTAGTCGGCCGATTAATGTTGGTGCCGACGTGTGTCAGTGGTGCGTCTTCTGTAAATAGTGTGACTGCGTGTTCTGTGTGGGTGTGACTGACTGTTTGTGCGGGTGAGTAACAGTGGAAAAGAAGTGTTGCGTTGTAACTCGAGAAGAGTTTTAAGAATTATATAACAAAGTGAAGTGGTTCTTTGACCCTCCTATAGCTTTTTTTTTCCTTCGATATCAATATTGTAGTCCCAGCACACCTGTTGTAGACTCCCTGCAAATTTTTGAAGCGTACATGCCAAATGCTATGGCTTAGATTGTGAACAAAAATTTGACTGTGGCATGACCAAGACTGCAGTAAATGCAGTGGTTCAGCCTTCGATTTGAAATGGTGAAGTCCTTTGGCCCCTCCTCTTTTTTTTTTTTTCTGAAATAAATTGTGCCTTTTTATTGAAGCCATTGTTGGAGTCATTGTGGACCACAACACCTGCTGTCATAAGTTTGTGGAATGAATGTGCTGGCAAAAAAAAAAAAAAAAAAGTTCGCTGTAAATCAGTGCTCATAATTGGGCTTCCTATAGATCTTTTAGACAGCATTCGAAGAGGGCGATGAAGTACTGCATTTCATAAACGAGTGTGAATTGTGGGGCCGCCTAAACACGGACAGCATATTCATGTAGGAGCTATGCAAGCAGCCACAGCGTTTCAGTACTACTATCTCATGGTTACGCGAGTCGTCGCACCAAGGGCACATCGCTTGAAGTGCAGGGACGTATGCAATTCGTACTGAAGTGTGCGTTGATTCTACAGCCAGATGCTGGAGGTTTGTAAACGCGGCGGAGCGAAACCAACGACGAAACAATTGGAGATACTTTAACATGCCATGAGCCATGACAAGCGTGTCAGACGAACTGCATGGAAAATTCCATGGCTGACAAAGCGCGGAAGCCGAACTTGTGACGTGATAGCTAAGCGCGCCGTCGTCTGGCATCAATGGTGGCTTCTCGGAGGCGTTCCGTCCTACATGCTTATCAGCGTTCGCGCCGTTAGATAAGGTAGTTGCAGCGCGCAGTATACGTGCGTGACTCTGCGTTACACAGGGCAGCCAGAGTTTCTGCTGCGCGATGCCGCTCTGCACAATCAAAACGAACTTGATCGCAAGCAGAATACCGAGCGGGTTCAACGCAAAGTTCGCCCAGTATGTCGCTACCCTCCTGAAAAAGGATATCGAGGTAAGCTCGCCGCGCAAGCCGATAGCTAATAAGGTCGCTGCAGTTCACGTTGGATACGCGAGCGATTGAGTGCCAACAGCTGGTCAGATGATCCGCACGAAGAGTGCTTTCTGAACATATGCGACGATTTGACGAATTACCTTGTGTTATCCATGTTTCCTCTAGAAAGTGACCGTTGTCGTGGAACCGGGTCTGGAAATTTCTCGAGCGGGCACGACTGATCCGAACTGTCTGTGCTCCATTCATTCCATCAACGTGTTTTCTCCGGAGAAAAACAAGGAATTCGGCAGCAGACTGAGGGAATTCATCTCTGAAAACCTGGCCATGCCGCCGAAAAGGTGAATTCGCACACGTACACATTTGATGATTGGCGAAGACTACGCAGCGTTCTTCAGCGATGTTTGCGGTGTACACGTTTCGCCAGCGGAAACCGATGGCACTGGTTGGACGGTTGCCGTCTCAAGTACTGTGCGCTGGCAGCGCAAGTTTCACGTGGGTAGCAGGCGAAGTACGAATGGATGTTCGATCACATCTATTCTTTATTAGTCATAAAGGAGAAAGATGCACTGCTTACTTTGGCAGTTAGACCGTAAATACTAAGGCACGGTCCAAAACAAGCCCAGCGAACGAATTGTGTTCTGTAGCAACAAACATGCAAGGAACATGCGCAACACACCATACCACAGCAACACATTTGCATTCTTCGGCAAGATTATACACAATTTCAGTTTCGATACCTGGGGGCTGCCATACTGCTAGACCCCAGCGCCGCGTAGCGGCGCCACCATTACGGGCTGTTACTTTGGCTTTGGTTGCTTGGGCTGCGCTGCGTCTCTGCGTGTGTTCGAGTGCAGCTCGTCGACCTGCCGGCACCCGCTCGCAAAACAAAGCTGCCGAAACGTAGCAGCGGTGAGCTCGAAGCCGCAGAAGTGTGTATTTTGAATGGCGCAAGCGGCTGGAAGCGACCAACCGGCAGCTATGGCATCGGCGGAGCAAACGATCACGATCGGTGAGTGTCCGTGCTACTCACTACTGAAATACTGAATAACCGTAGTAAACAAATAAATAGTGTTTGTTAACGGCGGCCTAGCGTGTTACGGTCATCGTAAGGTACTGTAGACCACCTGACATTCAGCGGAATGACGGACCGGCTGTCCGCTGACAGCGGCGTCGTCGGAGCTCCGCGCTGCCTTCTGCCGCCGATGAGCTGGCGTTCCGAACTTGCTCGCGAGGGCCCCGGCAATCCCGCGTAGTTCGTCTTTGGCCGCATCTGGCGTGTACTGTACGTGCTGCTGCATGTAAATCCTTCGAATTAGCTTCGTCAGTACGCGCGATCTTTCCCGTTGTCAGCCGCGTCCCACATAGCCACAACACTGCGATGTGGAACTCACTCGCTGCGTCACGAAACGGAAAGTTGAAAAGAACGAGATTGGTAGACCCTTCACGCTTCTTGCGTAGGCTGCACGACCGCATGCAGCTGTGAGAGCGCAATTTGATTATCTGTGAGGCAGTGTTGATAGTCTGCCCAGTTGCCTAAATATGTGTAAGCTTGCCAACTCCTGTCGCCTCAGAGTACGTTGGGCAAGTAGATGGGCTTTGCGATCGGACTTGTGTGCCTTGTATTCGGGCAGTTAACCAGCATTATCGCGTCTGTTTTGCAGTGCTCAAATTTCGAGAAGGCAGAAACAACTATGGGATCCATATTATGGCAGCGCTACTGTGAACTCATGATCGTGCATATTAAGAGCTGTAGCGTCCAATGCATTCCTGCCGGCCGTTGGAGGTATCTTTGTTTCAATGTCCTTTGCATTCCTTCTTTTTTTTTCCAGATGGTGACACCCATGTTCATCCACTGCTCGTGCAGCAGTGGACAGATGACACCAAACTTTGGCCAAGCATAACAAGTGCCCATATTGTATGCTATTTGATTCGAACAAAGGCGTGTGATCTCAAAGAGGCAGAGGCATACAAAAGCCTGGACTCATATAACCAGCTGCAGTGCGGTTGGGTCGGCCGGGTGCTGAGTCACGAAGCAGCTGCCGATATTGTATATGTGAAGGCCGACGTGCGACCCTCTCAAGCAGTAAATAAGAAGCCATGGTCGCCGTGGGCCTGTGTGCGGAAGAATGGGCAAGTGGCGACTGCTGGTTGCTCTTGCATGGCTGGAAAAGCACGTGTTTGTAGCCATATTGGTGCCCTGTTGTGGAAGCTGGAAATGGGCGTCCAGCTAGGCATCACTGGTATCACATGTACCGACAAGGCGGCAGCATGGAATAGGGGTACAAAAAGGAATGTTGAGCCAGCCCTTCTCAATTCTATGACGTTCAATCTGAAGAGGTCAACAGTGGACCCCGCAAGCACGCAGCACCCAAGGCCGACCCGAAAGATTAAGCATTTTGCTAACAAAGAAGAGCTTACAGACCACGTCAAGAAGTCACCTTATGGCGAGCTCTTCAATATTCCTGGTGAGTATTGCTGAGATGACACATATCTATTAAACAAGCTGGTTGCCAGTGCAGTAATACGAGTGTGCTTTGCTGGTATCCATTGTCAGATAACATTGTCGGCTTTCCAACAAGGAAGCGGCAAGTGATCAAAGTCATTAGCATTAGTTCCTAGAAGTTCAGTAGCACAGTGAGGACCATGGACAATGGTGAGTGATCAGAGAAATAGAGCTTATATACTTTATATGGAATACACATGCAGCTCATTTTTGGAAGGCAGTCATTTTCACTGACACAGGAGAAAACAACCGTAATAGTGTTGAAGACTTCACATTCCAAGAAAAATCTGTTTGCAAGCACATGTGGATGAGAAAAATCATGAACCTGATTGAATTCTTTGGAATGGGCGGCTGGACGACAAATTTTCTTGTTGGTGACAAGGGAAGAGAAGCCATTTTTGTGAACTCCGGCTCACAAGAAAAAAATTTGCTCATGTACACATGTATATCTGGAAGAGAATGAATGCTGCTTTTAATGTGAAAAAAAAAGTTCACTGCTGTGTATGTGTTTAGTAGTCCCGTTTTGCAGTGTTCCTTATGAAAGAGATGATTGCTTTCTATGTTAGAGCTGCATATTCAATGCAGTTATGGGCTGTGGGGATAAACAAATGGAACACTGTAAGGAGCAAAATATAGTGTAAATGTAAAAGGGATCAATACCTTTGAGCGTTAGTTTGAGGAAAGATTTTGCCAAGCTTTGTTTCCATTGACAAATCCTCGGAGCATATGTGCTAGCCACATGCTTCAGTGAAAAATATTTCTTTGTAGAACATATCTTCTACTTTTTTGATCAATGCAGTAGCGAGTGAACACTGGGCTGATCCATCCATTTATTCACTCTTGTCCTGATTGCACCGTCATATTTTTGGAAATGAAGGCAGTACATTGACTTTTATATGTAGGTGCCAGTTTGAGTGCCTGCCATGGAATGAAATTGGCTGTTAAGCATTGTGGTAATGCTTTTATGCTTTTATGTGCAGGCACCCTTCTTCACAACACACTGACGACGAGAAGGAAGATCCAGCAACCTTCTCAGGCGCCAGCAAGTGTCCAGAGGGAACAGACGACACATCACTTAGAGCAGGTAGTGACAAAAATGCATAAGCCTTTGTTATGCATGAACATAACTTGAGGATTTATTTATCTTGAATCGGAGTGCAAGTTTTAGGAATGACCTGAACCCACAGCCATGCTCAATGTAATCTTGCCGACAAGGCAATGTTACTGCCTTTTTATTGTTGGTTAAACTGTCACATTCAGGCTTCTTAATTGCTTTGCCCTTAATAAAAATTGTGACTAGACTAATGAAGACATTGTTTTCAGGTTGCCTTCCAGTCACCAAAGAGTAAAGAAAGGCAGCTGAACAAAGTGGAGCAACCAGTGGACGACTTCGAAATTACTCTCGAAAGACCCCTGTGCGACCTCAACTTCGGAAGGCTGCTTGGAAGTGAGCGAGCAGTGGAGAAGCTCAGCCTCAGCATGAACTCTGCAAAAAAAATTGAAGCTGCCACAAGGCAGCAAAGAAACTGTGCCGAGTGGTTTTCCCACCGTAAGGGCAGGATAACTGCTTCAGTGTTCAAAGATGTTTGCCGTTCCAAACAGTTGAAGTATGAGTCATTAATGAAGAAAATACTTAATGACAACTGCATTACCAGCCTTGCTATGCAGTATGGCATAAATTATGAGCAGTTAGCGAAACAGCGTGCTCTTGGTGCTTTTCAAACAAAGCATACAAATTGCAGACTCGAGGATTGTGGTTTGATGATCCATCCAAGGTATCCATATCTTGGGTGTAGTCCAGACGGTTTGCTTTTCTGTGATTGCCACCCCCCGGCACTTTTAGAGGTTAAATGCCTATACACCTTGCGGCATGTGCATCCGGGCGAATTAATTAAGGAGGGGCAGTGCAAAGCAGATTTTTGCTTAGATTCTGCAGGTGTACTAAAGGCAGCACATAGATACTACTATCAAGTTCAGGCACAGCTACACCTGAACCTGGTAGGCAGCACTGTTTGCTACCTGTACTTGCATGTAGACCAAGGGGGAGCATTGATTCCAGTCAACAAGGATGAAGGATTCATGGAAACCCACATTAATAATCTTGAAAGCTTTTTTGAGAACATAATATTGCCTAGGCTGTAAAGGGAGTCATTGGGTAAATTTACCGGAATAACAGAAGTCCCTGCTGGACTATGCCTTTATGGTGCAGTGTATATAACCAAGGCTGATGTACAGCAGGAACTTCCTACTCCTTGCACTGCTGTCTCCTTAAGATGCAGTGACTGTTAGTGATGTCCGTGTTCTGCATTTTTTTTTCTTTATTTGCATATCAATAGCATGGTAGCATTTGAAATAAATGAGTCAAACCCTAACAGTATTGGGATTGAAGCTCAACCTTTATTGTTCTTGCTGTTCTTTGATAAGAGGGCCCTTCAGATTGCATAATCCAGCACACACGAAAACAATCGTGTTGATATGTTTTCGTGACTTGATAGGCATAGCCTGCTTAAAAATTCGGTACGTCTTTATCCGATTGATAGCGCGTTCAACATGAATGCGCAGTGAGGCAATTCGCCTGGTTTTTGTTACTTCTTGCTCGGACAGTTGACTCTTTCCTGAAAGACAACAAATATGAGCATTTCAAACCCAGAGGTGCATGAAAGCTTGCAATGTAGAGAACATAGTCTACATACCTCTGGTGAAGGCGGGCACATTCATGTGGATTCCTTGTGCTTCAAGATGAGGCTCAAGCTTGAATCCACGGTCTGCCATAATTTCGTCGCCTGGCAGTAAATAGTCTTCCACACCACATGTCCGAACTATGTATTTATCGGAGGCCCTTCCACCATACACATCCGAGACAAACATGATTAGCCCGTTGGGTGCTATTACCGTCAAAAACTTGATAGTATTCGATCCTTTGTATGCGCTGTAGCTCTGTGCCCTTGCCATTAATTTCTTGGGTCTTTGCAGCCATGCCTCTGTGCAGTCAAATATGCACGTTGTGCGGTCGTAGCCATTCTTCACAAAGGTGTTCGGCATACTGTCGTAAACTACTGACCGAGGCAGCCACACCACTATGTCTTCCATTACTTTGGCCAAGGTGGACATCATACTAGAGAATATTGTCGACACTGTCGCAACAGAAATGTTGAATCTTCTTGCAAGGTCCCCACAGAGGAGCCCAAGTCTTAGCCTCATAAGTGTGAGCAACAGTTGTTGTTCTATGCCCAATATTCCTCCTGCTTTTGTGCCATTGGCCCTCAGTAAAAGAATGAGCTTATTAAAAGCACCAAATGGGAGGCCAGTGTAGAAGTGTATGTCTTGTGGTGTTAAGTATTGAAAGTGAATGCTTCTCATTGTAAGAGGAGTGTTTGAACTGTCTTTTGTGTCTGCATATGTGTGGTCTGGGACTGGCTCTTCCAATTCCCACTGTGTCCAGCTGTCTTTCATCTCCACCTGAAATAATACACAAAGTTGTATCTTGTTTTGAGAATGTATTTTCTTATAAATTACCTTCATTTCTGTTTCCTCCCTTGACAAACTGCAGTTTTGTTGCTCAGCAGCCATCTATCGGAAAAAGGCAGGAAAAGAAAAACATGAAGGCAATGCAGGTTGTCTTGGTTGGAAAAGAGAACCCTGTATGAGCACTCACAGCTGTTTCTTCAAAACTAGCATCCAGACGAGACGTAGCAGCATCAGTTTTCAATGAGTCCTGCTAGAAAAAAAAGAGGCAACATCAGAAACAAGTGTCTGGAAGCTCAGACAGCCTTCAAGCTTATATCCAGTTTACTGCTGCAGAGCAAGCTCGTTTTTGGAAATTAATAAAGATTTGACAGCAGATTTATAGCCATCAGAGGCAAACAACTTGCTGGCAGACAAACACAAGAAGGGCGAAATTGGCCTATTATAACAGCATGTCGTGGACTTGTATGTGCATGCATACTTACATCTAGTTCGTTGCTGGTAGCAAAGGCATCTTGAACATTACTGATGACCTGTGAAAGAAAGTGCAACAGATGGCTGCAATTTAGCTTCAGTAACAAAGGAATGATGAGAGCATGCATACTTACACTCTCTTCGTGGCTGACAGGCAGGCTGACCGAGTGATGTCCGATACAAACAACCTGCCAATAGAGAAATATTTAGCTGTGAGTCTACTTTCTCAGCACGTTGCAAAGCATCAAATAGTGAATGCACACTAACACTGTGTTTGCTGATTGAGGAAAGGCTTGCTGTGGAATCTTCTCTGTTGGATGAGACCTGTTATGAAACAGTGCATTAACAACCCTGATCTCAAATTATCATAGCATGTCATGATGTTGAACAAGCTTCTCTGAGCAGTTACTCTGGCTTCACTAGAACAGTCATACCTTGTGGAGGCAGGTTCAGTGCAAATGACATGACATGTCTCGCACCTTTTGTGTGCCATATGCGAGTGTTGCTCCAGACGTCACTCTGCATAGGACCTCTTGCATGCTCAAATCTTTTGGGAAAATTTCCCTCACAGTGCTACATTGTGTTAGGCAACAAATTGCACAATACTCAAAATCGTGCTCTGAAAGGCAGTGCACTGCACAAATTCTTTTCCCTGCTTTACATGGTGGTATCAGCGTAGATACGTGCCTAAAGCCATCTGCCTGCTAATGCATAATTAAATATGGTACTTGATGGTTTTGTGAAATTGCTCTTCTGTATTTTTTTGTACACAAGTCTCATTTCTTGCTCGAATTTCATACCTGTGCATTCATCTGAACCGAACATTTGAGACTGCTGTGCTTTTATTGCTTTGGAACACCGTGCCTCCTGTCTGTACTTCAGCCCGCTCCTGTAGGAGCCTAATAAATGCTCACAGTATTGTGAAATAGTAAATGCGCCTTTCTTACATTGTGGGGTGGTGTCTGCTGCACTGCATCAGATGCTTCGGACTCGTCACTGAGGCTTTCTTGTCTCTAAAATGCGAAGCAAGTGTATCATGAGCAACAGCTAGCAAGGCAGCAATGTGGGCTAGTTGGTTGTACATTTGATGGGAATAACGCTCTACCCAATGAGAAACAACTGAAACGAGGGCGCTTGTCCAGTGTCCGTCGTTTCGGTTGTCGTTTTTTCTTGTGTAGCGCGTTATTCCAATCAAATGTAACGTGAGTTCCAGCATTTCTATGTGCAGACTCAACAATCTGACCTTTCGTTTGACAGGTGGTGGACCACGGTCATCGCGCATCAGGCGTCTGCGGCCGTGGATAACCTGAAAAGATTAATATTTCCATTAACGCAAATAAAAAGCGCTCCTGTAGATCACATATGGCGCTGGTAAAGTTGTGAAGCTGCAATTTTACGTTATCGCCAACGTTTTAAAGTTCAATCTGCGGCCAACCAGCGCATATCGCACCGCTGCCGCTAACGTGCCTGATGACCGAGCAAGCAATGAAAAAAAAGTGACAAATTCTGTCCATGCTCTTACGCACGTAAAATGCAGCATACTAAACATTTAAGCCCTGCAGCAAGCAAACTGCGTGTTTACTATGCGCAAAACGACAATGATTGTAGTTGGTACTTGCCTTTCGCTCGTAGCCGAGGTTCAGCATGGGCAGTGGGTTTTGCTCCGTACGCTTGCCATCGACGAAATGCAGGGAACAGACGCGCGAGTTTGTAGTCGGGGCAAAGTCCTTTCTGTTAACCTGCGACGCCCACTGACGATTCAACTCGGGGTCGACGGGAAAACGGTGCAACATGAACATGTCACACCCGCACTGAGACCTGGACACAGCATGCTTGGCGCAAGTGCTATCGGCGATGTTTTTTCTTTTCCGCTGGTTGTTGCCACAACCGACGACTACGCAGTGCTGACCAGATGAAGTTCGCGCCGAGTAAGGCATCGCGGCAATAGATGACAAGGGCGAGAAAATCGCGATAAGTGGCGGATGTCTGTAAACAAGCTACGCCGAGAAGGCAAGAGCCGGCGATGCACGGCGATGTAACAGCCCGCAGCCAGTTGGCCACCGTGGTAGGCTGGAGAAGCGCGCGGTTTGAGAGTATTTTCTCCCTCTCCCAGTAGCCCTTGGTAAAATCGTGTATAGGCAAGATGTCGCGCGCTGTTTGGTCGTCCGGTTCAAGCCTAGCCAGGTGGCCGCTTGAGCAGCCTGAAGATTGCAAGAGCAGGAGCTACCATACTTCTTTTTCACACTTTTAGATTATATTTTGTTGTAATTAAACTAGAGGCTATAAAACTGAAACTAATTAAAACTGCTTGGTTGCATGCTGACACGACGGTAGTGCTCTCCAGTTTCGTTTTCGTTTTTGTGGCATTTATCATTTCTTTGGCTGTATTTTCAGGATCGTTGTGACTCTGCACGACCTGGACCCCAATGATCTTGTCTGAAAGCCGATGTGACTACCTACGCTGCTATCAACGTTATCGCCTACACTGCTTGGCGCTGTTTTAGCGCTCATTCCAAATGCGCGCAACATGCCGGGGCTACGTGCAATAAAGAGTTGCAGTTATTCAGACTGTTACGTGCGATATATTTTGCGGCTCGTTCGAAGCTGTTGCATCATATGCGGAAAGTCCTTGTCGAGAATTCAAAACATATTGAATAATGCGGGACTGACATGTGCTTTCTCCGTCGTGCACGGATTCAATGAGCGGAACGCACGACTCAAAGCTGTTCAGCCTTGAGCCATGTCCGCCATGCCTAAATCGGCAGCTTCGGTGACCGTGACAGTCGTGCACATCGTGATCGCCATACGCGTTGTGCAGTCTGCTGAGAGCACGTTTTAAAGGGAACAAGAAACCATTGTTTCTGCGAGTGATAACGTAGACAGCGCCGACTGCATATGAACGTACAGCGCATCATGGCTTGTTCCTTCTTGGGCTGAATGTGGGAGCGCTGAGTGAAGTTTAGGGAGCAGTATATTTGTATTATACCATGAACGGGCATTCTTTATGCTTCGTCGTGATAACGCCGGAATCTACCGCCGAGTAAGCATCGAAATCCATTTGTCAAGATTTCCCCGCAGGCCAATTTCGGTTACCACGTCGGTGCTCTTAACCAGAGTGAGTTTATGATTTTGCCTTTTTTTTTTAGTGTGAAGTACTTTTTGTACTTTTACTGTGTACCACAAGTTAGATTTTCTAGTGTTATGCTTTCTTTCTTTAATTTGTTTTTTGTTTGAAATTTTTGTCCGCATTTGGTCGTTTCTCAGGCATGGTTCGGCAACTATGTGCTTCACAAAAATTTTGGAAGGTGATGCTGGCGAGCTAGTTCACCGCCGCAGAAAATAGCTCTCCAGTTTGATTTACGCGTTCTTTTTACCCTGTGCCATTCGAGCGCGTCGCCGCCGACTTTGGAGTATGACAGTGGCCCATTCCAGCGGAACAGCAACTTCGTAATGTGAGTGATGGCCCGTGCGTTTCTTCGAAATTGACCCGAGTGTCGTTCGCGCTCTCCATCCCCAGTGCGCGCTCTGCTAGTCTTTCCCGCTCCTTCAAAAATCTCAATGTCAGCACTGTATTCAAGGATCAGCAGTTGTGGTGTCACCCGAAAGATAAAAGTTTTTCGTTTAGCCTTGAATCCACTGAACTGGATACGTTCTTTGCTACACTGTCATACTGCGGATTTTGTGAAACCTACTGTTTCAGATTTGAACCTGAAATCCTCCAGCTGTGCGTAACTGTCGGTGACGTGCTTTCGCTTATCGCGCATATGTTGTCACTCGCTACATGGTAGTCGGGGTCGCGATCCCTTCTGACACGCCCCGTAAGGCTCAGCAGCGCTTGTAGTATTTAAGCTTCCGTGAAAACACCATCGATCCGCCCAGACGCATCGATTCATCCAGAGGGGAAACGTCGTCTAGCTGCCGCTGCTCGCATACGCGGTCCTCGGATGATGTGCTCGAGACGCCTCGTTTATTTTCTCGGGCAGCGGTCTCGGCCGTCGGGCACTGCGTGGGCCGTGTGGGTGCGCATGCGGCTGCGCTTTTCTCGCTGTTGGCAAGCGTCGGCGAGGCGGTGCCGCGGGGGCCGTGCGCGAAAGCGTTCGCATGACCAGCTCCTTTCGTTGCGCCAACGTGCTAGGTCAAGTGTGTGTCGTCGTCGGCCGTAGGAATTGAGCAAAACGATGACGCTGAAAGAAGCAGCGGAAAGACGAGGCAGGGTGTGAGAAAAGAAGCTCACGCACTGCAGCCACTGGATTTAGAATGCACTTATTTCAGCCCTTCCATAGACAGTTTTCTTGCACATGCGCAGGTGCCGTCTGTCGCTGCTACTAGTTATTAATGAAACGTAAACTTTGCAGATCCGGTATAAAAAAAAAAAGTCATTTACACATCTCCCACTTTTTGCTTTTCATTTTTGAATTTATGCGCTGATAACGAGCCCGATTCTTCTTCGGTGAAACTTACTCGTGTTTCGTTATCAAATACGCCTCGACAAGCTCGGGCTGGATCGTCTTTCGACATTCCTCGACCGATAATGCTGGTACAGTGAAACCAAGGCGTGCAAGCGTTGTCGATGTAGTGCATACCTTGCTACAGTAGAGTGGGATTTGTATAGACCACCCCCACTGTACACTGACTAGGATGACTGGTGTTTCGTCGTGCAGGCAATCCCCTGTTTACCCTCGGAGGCGTGCGCAGGCGGGGAGCACTAAACATGTCATTGACGCCGCGCTGTTGGGTTTGAACTATGCGAGTGTTTATGGAAACAGGAATAGGATCGAAAGTCTTTTTCTTCTATTCCAACGGGCTTGCGGCTTTGGCCACATCTGTGCATTGAAAACTGATGACAGCTTTCACACCCGAAAAGGTGCGTGCATGTCGGTTGTCCTCCTGTTGGGATGCATTTGGGCGGATATGTCTACATCTTAAAAACTACTGTCGGCAGCTGTTTTTGCAATTTGTCAATAGTACCATCATGTTGATAGACAATCAGGAAGGCATGCGGGCGTCTTTCAGTAGAAGCCTGTCTGACCATTCGAAAACAAAAAAAAGGAGTGAATTTAGAGGTGGCCTCGTTGCTAATGGCGTTCTGCTCGGAGATCCAGAGCACGATTATTGTTTCACGAGTGTGTGTGTACGAAAAACTTTGTTTGCAGAAACAAATTAAGTGCCTAAAATATCCTTAGCCTGGACTACAAAAACCCGCTGGTTGTCCAGGGTGGTGGTGAAAACTTTTTAATGAACAAAAGGAGAGTTTGCAGACCAGAAATGGCCCTTTACATAGGTGGAGTCCTTAATCCGGGACCCCACTGGACGAGGCCGCTACTCGCGCCCGTTGGACTAGAGCCCCGAGCAGTTGAGCAGGGCTGCCTCCCATGCCTCTCGGGAAGGGGAAGGATTGGGGGGGAAGGGAAGGATTCTTTTGACAGGCCCAAACCATGTGGAAGGTATCGGATACTTCCCGACAGTGAGGGCAGTGCCCATCAATTTTTGGGTCGAAATTGCAGGACACAACAGAGTGTTGGTCTGCAAGCGCCTCAGAGTTCGCTCATCAGCTTTACTGAGGCCCTTAGCAGGGACCGGGAAAAGCCGATGGTGTTCGCAATAGTCGTCCAGAATTTCTCTGAACCGCAGAAGCGGTTGCACAATCTCCGAGCCGGAAGACCCTGGATGAGGTGCCGGGTAGGTAAATGCTCGAGCAGCCGCGTCCGCAGCCTCATTACCTCTAACGCCCTGATGGCCCGGAGTCCAAACTATGCGTTTGGGCGAAGGGTCCGATTCCCTCACTGCGCGCTTTAATATACAGTAGGCTAAAGGTGAAATCTCGCCAGCGAGATAGTGTTGACAGGCTCGACGCGAATCTGTCACGATTACCTTCGAATTCAAGCCCGAGGCGGCAAGCGCAATGGCTACTTCCTCGACCTGTGCTGAATTTCGAGCTCGAAAGGAGAGGCCAGGCGGTCCGACCTGAGCCAAGCAGCCAAAGTGGGAGGGGGAGGATAAGGGATATGAGAGGATTGAGTAGCCCCTGTGCACTTAAAAAAAAAGAGCGTTCGTGGTTGGCGTAAGGGTAGGGCCAGTTGGGCAGGAGCGATCGGAGCGGAGCTAGGCAATAGAGAAAGAGATGGGCAGTGGTAAGGAGTGTGTTGAGCTGGATTTTGCGCAGAACATGGGCCTGGGAAGTGTCGAGCTCAATATAAGGGTGAGGAAGGGTACGTAGAGAGAGTTCTTTGTAGTAGGACGTTATGTCCCGCGAAACAAAAAGCCTGTTGGAGAAGGCGATTCGTATTCAAATCTTGTGATCAATTCGTCGATCCAGGACAACTCGCTCCTCCGCGGATCAGCCCGCCTTGGCCAGCGCAGTCCGGAGTGCGTTGTTATGTTTCTTTCGTAGAACCGCTGCGGATTTTGTGCTTCTTTGCGGATTATGAACAGGGTTGCGCATTGCACACTGGAATCTGTCCTGAGCTCGGTAGCCTAAGCCAGTATGACCCTAATTGCATCGCACGTACGATGAGGGCATGCAGTTGGCGTCACCCTTGCGTTTGGTCGTTGCATCGGTGATAATAATGAACGTGTTGTCTACCTTTTGGACCTCTTTGGAAGAGGCAGGGCTCTCTGCCACGCTTCGCCCGCATGTGTGACTCGGATAGTAGGCCGAAGAACCCTAGGTGGTCGAAATTGATCCAGGGTCCTGCATTCTGTCCGGCGAGCCTCGCAGATGGTTTTAGCTTATGGGAGACGTGCTAGGAGCCGGGTTCCTTCTGCGCATGCTCTGTGGGATGGTGGTGGTGGAAAACATTTATTTACAGGTAAACTTCGGGAGGTGAGGTATGAGCTGACCCAAAGGGGGCCAGCCCTCACAAGTACTAGGTGGAGGTCCCTAGTTCGGGACCCCAGTGGCGTCGGCCGCTGCCCGGGCTCGCGCGACCAGGGCCCGTTGGGCCTGCAGGTCAGAGCAGCCGAGCAGGGTCGCCTCCCAGTCCTCCCGGGTTGGGTTGGGGTGAGGGGGGATAGCAGGGTTGGAGGGGCAGGCCCACACCATGTGGTAGATGTCCGAAGACTTCTCCGCACAGTGCGGACAGCTGCCAGAGAAAGAAGGGTCAAAGTGTTTTAGAGCTGCCGGGCACAGCAAAGTATTTGTATATAGGCGAAGCAGAAGCCGCTCCTCCGCCTTTGAGAGACCTTTACACGGGCGGGGATAAAGACTATGGCCAGATTGATAAAGTAAAGAAATGTCTTTAAACGAGTAAGCTGGAGAGAATTCGAGTTCCTGATCGTCGGGGTCGGAGGGGAATGTCCGGTGAGAGAGCGCGCGGGCGGCGGCGTCAGCTGCCTCATTTCCCTCAAGGCCCATGTGAGCAGGAGCCCAAACGATACGCCGGTGAGCGGGGTCCCCGGTATAGACGCTGTTTTGGAGAATGCGGTAGGCTAGATACGGTACCCAGCCCTGCTCGACGTTCCGACATGCCCCTCGCAAGTCGGAAATAATTGTTTTTGAATTGCAATGAGATGCAGGTGCGCGCCCCCACCTGGCCTCTCGCGGCAGCGGGAGGCACGGCCGTGGCGACGGCAGCGAATTTGCGTCCTGGGGAATCTACACTAGGATATTCATGGCCACCAACATCGGGAATGATGTGAAAATGGAGCTCTTATTTGCACCCTGAATCATGCTAAACATAAGAAGGGTGCTTAAGAGACACAAGTAGAAAAGTAGGTGCAAACCTCTCTATCGGTGGACGGCGCTTGAATTCTATTAAACAGGGTTGTTACGGCCTCTCGTCGGCTCTTTTGGTAAGAGCAACAGCTAGGCGTGAAGTAACGTAGGCGAAAGGCCTCGCGCTCAGCTCTCGGCCGCTTCTGCATTCGCGGGCCCTTGCTTCCGAGCTGGTACTTAGATGTTTTCTGCCGGAAAAAAACATCGCTCGGGCCTGCTCCTTGCCTCTTTTCCTGCGACTCGGCATTGCCTGCTTCGCTGAACACGCCTTTCCAACTGTGTTGTACACGCGCGCGCTCGAAGGTGCAAGTTCCTGTAGTGACGTTTCTCTTTTCCTTTGGTCCGGCTGGACTCGTGCAGTGTGTCTCAGTGGGCGCGTTTGTTTTTCAGTCCCGGACTGTCCGGGACTACTTGCGGACTCGAGTCCGGTATTTGTTTTTCTCGGGCAGCCCGAAAGCTCCGCCTACCTGCCTGCATCGCCATAGCAACGCGTTCGTTTTTAGCCTATGGCAGTTCGCGGGCTGCTTGGGGCTGCTGAGAAGGCAGCAGACGATAGCTGCGCGCCGCGCTGGCAGCCATATTGAGTTAGACTCCGTGTGCATTTTGAGTATTTTTCGTGTTCCTGGAGGTCGATATCATGCGTTAAACCTTCACATGAGCTCCTTAGCTGCTCTCTGAGCCATCGCAATACTTTTTGTTCTTGCATCTTCGTTTATTTTCTTGAAATCCACCGCACACGGACGCGCGTTCGAAGCTGCGAGCGCGTATTGTTTGCTCGTGTCGTCAAGAGGTTCTCGTTCGCTTGTTTTGCGACATGCTGTCTGTACGCTTACCTGAAAGCATCGCAGGTGAACCACTCGTATACTAGAGCAGCTATAGAGCTTGTCAACATTTTTGCGAAGGCTTTCGTCTATCTGCCGATCCGCAACGAGTTGGGCTACTTTGTGCGAACTTCGCCGCAAGCAGTAGCGGCGAGCATACCTCCGAAGCTGAGTTCTGTAATGCACCTACGCTAAGCTGACAGTACAGTCTTTAAATCGACTCAGTATCATGATCGACCGCACGGCGTTGCTTCGGCGTCGTGGTGGCCGTGGCTTGCGTCGTCTGCTAGCAGATGACAGCGTCCATGTACGGTAACCGAGGGGGAGCCCGGCTCTGGCGCCGAGTTCGAAAGCAGCCTATGGCAAGTAGGTCATGTGACCATGAGGCTGTTTCCTGTCAGAGCGGAAGCTGAGACCTGTCAGCAAGTAGTCCAGGACTGGAAAAACAAATGCGGCCAGTGCCAGGCGTCGATCGTCGTTCGCGTTGTGATGACCCTTGACTTAAGCTTGAAAAGAATCGTCTCGCAATTTTGCACTCAGATTGAGGCTGCGTCATGTGCAGTGGCAGCTAATTAGGCTGGACGGTTGTTTTGCTACCACTTCGCGACCACCTCGTGACCCTTCGTGACGCGTCCTTGACAAACGTAAGTAGTAAAAGCTAACGCTCTTAACAAACTTCATCCCCGAGCGGACTTCGAACCACTGCAGTCGAAAACAAAGCAGCTTAGTTTCCCGGTGATTGAGCCAGTTCGGCCATCATCCCAGCCTCATTGGCTGCGTGCATGCGCATTGTTAAACACCAGTCTCTTCCTGCCGCCAGGTACGTTGAAGTATTTGAAACCGAAACTAGCAGGAGTTTCCTACCTCTGGCTTTGCAGCGAGAAATGCGGCGCTTTTTTTCCCGCACAAAACCGGAAGTGATTGCATGAGGCGCGCAGGAAGCTCGGTGCAAGCGCAACGTATCGAGGCTTTCGTTGAAACTGTAGCACTCATTCTGCGCCGTGCCGTCTTGCTGCGAAAAAATGTAATTTCTTTATTGCGGTTATTTGTTGGCCCAATCTATATACGGTATAGCTTCGCTGTTGTCGGGATCTGCCAGTCGGTGAATAGAATCGCAATGATGAGAATCATCGTAATTTGCCGATAAAGGTATTCACCTTGCTCTCTGCGCAACGTACCGTTCGAACAGGATTGACAGGGAGCCAGCTTTTCACCATTCTGCAGCCGCCGCGGTGGCTCAGTTGCTATGTTGCCCGGCTGCTGAGCCGAAAGACGCGGGTTCGATCCCGGCCGCGGGCGGTCGAATTTCGGTGGAGGCGGAATTATAGAGGCCCGTGTACTGTGCGATGTCAGTGCACGTTAAAGAACCCCAGGAGGTCGAAATTTCCGGAGCCCTTCACTACGGCGTCCCTCATAGCCCGAGTCGCTTTGGGACGTTAAACCCCCACAAACCTGTACCTTTTCATCATTCTACGCTAAAATAGCGGCTCGTAGCTGGCCTATAGCTGTTTGCCGACAGCTGTGTCGTTGCGTTCTCAAACAGCGGGTCTCCGCCATCTGGTAGACCCGATGACAAAGCGTTTGCATCGATTGCTCACTCGTGACGTTTGGGACTGCGGAAGGGAACGCGTGGGACGATCGGATCGGCGAGACGAGCAGGAGGAGGAGGTCGAGCGCGTCACGACACTCGTATGCATCCGACGCTGGGGCACCTGTTCGTTCCCGTTAGCCGCGGATCGGATCGGGCGCACGAAGGGTCGCGGCGGCGATCGCGCTCTGACGTCACGCTGTGACGTTGGTTCGTCGTCGCCCTGGGCATACTTGACCCGCAGGTGCGCCAGGCATGGCAGCAATTGAATTACTCTAATTTAGTTACGTTTCCCGTAATTGGTCATGTAACGAATTACTTTCCTGTTCTAGTAATTTAGCAGTGTAATGAATTACTTTAGGGAAGCTATTTCGCAGCAGAAGTAATTAATTCCTTTCGAGATTACTTTAAATAAAGTGTACCGGTGCTCTTTGTATCGGCAAACCTTTGGCGTCATTCTTGCTTTCGAGGCGTCATGGGCGCCTCGAAAGCAAGAATGACGCGCGGCAAGCGTAGGCCCGCGTAAAGTATCGACAAAGTACTGTGCGTCCGGGACCGTCCGACGTAGTCGCTGCCGGAAGTTTGCGGGCCGACGGGCAGAGGGCCATCAACATCTCACACCCGGAAGGACTTGATTCTGTTTTGTGCAAGGGGTTGGTTGCGCTGGTCGTCCGGCTGTTTTAAAACAAATACTGGAAATGAGGTGCAGCAGGAAGTGCGGCTAGTCGACAGCGAGGAGCCAAGACCTTGGAAGGTCGCGTTGCTGCCGAAAAGCGGTGCCGACACGCGGGCCTCTCGTATTTGGAGAGGGGCGTGTATGCGCAGTTTTCGCTGTCACCTTCTGGGGAGTTTGTTTGTTTGTTTGTTTGTCTGTTAGTTTTCCCTCCTGTTTTTTTTTTATCGTAACTCAGTGGCGGTGTTTAATAATCGCCACAGAAATGCTCTTCTGATTCGTCGTGTAATTTTCCAGTACCTTCTTTTAATTTTTTTCTTTTCTGGCGTCCAGCGCACGGCAGCTTCAACACGCAAGCCGATCGCGCACTGAGCGAGCCGTTGGGCGGTGTTTGTTGCACACTGTCTTCTTTCGCTATGCTGTCATAGTGTGCTGGTTGCGCATAGCGCCTACCATTAGCTTGCCGTCGCGCACAAGTTATGGCCTATTTCAGCTACCTACCTTAGTGCCACTGAAATCACGATTCTTACGTTCCGTGGCGGCAGTGAACTGGGTATGTAATGCCGCGTGCCATACACCGCCGTCCGCCGTCACGGTCATTATTATGCGAAGCATACTAGCCGCACAACCAAGCTCTTCCTTGCTGCGCCGCGCGCGGCCGCGTAGCTACCACTTGACCTACATCGGCGCACCACGTGATATGACGTCACAACAGCTGTGAAATCTGGGGCTCAACTCGTGCGCTCGCTTGCGGACGCGCAGCCTCCACCGGCGGCCTAACTCCCGCTCCTTCCGCTAGGGGCGCTGACGTCACAACAGCTGTGAAAGCTGGGGCTCAACTCGTGCGCTCGCTTGCGGACGCGCAGCCTCCGCCGGCGGTATGCTTCGCATCCTAGGCTTAACCATAAGCTAAGCAAGGCCATTTTTTTGCCTAGTAATCAATGCGGGCTTTTTGAACGACCGTCACGTGCGTACTGCCAACATTGACGGCACTTACGTTATAGTAAAGCCTGAAACAAACAAAGAAAAGCTCCCATGACGGTTGCCGCTGTGATTCAGCGGCTGCTGCTTGCGGTGGTGAATATACTGTTGTTTATTATTGGCCTTCTTCTCGAGCAGAATGTGGATGACGTCACTGCACTGTCACTCGTGGCATCACCGTGTTCGGGCCAGTCAACATGGCGCGTTGCAGTGACGTCATGACTGACGCCAGTAATGCCGATCAATCAGCGTGGCCATAGCCGCCGTGGCGGGTAACTGTTACGACAACGAGGCCGCAGAGCCGTGGAACGTCCTTTAACAGCTGTCGCTGTGAAAAAATACGGCACTTGAACGCGTGGATTAGTGTTGTCCATAGCGACGCATGGTGTATGTGCTAAGCGTGGAAGTACGCGTTGTTGTGGCGCCTGCCTCGTAGCATGGAAAGTTAATGATCTTGTGCCGCTATAGCGAAACCGATCGATGCCTTAACGGTCTTACTCGCATGCACGGGAGAGGGCCAAGTGTCGGTGTTGGAACAATGTTTTATTGTGTCACTTTGTGCGCGTACACGTCGCGGGCCTCCAGTTCTGCATCGAAAACATTAGGCTCCTACTTTTGCGGAAACGGCATTTTTCTGCGTCGTTGCAAAACCATAACGGCGCGGAGTCAGGGACCGCAGTCGACGTCGGCTCAATTCGTTCATATATCCTTCGTTTAGGGCGTAGTATCACTAAACTCCACGCGTGACGTGTGCTTTGCAGCTGCTTTGGATGGACAGCGACGTTCCAAGCAGTATTTCTTTTTACGTTCCTCTCGTTTTTTAGAGTTACGGGTGCTTCTGTAATGATAGCATCGTGGACTTACTTGGAAACATGGCTTCCCCCTTTTTTTACCATTTTTTTTGTTTATTTCCGCATTGCAGTGTAAATGTTTTACATAGACTGAAAGGCGCGGTGACTCGCACTCTGGTCTAACACCTGCACTGCCTGAACCGTGGCTTGCGGGAAGGCATTATCGAGGGGGTGAAGAGTGGTACAAGGGTGGCCGTAATGAAGGGCTCCAGAGTAATTTCGACCTCCTGAGGTTCTTTGAACTGCACTTTAGTCGCTCAGCTTACGGGCGTTCTTTGGGTTTCGCCTATACTCCCAAGCAAAAGCAAGACAAGGCTTCGATCAAATATAATTAATGGCGCGTGGCCTTTCAGTCAGGATTCTAACCCGCAAACTCTCGTTCTCAGCTGCTCCGCGGTGTGGCAACAGCCAAAGTGGGCAAGGGAAGCGAAAGCGGGGGGAGGGGGGGGGGGGGGGGGGGGACGGCGGAGCTTATGAAGCTTCTTCTCAAACTATATACTGCGAAACGGAGTTGCTGTACGATTGCAGGTTCTTTTTGAGTTATCATCTTCTCTTCGAGCTGTGTCCGTCTAGTTAAGAGAGTTGTCTTGCAAGCTTCCATCCACGGTACTATTTTCCTGCGAGGAAGAACGGCTCAGGCAGCAGCAATCGGGAAATAATTAGCGTTCATGGGGCGTTTTAACGAGGTAGTAATTGAAATTAAAATTGTCCGTTGCTTGGTAATTGCAGTTTTCCGCCTTCACAGAAACCTCTTCTACCCGCGACGATAAATAACGATAAATAAGTAATTGGGATATTGCTGCAAGTTCTGCAGTTGCTGCAGTTGGCAACATGGCGGCGTTCAGCGAAGCGGAGGCCACTCGCCTCACAACCAGTTCGTCGTTGCCGCTTCCCTGCGTGTCGCATTCGTGGTACATGAATGATGCACAAAGCTTTTTTTTAGTCTCAAGATGCCCGCAGCACAAAATTCGAGCGATGAAACGCCGCAAATTTTCGGTAGGTTGGTCGGCCGGTCTTGTTCAAAGGTTGGTTCGTGGCCTATGTGGGGGTAGCCTGGGAGGGGTAGTTATGGTTATAGCGCATATAGGAGGCCCGTTATGTCGATCAACCAACTGCTCGCCTTAGCTCTAACATATATATAGGTCGCGTGATGGCTGTTGTGTCGCGCGAACTCTATAGCCAGTTCTGGATAGCGTTAGGGTCGTCGGCAGTGAGCGAAAAATCCCGATGAAAGCAAAGAAGCAATAACATTGAGCTGAAAAGAAAATGGGTCTAGGGTGGGAACCGAACCCAGCACCTTCGGACTGCGAGACGGATACGCTGTACGCGTAGGCCTCGAAGGCTGGTTGATTCGGGCTGAATAAAAGAACAAAAAGAAAACGAAGCGGTCTTGTCCGAAGTGCCCAGAATGCATTGGGGTCTTTGACTTGGCGAAGTGTCTTAGTGACACGTATTTGATGCGTGCATGAGTAATTATAAGTTGCTAATTAGTAATTATGTAATTGGGTATGTGATGCGAACGGGACCCGATAACGCTACCGCGTTCGGCTCTTAAAGGCGAAACTTAAACGTTTCTGAATCTCTGTCGCTTCGCAGCGGCCTCTGCCCGCTGTGATCGCGGCCGGCCCAAGTGAGAAGCAAAGGAAGAATCGCTGTATCCGCGTAATGTATATAGGCGAGCGTGCACCCCTGATTGCCAAGCGCGCCGTGGCTGTTCCTTCTCGTATACTGCATGCTAGGCTATGTGCTCGAAAGATCCCTTGTTTTACAGTTGCTACTGTTTCCCTTAGCGCGTCCCCTCTGCCAGCCCGCGTGGAACGGCCGTTGCCCGAGGCTGTGCCCGTCTTTCGCCCTGGGAGTGCCTCGCAACTGGCCATACTGTAGGGTGCTTGGATGTCCGCGCGTACGGCGTGCCCTTCGCCGCTAGTCGGCAAGGCGAGTGCAATCTTCGTCGACGCTGCTCACAGAGGAAACGTATTTCGGATAGGGTCTCCTGCCCTCCTTTCTGGTGCGTTGTATAAACGAGCTGGGCACTTCGGACAAGACCGCTTCGTTTTCTTTTTGTTCTTTTTGATTGACTTCGGCAGCTATATGGGTGATGCACTGTAGGCCAGTTTACTCTATTTCGATCTGTTTGTGGGGAATTTTATCTTTCCTTAACGAAGGATGCGCGCAATCAAACTGCGGGACGCTAGGTGCGGCGAACTGCGCGCGGTAAGCGCTGTGATGGGTAATGAACGACGTTTTTCCTCATTATTTGTTTGTGTGTCTGCCGAGCCGAACTTTTTAACTGTCCGAAACACCAAGCCAGCTGCGGCTGGGTGTTCTCGGCCGCATTGCTTTTTTTTTTGCTTTTTTTCATCGCTTGGAATGTAGCCTGTTGCTTTTTTCTCTTTGTCCGTTTCTGGTGAAAAAGTGGCCTTTAGAGTGTTGCGGCTTCAAATTACGCGCCTTGTAACGTCGCGTGTTTTCCGCCTGCGCCGAGTCAACGTGAACGCAACAGGAACGTTTTGTTGCGCAACTAACGCCTGCTTAGTGTTCTAATGCGTAGTTGTCACACCAACAGAAAATTGAAGTCACTCTAAAAAGTCAGCGCTCGGTGAAGTCACAACCTATCGTGCAGGCCAGAAGTCCGCAAGAAGCTTAGCTGTGCCTTGGAAGCTTTCACCGCCGACGATCGCCGCTGCCAGTGGCCGAGAATCTTCATTTCCGTGAGTGGGCGTGGATCTAGGCGCTCCAGCACACAGCTGAGGGATTGCCTTTCGGCGCTGTAGGCAGGGCAGTCACAAAGAATGTGGGGGATAGTTTCATCATACCCGCAGATGGCACATGCAGGGCTATCAGCCATACCAATTAAGAAAGAGTAATGGTTGGTGAAAGCTACACCAAGCCAGAGGCGACACAGCAAAGTTTCTTCACGTCGTGGTAGGCCTGATGGAAGCCGGAGCTTCAGATCTGGGTCCAAGTATTTTAGACGTGAATTGCAGAATTGGCCGGAATTCCACGCGGCAAGCGTGATGTCCCGCGCAAGTGCGCGAAGCCTGCGTCTGATCTCGAAAGGGGGATCGACACAAAATCGCCATCGTGGTGAGCAGTTCGTGCGACCTTATCCGCGCGGTGATTGCCTGCTATGCCGCTGTGCCCTGGTAGCCATTGGTAGATAATGTCATGTCGGTTGTTGGTGGCAAAGTGATGTAGTTGTCGAATTTCTGCGACCAGTTGTTCATGGGCTCCACGGCGAAGAGCAGCTTGCAAGCCTTGGAGGGCAGGTTTCGAGTCGGTGACAATAGACCACCGCTGAGGGGGCTGCTGACTGATGTGTTCAATGGCGGCACGAAGAGCGGTGAGTTCTGCACCCGTCGAAGAAGTGTGGTGAGCTGTCCTAACTCTAATTTCTGTAGTTCTTGCGGGGATGACCACGGAGCCAGGAGAACTGATGGGGTTCACTGAGCCGTCGGTGTAAACGTGCACCCGGTTTGCATGGTGCTCATGAAAATATTCAAGAGTGACCTGTTTGAGTTCTATCGGCGATAAGTCGATCTTCTTCCTGATGCCAGGTATTGAAATAAGCACACGGGGATTGTGCAGGCTCCCCTCACCCCCTTCCCCCCGTGTAGGACAGGTAGCAAACCGATTATTGTTCAGGTTAATTTCCCTGCCTTTCCTCTTCTACCTCCTCCTCCTCCTGTCACACTAAAGCCCCGCCAGTGTCCGGTGTCACGAAATTCGCTGATTGGTTGAAAGAGGCCACGTGACGTTGCGACGTCATCACAACCTGCCCACCGCGGCAGGTGGCAATTAAATTAGTGATTGGTCGGGAGAGGTCACTTCGACTGCCCAACCGCATCCGCCTCTCATGCGGGAGGTGCGGAGTTCGGTTCCCTCTGCCGCCGGCTTCTCTGGGGGGGGGGGGGGGGGGGGGGGGATATTTGTTTAGAAGAAGGGGTTTTTAACCCGGCCTTGTGCAGTCGAGAAACAACACCTTGGGCCATAACGCATTTTGGCCAAAGTTGCCTTTACGCCATCAAAAATCGTCATCATCAACTGATTCGCCGCTGTCCATGCTCACGGCCAGTGGTCAGCAAGCTTGCTACCATAGAAAGAGCACAACGTCTCTTCCGTTCTCAGGAAGCCGAGTGCTGAGACGAGGAGAAGCATCGAGGGTGGCGATTTCATGCATCGTCCACTCAGCGCAGTGCCTCAGTGGCCAAGACGGTATACGCTTCCGGGCGCGAGCTCGCCCGCTCAACCCTAGCGAAATGCGAAAACGCCCGCGGGCATTACTTTTCGATTCACGCTGAACAACCCGCTATGGTTGAAATAAATCCGCGCAACTGACAGCGCACCTCAGTGCCCGCAGTGTATAATTGGCGTGTAAAATTTCGTTCGCCGTTATGCGGTGTACACATCGTCCAGTTAAGGACAGGGTTAATTGGAGAGACATGGGAGGCCTTTGCCCTGCAGTGGGCGGCTGACGATGATGATGATGATGCCATCGTCTAGTTTGCTTCCGCAAGCTCGGGTTTTGCGTATCTGGGCCACGTCTTCTCTGCGTTTCATGTGCGTTCAGACGCAGTGGGGGTGGCTGATCGGGCGCCCATTCGGCATTATGAAAGCACTTTTGCCTTTGGTTGGTTGGTGTATGGTGTTTAACATCCCAAGTGACACGGGCTGTTAGGGACGCCGTAACGGCTGCAGGTAATTCCGACCACTGAGGTTCTTTAACGTGCACTGACATCACACAGCACACGGGCCTCTAGCATTTTGCCTCCATCGAAATGGGACCGCCACGGCCGGGATTGAACCCACGTCTTTCGGGTCAGCAGCCGAGCAGCATAACCACTGAGCCGCCGCGGCGGCCTTGCCCACATAAATCTTGCACCATAAACTAATCACTGTAACCATGAGCTAAGTTGTAACCGTATAATCATCGTACCATCATGCGTCCAAAACGTGTCACGAGGTTATGGCGCAAAGTGAAAAGATCGTGCCACTTATTGTAAAAATAGAACACTGCAGTATCGAAGAAACAATGCTTTACAATTTCAATTTGGCACTGAAAATCGCATAAATAGCCATGTTGCGGTAAAACCCGCCGTTATCAGTGTTTTCCAACCCGTGACCACAACTCTTTAAAATGTCGCTCATTTGTTTTAAGTGCGCAGTGTTTTTTCTTTCAGTGTCATGTTTTATTATAGTTTGCACTTTCTCCAGTGCGCCTCCTTTCGCATCGCCGACCATGTGCTTTTGTCACTAGATGGCGCCACAGTGTTTTGCATTTCTTGGATGGAGAGGAAACTATGGTCTGCTAAAACTTTCGTCGACGAGCAGTGCGTATGTACAGGTGCTGTCAGAGGTCAATGGAAGGCAATATTGACGAAAAAATTTAATCATTGCCCCCTGAATTCATGCGTCCTTGAATACATACGTGCATCCTAATTGTGATTGTGTGAATTGCAGTGTGCACCAACAAACATGGACCATTAATTATGCTTTAGATTTGAAGAAATTAATTTTTTTTACAAAGTCGCCTTTCATTTACTTTTTACGGCGAGTGTATATCACTGTGCCGTAACAGCTTTGGGTGCGGAAACTAATGTAAACGCTACTCTGTACTGAAAATGTCTGATAACGGTCTGGCGGGTGAGGTTTATGTGAGTTTTTTTGATGCAACACTTCTGCCGACGAGCAATCGTCATCGTATACCTCGCTGATCATAGTTTCCAGCATCGGGATACAACGAGCGCATGCACTGATTGAAAATTCTCCGTAAAAGTCTTCCACAGCGTTTCCAACAAAACCGCTGCGGAATCCAGCGTCTTAGATAACGAGATTTCCGCTGTGCCGAAAAAAATTTGGTGCTTAAAATTCAGTGTTGTGCACCTTTAATGTGCGTTAAGTGTCCCCCAAATCTTATTGATGAATGAAGCGGTTGAACACATACAACTGTACCACAAATTCGCTGCATCTATGAGTATCTGCCTCCGACCGAACACGCAAAGCCGATCGGGCTGGCCGTTCAAGCGGACTCTCAAACGTCCGAGCGCCGCCATTACGGTTATACGCCGGCCTCTCCCTTTGTCCTGCTGCTTCGGATCGGAGGGCGAGCGCTTGTCGATTATGGCGCCGTTGTCTCACCTTCTCGGCATCGCCAGCTCGCTCTCAACCCTCTCGAGGGGCACTGCGGCTCTTCACGCAGCCTTTGCTTGCGCTCGCATTCCTTCCGAATACGGTAGTGAGCGACCTATTAACGACGCGCTCACGAGGGTCACGTGATGCTGGCATCACAAAAGCGCTCGGCTTCGATTATGACGCCACACGTTCCCACTGGGAGCTAGTGCTAGGAAGCTTTCAAAATTTTTATTGCGAAAGCAATACTACCCCCAAGAACTGCCTTTCGTGCAGCGGCGGCCATTTGTCACGTTTGACCTTTGATTGATTGATAACAACTTTTATTTCCACCGATGTAGGAGGCCCCCTACTCCCCGTCCCTGGCACGCAGGCCTAGGGGACGGGGGACGGGACCTCCGCGACTAAAGACTGGCGAAGATACATTGTCTCTTCGCGGCTTCAGCCGCCAGGCGGACAGCTCGTTTCTGGTCGGCGGGGACCTCGCTTCGCAGAAGGGCCTCCCAGGCTGCTCTACTCTTAATATTGTCCTCAGCACCCGGGGATCCAGGGCATTGCCAAATTATATGATCGAGGGTCCTCCTCGCTCCGCAGGTCTTACATTTGTCACCTTTTTTATCGTCTAACGTGGTTTGAAATAACCAGACAGGGTTAACGAAATTTCCGGCCTGTAATCGTCGCCAGGCGATGGCCTCTGTATTGGTTAAGTTTGGATCTGGTGGTGGCATTAGACGCCTGCCTAACCTGTAGTGCACGGCGATTTCCGCGTATGTTTGCAAACGTTCGTCCATCCCCTGGGGGTCGGGTGGCTCTACAGTTACCCGGAAGTAGAGATCTCGGGCTAACATGTGGGCCGCCTCATTACCGGGGACGGATGTGTGTGCTGGGACCCAAATTAAGGTGATCTTGCGATCAATTTTGGCTGCGGACAGAATTCGAGCCGTTTCTGGCGAGACCCTGCCCTTTCCGATGTTGCAGATTGCTGTTTTGCTGTCACTAAGAATCAAACTAGCCTTGGTTCCGGCGCAAGCAAGCGCTATTGCGACCTCCTCGGCCGTATCTATGTTTCTACTCCTAATAGAGGCGGCGGCGACTGGTGCACCTCGGCCGTCGACTACTGAGGCGACCGCCGCCCCCGACCTGCCACTCGCTGCGTCCACGTAGGCAACCTCATTTGCCCTGAAGTTCCCGGCCCTTTTAACCAGCGCCTCCGCCCTCTTCTCCCGTCTTTCCCTGTGATGTTCTGGGTGCATGTTGCGGGGGAGGGGGGGAACGATGATATTCTCGCGACATTGTGGCGGTAGGGCGACCTTGTCGCATATGCCCCTATCTATTTTTCGGCCGACCCACTCTAAGATGGTCCGGCCCGTATTCGTTGTACTCAGTCTTTCGAGCTGGGCGATTCGCACGTTTGACCTTTAAAATGACCCTTGACGTCATACCATGCCTAGTGACGTCACAGCGTGACGTCATACCAGGAGCGAGAGACGGGCTACCAACTCGGCTCGTCGGGTAACGGCGGCCGCGCTTGCCACGGCGCGCCGCGCTCTTCCCACTAGAGGCGCTGTATATGCAGTATAGAACACCTGATTTCGCAGCCTACCAGGCTTAACCAAAGCTAAGCCCCCGCCAATTTTGTTCTTATCCTCGGAGACACGAAGTGACATTCCCATGCGCATTTGGACCACGTGACTGCAGGCAGCACATATTCGGTAACTGGACGACGTCGTTTTCGAGCGGGAATCGAACGCGGTAGCTTTTGGCTGCGACAGGCTACTCCGCCTCTTTGCCCCAGAGAAAGACTCTGGTTAAGTCGTCGCCTATGGTCTAGCATCGGGTAATGTCTTGTGCCGATAACTGTTGGATTGCCCAGGTCGTGCGTGTCATGATATATAGCGCGGCCATTTGCTGCACCCGCGGTCTTCCGGTCGTACCCGCTGGGGCGGGGAGTGCTCGCAGCGTCTCTCGCCAGGCTGCCGCCGCATTGATCTAACAGACCGTGACGAGAGGTCGTCGGAAGTCCTCGAGAGAGCTGGCGACGGGATTTCGGGCTGCCCGTGCCGCCACACACATCCTCTGGGAAGGGATCTGCTAACCTTGGAAGCGATACCCCAACGTCTACCGCCTTTGCGTTGCCTTCTACACAACTAAGGAAGCACCGTATATCGGTTGCTGTAGCAAGGGTGGCGTGTGCATGGGGAACAACAAAGAAAAAAAGTAGTTATACTAGAAAGACTGCGGTGCGTTCGTCCCAACCACTTTGCCAGGGCAACACTCCGGGAGCGTTAGCGTGGTTTACTGCGCGTGAAATGTTTGCCGCGCGAAACAAGAAAGAGCTTTAACGAGCGGATGTTCGGTCCGTCGAGGCCGTCGCCTTCTTCGCGCAAGGGTGTGCGCTTCTCCTCCTTACTGCTTTCTGGTTTGCATTGCGAGCGGTCTCGCTGGCTGCGTTGCGGAGGCACAGACGTGTGCGCCCATCAACCGAAGCTTGTCGCGCTTGCGTCCTTCCACGCGCGTTTGGTCTTCCATTACAACGTTCCTCTGGCGTGAATCCGTACAGGCGTGACCGCGGTTCGATACGGTTCGCCCATTTCCGCGCGTGCAAGCCGTTGGAGGTCCAGTCGGCGGCAACGACGCCAGGCCGCGGCTGTCCCGCGTCTTCTCGCCTAAGCAGCTCTCTCCGGGACAACGGATGCGGAGGCTTTGCTCCTCTGCTGCACGCATGCTGTAGTAGTGAACGCGACGAGTCGGCATGACGTCGGCGACCGGAGCCTGCTCGTTTCTCGCCGCACTGCCCTCGCGCCTTTCCTACTCATCTTCACCCCCCTCCGCCCCCCGGCGCGACGGCTTCCGTCGCCGTCCGGCGCTGAACTCGGAGACGACGAGGCGGGGTGTCTGTGCGCCTCTTGATAAAGAGGGGAGCAGGAGAGGGTGGGAACAGGGGGCTGCTGTTACGTGCATGCATATGCGAGGAGCCAAGATGATGCACGCCGAACGGGAAGAAGCAAAGAACCAAGCGTGTGTATATATACAACACACAGAGAGAGAGAAAAAAAAGGCGCATGGCCACTCCAGAAATCACGATCCGGGAGCAGCGGCTGCCGAATCATCCTCTCGAGCCGTCACGGCGCCGCCGCTCTTGACGCCTTCTCACTCTTCATTCATTCGTTTCTTCTTTTTTTGAGCCTTCCTGTCTCGGTTGTTGTTTCTTTTTTTTTTTGGGGGGGGGGGGGCGACATTTTTTTCTATTTCTTTTCCCCGACTCCGCTGATGTCATTCGTGTTCTCCGAGGAAGCGGCGTGCGAAGACAGAAAAGAGAAGATTCGAGGTGACACGAGGAGGAGGAGGGGTGTCGTTCCTTCTCGGGCGCCCACGTTGGGCGCTGGAGCGGTGGGGGGGTGCACTGCACATACTACACCGCCCGCCAGGAAGAGGCAGGGGGTCCTCCATGCCTGGCAGCAGCAAGAGCAGCGCAGCATCCTCTCTGGGCGCAGCAGTCATCACACACACTGAGTTGCGCGGGTCAGCGGCTGCAACGGCCCGGCAGTCGTTAGGGGCCGTCGTTAGCGCGCGCGCGAGCGGCAGTTGCATTGTAGCCGGCCGAAAGCAGATCGCCGCCACCGCCGCCACCCCCTCCCCGCGCCCTCCTCGCTCGCTTCGTCCCTTTGCCCTGGAAACGGACCGCTTCACCCGCGGCCGCCTCCTGCTGCACAAACGAGGGCCACACGCTGGTCTTCCCCGTTGTGTGCCGTCCGTCTGTCCGTCCATCCGCGCCGCGGTGCGGGGGAGACAAGAGAGCCGGCCGGCGTCGCCGCATGTAGAGTCCAGCAGTGCAGTGTGGCCGTATCGGTGCTGGACCTCGGAAGACCTGCCGACGACCGCCGGAAGGAGAGAGAGGCTGCAACTTCTGCGGCGTGTGTTAAAAAGGCGGTCTCGTCGTGCTCTGCTCCTCTAGTGGGACGGAGTGAGTCGGAGACCTGCAGTCCGAGTCGCGCACGAAGTGAGAAGGCGCTCGAGGGGAGAGCGCCATGGTGGTGGTCGGCGTGGTGGACGGCTCTGTGCGCCTGTCGGCGGCCGGTGGCGGCGGAGGCGGCTCCGGCCACGACCCGGCCGTCGCCGCGTTTGGGTGGTGCGCGTCGCGTCGGCTGGCCATCGCCGAGTCGTCCTTGGGCGCGCTGGTTGCGTCGCCCACGCCGCCCCTGCTGCGTCGGCTCCTGCGGCCCGCCTGCTGCTCGCCCCACGGTGACGCGGCGGCCGCTCTGTTGCAGGTGAGTTTGGAGGAGGGGCCGAGGGGGAGAGAATGCGGCGTCGTAGGCGGCAGCGTGATAAGTGTCCCCCAGCAAACGTTTGCGCTCACGTTGAGAGTAGCGGACGCGGGAAGAGACGGATACGCCGCGGTAGCGCTAACTTCTTTCTCGTGCTGCTTTTTTTGTTTGTGTATGTGGCCGTTGCGCAGTGCCCGATGTTGTTTTCAGGTGGCCTTGCTTGAATAGTTTCCGGTGGCGCTTCTTATAGCACCCTGTAGCTTTTCTCCTGGTAACGTTTGCACTGCAAACATTACGAGTTGCCTGTCTCTGCAGCAAGCGCGTGGAGAGAGAACAGCAGGGACGGGCTTTTTCTGGGAGCGCGTAATGTGTGGCCAGTGGAGAGCATCAGTGCATACGCGAGCACTTTGAAAGACAGGGATAAGAGACGGGGCCAAACTAAATGGCGCGGTGCCGCGTGCCCAACCCGGCGAATCCCCCGTTTTCACAAGATGTGACTTCCTGTGGGGAGTGGGTAAAAGCTGGTTGAAAACAAACCCATGGACATGGAACACGCAGGTGCGATCCGGTTCCCCGAGGTATCTTGCGAGGTGGCATGTGTGTTTGACAGCTGCCGCCACCTGTCGCTCGCGCCTGTCGCTAACATAAACTGCGCATGCGCAGTAGGAGGTGACTGAGGCCATGCAGAGTTGAAGATAATGCATAAAATGCGATTATGAGGGAGGGAAAGGCGCAGGAACTACCTCGCTTCTCGGTGGACACCTCAACCGCACCGTGAAGAGAGGGATGAAGGGAGTGAAAGAAGAGAGAGTAAAAGAGGTGCCCTGTTGTGAGGGCCTGCGGATTATTATCTGCCGCAGCGCACGGGGTTATTTAGCGTTTCCATGAAGGCGAAACGAAAATTATTAAGAAAACTGACCTTATTTAATGCCCCTTCTCCTTTATCTAATGCCCCTACGGGGGACTTGTTACGTAATAGCTGAATAAGCCGAAGTGAAGAATGAGAGAGAGAAAAGAAAACAGCCCATGCTGTGTGTCTGTCTGGGAAAAGGAGGCGTACACATTACAAGTGCATCGCATCCGCACCCGGTGTTAACTTGGAGACGAGCATTCACGGCAGCAGCTGTGAGGTGCGCGAAGCAAAGATAGGAGAAGAAAAAAAATCAAGTTTCAGAACGAAAAAAAAAAGGGAGTCTGGTGCCCGCTGCACATCTGGGCCCGTTTCCGAAAGCGGCAGCAGCGAGCGATAAGCAAAGCGCCGACACGTGATCGCTCTCACAGGCAGTTAGCGAAAAGGCTTGTTTGTGGGAAGTGTTTCCAGCGCACAATGGATGTGATCACGATCGAACTGCGGCGCGAAGATGAGTGGCAGCTGCGCACCGCTGATCAGCGACCAGTGGTTATAATCCTGCCGTCATATCCTTCTGTTTCATTCATTTCCTAGTTTGATCTTGCCTCCTTTTATTCGTTCGAGATTCTTTAATTTCGTGTATAGTACTCTAGTATTGTGTTGCGGGTGGAAAGATTTGTGCAGTGAACATGACGTCTTATTACTTAGTGAGTGTGGGTCTGCAGTAGTGTCTGAGCAACCGCCACTTTGGAACGGCCTCTGGAATTTCGTTCAGCTGATCACCGCCCATTTTATTCCGGGAGACTGTCCGGAGTCTCTTCATGTGGCCGTAAAATTGATTTGATTTAGTTTGTTGTTTTTACGTTCTTCACGGATACGTATATAGGGTTGGTCAAAAGTTCCCAGGCCACAGGGTCTACTTTTCTTCGTTATATCCTGGCACTTCAGGTGCCGATAATGCTATCAAAGTTTTAAAAGTTAAAACGGTGCTTCTTTTACCCGCGACAGATATGTTGAGCTCCGTGGGTGTCGTAGCGGCCTGATTATACTGCTCAAGAGCAGACCTCGTGGCCTGGGAACTTCTGACCGACCCTGTACGCGCGTTCGCGCGTCGTTCTGTATTAGTCTACGGAATTCACAAATCTTGGCTCTTTTTTTTTTCTGACGCCGAGAATTGGGACATTGCCGCCGCATCGCTGAGGAGCGACCAGACGGTGCACGGTCGCATTTCTCTTTGCACACATCGAGACCTGCGCTTCATTTGCTTTAATTTCGCGAGAATGTCGCTTGTCGGCTGGACAGTTAGTGCAGTCTCTTCCTGAAATATACCGTCATTCCGGTGTGGCACCTTTGAAAAGCCGTCGCGTTTGTGAAGCGTGCGGTCAATTGTGGAAACCTTTTGCCCCCCGTGCTAACTCTATTAGCGAACGGTTGATGGTCAGGGTTTATACCGCATGCCATTCGTTCACTGCGTCCCATTTTCCGTGCTCTCATGCGTTTTTTTGTCTCCCTTTTAGCTCGCGCGTGCGTTTCGCCGCGTAACGTTCGTGACGTGCGTGACCTTGAGCGCGCATCCTTGCAGCCTTTGCGAGTTTTTTTTTTTTTGTTCTATTCCGTCGCGCTCGAAACCCCCGAAAGCTTTCTTTACTATATACGCTTGCGTCTTTGCATGCCTGACGTCGCCGCTGTGTGGTGCATGTGCGGTTGGTGAATATTGAGGACGTTCGATCTTTTTTGTTCGTCCCGCCCAGGCGCACGGAATGCGGGTAACGGGACGACGGGCCGAGGCTTTCCTCAATAACCACGCAGCGGAGGCTGTGGACGCCACGGGTTGCGGGGTGGGGGACACGCAGTGCTCGATTACTGCGCGCTGGTAGCCGCTGGAGCGCGCGCTTTAAAAGATGGGGCACGGCGATAACGGGCGTGCATGGCGCCGCTGTGGTTTCTGCGTGAGAAAAACGAAGAAAGCTGTACTAGCGGTGGGCTGGGTAGCACGCGGATCAATGGGTCGTTGCGGATTTTCCATTTACGCGGCAGTCGGCGCTTGTTCTCACGATCGACCCGCGCGGGTTCTTGGAGCGCTGCGGAGTGCTGCGGAGCGGGTGTTTTCTTGCGCGCGGAACGCGCAGTTCACGCGACGCACGCTTAGCACAGCAGCCGCTCAGGACAGAAAGGGTGTTGCGGCGTATCAGGCATGCTCTCGGATCTGTGTCCTGTTTTTGTGCGGGTTAGTCGTTGCTCCTTAACATACGTAACCAGGATGCACTGCATGCGGCTCAGGATTGACCTTCTCCGAGAGCACCTGCACTCTAAACGCGAAAGGAGTTAAAAAGGCAGTAAGCCGTCCTCTCGTGCACACCCTTTACGGGGCAGGATATATGCTGCCCAAGTCTGTAGACTCCCATCACCAAAATACGAATACTTACTGTTGGCAGAAGAAACGAATTCCCTCTTCAAAACATGCGAAGTTCTATAGCAGTTACCAAGATTTTAACACAGGTTTGGTTGCCGTCCCAAAGCAACTCGGGCTATGAGGGACGCCGCAGTGAAGGGCTCCGGAAATTTCGACCACCTGGGGTTCTTTAACGTGCACTGACATCGCACAGCACACGGGCCTCGAGAATTTCGCCTCCATCGAGGATTCGACCGCCGCGGCCGGGATCGAACCCGCGTCTTTCGGGTCAGCAGCCGCGAGCGCCGTAACCACTGAGCCACCGGGGCGGGGCCTTAGCACAGGTTTCAACCTTACTAACCACAAGACCTCTGGTGCCGCGTTTAATGGCCTCCTCCCATTGCTAACTGCATGTTTACTATTCTTTCGAGTTGGAATACATCTCTGTTCCCAAGAGTAAGCATTCAGTATACTTGGGGATTGAAATCTACTCTGAAACGTGGGAAGCGTACACCCCGCCCCGTAAGGGGAGTGTGCTAGAGAAGAGCTTACTCCCTTTTTACTCCTGTATGAGCTTGTACTACACGAGGGACAGGAGAAAGGACAGACACAACGCTGGCTTTAGAGCTATTGGCTGCTGACCCCAGGGTCGCGGGTCTTAATTTCGCCGCATTATGATTTGGGCGAAATTAGAAAATGCACATCGCGATGCGCGTTAATGAATCCCAGGCGGTTGAAGTTAGATGGTTTGATAAAGTGCGGGCGTGCACGACCAATACGGTAAAGCATTGCATTTCCTACCATTGTCATGCTTGCCTAGCCGCTACTACGGTCGCAGTTACCGCATACACGTGAAGATATTAAAAAAAAAAATATTGTTAATGAGGAGTCCTCCAGTACGGCGTTTCCCACACTCTGTAGTACATCCTTAGACGTTAAACTCGCAAACCACAACGCTACAGATTTGATGCGCTTCTTTGGGGCATGTATCGCTATACGCGGCTGCCCGGGGTCCTCAGTCTATGGTCTGCAATCTGCCGAGCCGCACTGGTACCGCGGGTGTACGGCACAAGGCTAGTTGATATGTGGAATGCATGGCGTCCGACACCTTCGCCCTCGCAGTAGTTGTACGCGCTGCCAATTTACACGACGTCGGCCGAGTAAGCGCACGTATATTGAGAATTCGCCGGCGTGCTCTCTGCTGTTGCCGCAGGTGATGGATCATTATCATTTTGTAATCACCGCCATTGTAGCGCCCGACACTGCACCGCTACTTCACCTGCGTCGACTTCTGTTGACAACGCACATGCCTGTAAGCGACTGCGTTATTTGGGAAGCCCGCGGTACTAGCAAGACGCTTTCCCACCTTTAGGCAACCACGGCGCCACTTCGGTGATCGCTAAAACCGGTGAACATATGTGCACGATGAAGCCGTCGGGCATCTGCTGTATAGCTCCCGCCGCACCCGCGAGGGGTGAGCGCGTCGGGCGTAAGCAGCACACGGAGAAAGTGCCGTCAACAACAGTCATATGTGGAACGTCATACCCGCGGCGGCGTCGCGCCCGATCAATGCCTCTGAATTTCGCCGCTAGTGGAGCAGAGCGGCGCTGCCGTCGCTCTGCCGAACTTTAGGTGTGGTTCTGCATACACATGCTGTCATTCTGGTGTGCTGCCAAGAAGTCCAGCCACCTCGAATGAGCTGTCTGGAATACGGTAGGCGCGCGTGTTTCATTACGGCTGCACGCACGTGCTGAGTCTTCATGAACACAGCCAACACTCATCTCAGTTTCATTCAAAACGGCTCAAAGAGTAGGCCTTGCTCAGTAGTCGCACTGCCTCTCTCCTTCGCGGCCTTGTTTCGAGACTTGATTGATCGGTGGAGTGCGTGTCGGGGGCACCTGTGGAGTGCGGGATTGAATTTCGGATCTGCAAACGCGAGTCGAAAGTGTGTACAGCGCTTTCCGCGCAGCATGAGCCCAGGAGTACGAAAATGACAAAAGAGCAGCTGTACATGCCGAGTGAATGATGCTAGCACATCATTATTCTCTGCTGCCATGAGCAAGAGCGAAGGGGTTTCTTCATTCACTCCTATTTAATTAATTGTAGGCTAAAATAATGATAGCGAACTATTTGTAAGACGGGGGTTTATTGAAAGGAACTGGGAAGACGGGAGCAGCGGCGAAAACAGTTCGAGGTCAGTCAGGTCGAGCACAGACATACGTGGCGATAGCAATACGGCTGAAACGCAGGGCCATCTTAGTGTGCGTATTCCTCTTCACATATTATACAACAACTTTTATACAACATATTATACAACAGATTTCGCTGCAAAACACATTCCGCCTCTCTTAAATGGCAGCTGAAGATGTTTTAGGATCCGTTCAGTTTAAAGGGGCCGAATGTGGGAAACATGCAGCTAAAAGCCTGCGAAATCGTTTCGCGCTAGCATTTGAAATGGTGGCTTAATCGCCCAATAAAGCGGCGTCGGCGTTCAGGCTTCTCTGCACTGCACAGCGACGGGCAGAGGCCCCGATAATGACGTCACGTATCGTACGGCGGCGCTACGTTTCCAGCGAAGAAACGATTGTTTCATGGAAGAAAATCGAAGCCATTTAAAATGAAGCTCACGAATGATTGTTTGGCGGCATCGGGCGACGCACAGCTGTATGCAGGCGAAGTCAGCGGGCATCTGAAATTTCGACAATAAGGGCATCACTGCGAGCTTCCCCGCACTTCTCGAACGCAGTGAGGGAGGAGCCTGAACATCGTTGCGGTTTTAATCGACGATTACGTCACCATTTCTAATGACATTACAACTATACTCTTGTACGCTTTACCTAAAAGCTGCATATATTCGAATTCTTGGATAACCTCGAGTTCCGAAAAAACCTTTTCAGCTTCCCTTTAAGGCGGCATGAGCAACCGTTGGAAGTTGTGAATTGTAGGGTTTGACGTCCCCAGACTACACATATAGGCTGAGGGACGCCGTAGTGGAGAGATCCGGATTAATTTCGACCACTCGGGGCTCTTTAACGTGCGCTTGCATCACACGGGCATCCTTTGCATTTCGTCTTCGGCCTTGGGATCTGCAGCCAAACGCCGAAGCCGCTGAGAGCCGCCGCGGCTGGTACCCGATGGAATATAGATCGACCGAAGTTGGTGCGTTCACGAGAAGCACGAGAGCGCCAGCCGTTGGGGCGGCGTCAATAGCAGGAGGTGCGCGCTCGGCATTAGAACGTATAGACTGGCCAAGGTAGTTAGTGCACATAGTTCGAGCTGGTAGTCGTACCTTTAGATGACAACGGTGCCAAGACGTCGAGGTATACGCGCACGCGAATCCCGATTATGAAGCTGACGTTGGAAATCGCGCCATATCAAGAGTCATCGTCCGCGACTTTTGGTGCGCTAGCGCTTAGTGGCCATTCCCCGCATTTAGCCGTTGTGTTTCTTTGAAGGCCGTTTCTGGCAGGCGCAACCTGCCCAGGTGTGTGTGTGTTTACCTGGCAGGTTGTGATGACGTCATAGTTCACGTGGCCTAGGTGACAGGCGCACAAAAAGCAGGTGGCTAAGCAAAGCACCTTACTGTGGCAATGTTTAATGATACAATAATTGAGAAACACACTTCACCCGACGCGGTGGCTCAGTGGTAAGGCGCTCGTCTACCTAGCCGGAATACCCGTGTTCGAACCCGACCGCGGCGGCCGCGTTTCGATGGAGGCGAAACGCAAGAGGCGCCCACCTTCCTCCCTTCCCTATACGCTGCGGTTCAGGTGTCCGCCGTGATATGTGAGACAGATACTGGGCCATTTCCTTTCCTCGAAAACCAATTTACCAATTTACCACTCTGCTAGCGCACATATTCTCATTTGGCTTAACTACGCAAATCGGCTGCCATTTTTATTTTCCGTCTTTTCTGGGTGAAAGTTGCTGCTGTCCGCGACGGTGGAGATGCCCGGCCTTCCCGCAGCTGTGGGTCGCGGCACTCCGTGGCTTTCGATTGTATGCATATACAGCGCACGCATTCGTGCTGCCCCAAGACTGCAGGAATGGAGAGGAGTCGTTACGCTCGCGTTCGCGAGAGTGCATACGCTGCGTGATTGATGGCGCGGGGGCGGCGGCTGCGAGACGAGAGGTCGTCTGCGCCCTCGCTCCGCCAAGGCCGGCGTCCGATGCGGAAGAAACAATAGCATCACGCGCGCCATTCGAAACGCGCGTCGCCGCCGCCGCCACGCTCTCGGCTGGGGATGATGTCGCGCCTCACGGGGTGGGGGCGGGCGCTGGTGTGTTAGCGTGCGCACTGCCTTCGCCGTGCGTAAGGGACCATTGATGATGGCTCGCGTGCACCCAATGATTGACGGCTCCGGCGCGTGGGACGTTGTTTTCGCATTGTGCGGTGTTCGAACGCGCGTGATTGTGTATGTGTAAAAAAAGAAAAGAAAAGAGGACTGGGAGGAGTTGTTGCTGTCACGCCGTGCAACGTGCATTCAACGGCGGGTGGTATTCATTCCCCGGCTGTCTATCATTGGAATTCTATAGTCATCGTTCTCTTCGCGGTGGGGTGCTTCACTCTGAAAATGTGAAGTCACGCACTTAGCGCGAGTAGAAACGGTCGTACTTGTACTGGCTTGTGTTCGCTGGCAATCGTGTTTACTGCGTGTCTAGACGAGGACATAGCGATAATACGCCTAGGGACCACATAATGTTCTGTGTGGTTAGTACTTGAGGTTTTGAGTTGAAGTTTGAACTACAAACAGCGATTTCGCTCATCTGCTAGGCACTGCCCCTTTTGTTCTTGTCCAGCCAGCTTGCGTTTACGCTGTTTGGTGAGGCTTTTAAAACTGCTTGGTATAGGTGCGAAGAAAGGGGCTGCCATTTGCTTCCGAATCCAGTTGTTTACACTGTAGCCGATGTTTTCTACTTCGCGTAACGAGGCGCTATAAATTTTACGTGCGGGTGTGCGAGCAGTGATTTACAGTGAAGTGAAACGCGATAGTCAGGTGATCATGTAAGAAAGCTAAGTAGCAAAACCAGGGGTTGCAGTGCCACCAGTGGGAAATCGCAGTGGTCGATCTGCATGGCATCCTGCTCAGCTTCGCTGGCCACTTGTACTGTGACGTGTCTACAAAGGAATTAGGATACGGACTTGGCAATGTGGACGTATTTTAAGTTGCCAGTTCATTCAATTCGTTTGTCGCACGTGCCAAAATAGCGTTAATCGATTGTGGTCTCACGTTTGGCTGTGTCGAATTAACTTGGTTATGAATTGTATGGATTAATTAAACGCATCCGGGCGCTTTCGTCAAATTTATACGGCTGTGAGCATGCCTTCCACAATTTCAAGTGAAACGATTTCGCGGATGGGCTTTGTTCTGGGGACGGCGCGTGTGTAGGCGAACACAGGTAAAATGGGGCTGGGATGTGTGCGAAATTACTTCGATATATAACGAGAACGTTACATCCAGATCTACGGGCAGTACATTCCTTACTTTTAGTGACAAACCGACAAACTGTATGAAACACTCAAGCTTCGTATGGTCTCCTTGAATGACGCCATAGTACAGGGAATGAATAGCGGCTAGTGGCTGTATGTCTGTGCTCTGGTGCATGGCACATTTTCATTGTTGTTTCACCCGCACAGCTGGCCGTACGTGCACTCTTTCTTTTTGCTCTTCAGCTTCAGCAGATCGGTGTCCAGACGAAGAAGGGACATTGAGCGCTTTTCGCGGTTGCGCGGGTGTTTTATCCTTGGCCCCCACATTTCTGTGCTCAGCCTTGCTGCATAAATTGCACTTTGCTCTAATGCAGCGAACGTCTATGGAGTATATACAGGAATTTCAGCGCTGGGAAGTCTCGGCTATAGAGCGAGAAAAAGAGAACTTTATTTTAAGGCATTGCCTCAGGCTTGCAAGCAGGGCTGCGCCATTATTATGTCAGTGAGTTTGGCGCGTGATTGTTTTAGCTGCTTATGCGACATGAAACCTAGCACTACACTGCACTACGCTGTATACACACAAGACTGCACGCAAGACACTGAACTGCACAGCAGAATATATCCACAACATACTCTACACCAAACTGCATGGCACAGTATACTCAACACAGTGTACAGCACACTATGCTCAACGCACTATGCACTACACATTATACTCAACACACTGCACACAACGCGCTGTACACAACACACTACACGACACACTAAACACAACACCGTATATACAATGCATTATACACAGTGTACACAACAGATGTGCATGACTTACTGTACACATCACACTATATACCCACAACACAAATATGCACAACACATTATACTCAACACACTGCACACAGCACGCTGTACACAACACACTACACGACACACTAAACACAACACCGTATATACAAAGCATTATACACTGTGTACACAATAAATGTGCATGATTTACTGTACACATCACACTACCCACAACGCAATATATGCACAACACATTATACTCAACACACTACACGACACACTAAACACAAAACCGTAGATACCATGCATTATACACTGTGTACACAACAAATATGCATGACTTACTATACACATCACACTACACACAACACACTATACACAACACAACATACACAACACACTATACGCTAGACTGCGCAACACACTGCAAAAGCGGTATTATCTTTTTGTACGCGCTCGCTGAGCGCGCTTGTGCGGCCACTTCGTGGGATTTTCGCGCGGTGCTCTTGACCCCGTCCTTTTGTGTCTGCCGAGAGCGACCTTGCGTGGTGGACGGCTTCCCCGCGGTGGCTTCGCGCAGTGCCGCTCGGCTTCCTTTCAATGGAGCGCGCGCCTAATGAGCGCGGAAGCGGCAGCAAATGGTCGGCTGATAGCATCGACCACGCTCTCGAGTGGTCCACTGAGCTTCGGTTACGGTTGTTCCGCCCGTACCCTTCTCCCACGCGGCGAAGTGGTCGTCGTCGCTTCTCGAAAGTCGTTTACCTTTTGTGACGAGCTCTATAAAGTGCGCTGTTTACTCGCTCCCACGGTGAGCCGGGGGTTGGCGTGCTGACGGCTCTTACTGAACTTTGCACTGCTGAAGTTTATACTTACAGGGAAAATGGCATTGCATGGTTGCGGTGTCGTCTTAGTCAACAGATGAACAACTGATAGGGCCTGTACAGTCCCAACGCAGAAGCCAGGGTGCGGTGAGATATCTCCTTTGCACGGCGACTGTATATCTGTTTTATCAGCCGTGGTGGCTCAGTGGCTGTATGGTCTGCTGAGCCTTATATCCTCGTTTAGGTTCCTCCCCTTGGGACCTCCACACTTAACCAAGAGTTACGCCCACTTCTCGAAGGGTACTGCTAAGTCCAGCTTTTGTTTTGGTTTTATGGGGGCTTAACGTCCCAAAGCGACTCAGGCTAAGGGGGACGCCGTAGTGAAGGGCTCCGGAAATTTCGAACACCTGGGGTTCCTTAACGTGCACAGACATCGCACAGTACACGGGCCTCTAGAATTTCGCTTCCACCGAAATTGAGCCGCCGCGGCCGGGATCGAACCCGCGTCATCCGGGCCAGCAGCCGAGCGCCGCAACCATGCACAGAGCCAGCGCGGCGGGGCATTTTGTGTTGTTATCGGCTGGCTTGTTGCCGCGTAGAAAACACTTCGATTACGGAAAACCCAGGAGTTGTACGTAAGCTTTCCTGAGCTTGTGTAGGGGCCGGCGTCCCTGGCTGCTGCAACGCTTCGCCAGAAGAGGCTGCATACAAGAGCCGTCATGAATGGGCGCGCGCATTACCGTGGGCCACCGTTTTGAATGCGCAACCGACTTCCTATACAGACCGGCTCATTCGCTTATTGGCCAGAGTTCCACAATTGTCGAACTGTCTTAATTCCCTTTCCCTATCGAAGTTCAAGCTCCGACGATGCGGCCGTGCACGGTTCCGTTAGTACAGATGCAAGCAGTGAAAAAGGGAACAGTTTGAGTGCGCTCTCAAGCGGCGAATCGATTTTTACATGCAAATCGAATTAAAAAAAAAAAATGGGGGCTGGGGGGTGGAGGGGCACTTCATTCGTCTTCGGCAACACCAAGAAAGCGGCAGAAAGGTGCATGCCTTTCTCACGTGCTGAGAGAGTGACGGTTGGTTGGAGGCTGCTGGTTTAGCTTGCTTCACTTCTATTGCCTGTTAGCGGCTGCGCGATAATTGGCTTGCGTCCGACTTGATTCCGCCTTCGCCGTACGTGCATGAAGGGCAGCGTGTCAGCGTGTCTTCGCGGAACCTGAATAGGCTTTCTTCCCGTTGAGCCCTATCTGCGAGATCGGCGGCTACTTTTTCGAGGAACGCGGCAGCAGCAACAGGTGCACCCGCGTGCGTGGGCGCGATCGAGAAGGCGGCGCCGGCTCCCTCCCCTCTTCCCCCCCCCCCCCACCTCCCACCCACTCACGCGCCAATCGGGCGCCGCGTCCACGTCGCGACAAATTGCGTGACACGCGCTCGCGTGTGTTTACTACGCCACTGGCGTGTGGTGTGCTCGCAGAGAATCGCTCCATAAATCTGGCGCATGCTGCTGCCGCGGAGTATAAACAACTCGTTGGACGAGAAGCTGTGGACGCGATCGGACCCTTCGCGTGTGTCAGCTGCTGCCGCGCGCTTGAAGAATTTCCTTGTTTTTTTTTAGGGGACCTACTGGCCACGGGGGACAACTATTTGTCTTACTTTTCTTTAATGCATGGACGAAATGGAGGGCGTAAGTGAATTAGGACCACTCCACAGACCATGGTGGAATTCGACGCTTTTATGCGTCGAGGTGCTATAGTTGGCGCGGCGCGCTTTCCGCATCTCACCCGACCCGTGGCGAGGCCGCTATGGCTGTATTTCTTGAACTCGAGAAGGGTCCCCTGACGCGTTACTTCGTTCTGCGGTACGTTTCCGAACGACAAGCGTAAATAATTGATGCCGCTAGACCAGAGCGCAGAACAGACCTCCGCGGCACCGGATTTACGCGCGCAAGTTGTCGCGTGATGTAAACCAAATAATACAGCGTGGTGTAAACTAATTCACTGTTCGTGCGTATCTTTGTTCACTATGCGCTTGTACATCCTGTTGTGTCCCTGTTCACCGACTGCGGCATATTTAATTATTTCAGGATACTGTGAGCCTTTCTTAAGCTTTTACAGGAATGGGGTGTGACACTAACAATTTGTATATGGTTTTCAGAAACATGAAATCATCGTGTTGGGAGTGCAAAGCTGTGAATTTTGAACAAAAAAAAAAGTGAGACTTGGGTGCGAAACAAAGGAAAACAGCTTATGGCAACAATTTTACAAAACCGGCTTTCCTTGAAAAAAAAAAAAAAGTGCTTCAGCATTGTTAAGAAATGCATAAAGTGGCGTGCCATTCATAAAATAGAGGGAACTCCCACCTTTAATCATGTTTGCCTATAAATCATATATGGATAGGCTATAAATCATATATGGATAGGCTGCACCGAACAGCAGCAGCACAGTCCCAGCTTTACCGTTTCGAAGAAGCAAGGGCCCATTTGGCGCATTTCGCGCTGGAAGCGGTGCTCCGTGCCCAGCAGAGAGAGAGGGAGAGCTCTTCTTGAACAAATGTGGCTCGCTTAGCGTTCCGACTTGGGGGTGAAACGCATTCGCCCGGGACGCCTTGGACTTGGGCGTAGCCCTCTCCCATTATGTACCGCTCTTAAGCTCCTCCTCCTTTTCTGTCCTGTTGAGCATGGATGCATTTTCTTCCACATGAGCTGGTACTGTTACTCATGCATGCGTCCACACAACTTTTCTCCTGTTCCTCATCACTCTTCTCGCTCCTCCTGGGGGTAGGAGGAGGAGGACTATGAGGTCCAGAGGAGAACGGGGATTGGCTGGCCGACTCTGCCGCGGTTACCGTTACCGCGAACACGAGTATGTCGCTGCCGCGTCCGTCGGCATGTCTCGCAGTCTCGGTGACGGTAAGCGAAAGCGTTACCACGGCAAAGGTATGCCAAAGTGGGCAGAAGGGGTATCTGCAGCAGCTGCTGCCTCGGAAGGGCCTCAGTGGGCAATTTTCATTTATTCTACAGTGGTAAGGTTTTTCCTCTGCTGTTCCGGTGTAATGTCGGTGGTACCTCACGGAAAGCTTTTTGAATGACAGCGAACGCCTTTTATGGAAAAAAACTATATTAGTGCGCGCCGAGGAACGGCGAGCACTTAACAGCTAACCTACTCGTATAGTACAATGCCTCTGCATGGCGTAGATCTGCATGGCGTATCAGCCGGTCTCCATTGTGCCGCTCACCGCTGTGCGGGTGCTGTTGTGCCTGTCTCTCTGGCGATATGCGACAGGCACGTAGGAAGTGGGTTGGTCAGAGACCCTGCTGCAGCCACCTAGCGGCTGCTAAAGTGCGACGGGCGAAGGACGTCCTTTAATGCGCACGCGCCTCGCTCCTTCTCATCACGTATGCGTCCGTACGAGAACAATCCTGCCTCGTCGCTGTTCAGCGAGAGTTCCAAAGAAGCGGCGGCGGCGCACAATGCGTCCCTCAGTGCGCTCGCTGGCGGCGCGTTTCTCCCCCTCTAATTGGCGTGGCGTTCCGCGGTCACGCCTCGAACAAGTGGGTCATGGAGCGGCGCCCCCCTGCCGAGAGATGCGTGCTCCCTTTGCATGGCGCAGCGCACGCGTTTGGGCCTCAAGATGTGTGTGTCTCGCTCAGAGGCGCTCCATGGCGTTGCAAATGGTCGGCCGTGTGGCCCCGTGTACGTATACATAGCAACGCGATGCAGACCCGCGTATACATAGTGTGCGCTGTTGGACTCTCGCATATCGCTCCGCGCGGCTTCCTTTTGAAACGCTTTCGCGCCAAGTTTTTGACGGAGCCGTCGCCTCCTGCCAGCGGCCCTTCCCTGAGTCACAGCTGCCGTGTTGCCGTATTTTTGCGCCGCGTAACGGACCTGAGTAGCGCGCACCCCACAGCCGTGCCAATTTTGATCGGTCCGCGACGTTGGAACCTTCTCGTTTCTCTCCACACTTTCTCAGACCCTTCTTTTGTGTGTTTTCCGCCTTTCGCATGTGACAGTGAAACGTGTTTAATCCGGTCCAGTTGCTCTCATCGACGCTATAGACTATGGTGTGTTTGCCGTGGCTACAGAAATCGCTCTGCCTAGCACGATACTGCAGAGGGAAGTCACAGTCGTGCAGAACGCGTGAACGGTGCTTTGCGAACTGGGAAGTGTCGTTGCTGGTACTCATACAGTGAGTCTGCATGGTTACAATCGCCGGTGTTGAGAGGAGACAGGCGCCATGCCTGGAAAATTTCAGCCTGAGCCAGGTATCGCTCTTCTCTGCGAACCGGGATCATAGCAACTTGAACCAGGTTTCGCTCTTCTCTGCAAGCCGGGAACATAAAAACTTGAACCTGCGGTTTCGCTCTTCTCTGCGAGCCGGGAACCAACTTGACCAGGTTTCGCTCTTATCTGAGAGCTGAGAATATAACTTTTGAAAGGTTCCGTTCTTCTCTGCGAACTGGGAACGTATAAACGAATCAGGTTGCGTTCTTCTCTGCGAGCCAGGAACATAGCAACTTGAGCCAGGCTTCTCGTTTCTCAGTGCCTGGAGCATAGCAACTTCAGCCAGGTTTCGCTCTTCTGTACGACCCTGGAACATAACAACCTCAGTCAGGCTTCGCTAAGAACAACAGAGAGCTGGGTGAGTTGGTTGTTATCAAAAAGGTTTCGCTCTTCTTCGCGAGCCTGGAACTTGGTAACTTGAGCCAAGTTGTGCTCTTCCTTGCGCGCGTGCTTTCGATGAGCATGTGTGTACCTGCGCCTTGCGTCCGATTCTCAGTGGTTACGCTTCGGTGGGGACATCAGAGAGAGGGTGGAATGCTGTGGTCAAAAATCGAATCCCCACCAGCGCTGCTGTCTCGGCACGAGGTTGTGCGCCTTTATGGCATCAGTGGTGTGTGATACAAAATGTTCCAAGTCTGTGGTTGGCGCGTGTGCACTGTTCATGATATGTGAAAACAAGGAACATCTGTATGTAATCGAGAGTCCGATATGGATATGTCGGTTCGCGGATGTATCGACCTCTGTGAAGATCGAGTGGTTTCTACGCTCTTTTATGCGAAAGCATTACTGTATAGTCCCATTACGAGAAAAGCCGACTGTGTGAGTGTGTGTGTGTGTGTGTGTGGGGGGGGGGGGGGTGTAGATGTAGGTGTGGGTGTGGGTGGGTGTGTGTCAAGTGCTAGTCATTCGAACCGACGACATATCCACCTTCAATTCTATGCCTTACCGGACTTTCGTATTAAAACTGTGATGCAACCGTCCATGTTGAGCGTCCAGGGTGATGTCATAAGCGTGCCCGTGTGTGTGGGTGTCAGTGCACCCCGGGGCAGTAATGCTTCCTCATTCTCACACGTAAGCAGTCTTAAGGGTCTGTGCCCGAATTTTTTCACAGCATTAGCTGTATGAATATTTGGTCCTGCGTAAACGACGTCGTCCTCAGCACGAAAGCTGGAGGGGATCCTCAGTGAGGTAGCCGTGGTGGTAACTTTATTTTTTAAACAGAAAATAAAAGAAGGTCCTCAGGGGTGGGCTTCTATGCTTGTCAAAGCGTCTACGGGACTGGGCTTCATGGAGAGCTCTGTTCACTAGCCATGTTTGGCCAGCTGGTCGAGCGACTCGCAGGGCGGCCACCCAGGAGGAGGGGGATGGGCTGGGTATCTGGAGGACCCTCGTACACAACCTCAGAGAGAATTTTGCCTAGCTGGATATACGCCATGACGGACTGACGAGCTGGGCAGCGGCGGTCTTGAAAGCGCGCACCCTACACGTGGTCTTGTTGACCTGATGGGACCTCATGGGTGCTGTATGGCATGCGCTGCGGCTGTCACGTATTTTCCTTGCGGCGTGCGAAAAGTGGGAATTCTGTCCCCGTGTGCACTAAAGGCAGTTGTGGGCTTCCCATAGGAGGTTTATTAGCTCTGACTGCTGCTCTCATTGAGAGCAGGCCTGTGGTGCGCAGTCTAGCACGCTTTGTGGTGGTGAAAGACATTTGATCAAAAGGAAGGGTGACTGGGCGCTGGTCCTCGCTGTGCTGCTTTGTATACAGCCCCGTCTCGCAGCAGCGGTTGCCGCATCGGTCTCCGGTTGGGCCCGCTATATGATGAGAGTACCGCACTCGTTATATGCGCCCCTCCCATTGTCGTCGCCTTCTCTGTGTGCGCAGCCGTTCCTTTGTGCCGCAGCCGTAGACGGCCGCTCATTGTCACCCAATGCGTGCGGCATTTGTGCGCGCGTATTAGGAAGCCGTGCCTGGCCCCTGCCCGCGCGTGATGCGGCAGTTTCGCATTCACATGCGAGCCCTTCCGCAGCCCGTCCTCTCTCCAACTCATTTTGTGCCGACAGAATTTTTCTGTAGAAGTTTTATATATAACCCCCTTGGGGTACAGAGCGGTTTAGGTGCTCTAGTGGATGCCGCTGTATGTTATTTGCGGCGCTTTATTTAGACGCTCCCCTATCGGTGGGCGGTGGTGACAAGTTCGGAAGCGTGGTGTATAAAACGAAAAATAGAAAGAGAGAGAGAGAGAGCGGAAGGCAGTCTCTACCGAGCCTCATTGTGAACCAAGAGGGCCCTGAAGCGCGCGAGCTCTGGAAGGTCGTACCAGCCAGCGCACTGTGGCCGTGCAGCAGCAGCAGCAGCAGCAGCTCGTTGCAGGGATGTGCCTCGCGTCATCTCTGCAATCTTGACTGGTCCTCGGCCTCGGCTGCCGCTTCGACAACAATGCGCGCCAAAAGGCGCACGCCGCCGGATAGAAAATAATAAGCCCTTGTATAGCGGTCGTCGTCGTCGTTCGCGGCCGCTGCCTTATTCGCTTTTCTCTCCTCCGCTTACTCCTTTTTCTTTCTTTCTTTCTTTTTTTGCTTCCGTCCGTCGCCGCTTTTCTCGCGCTGCCTTGGCCGACATGCGCGGTCGCCGAGGCAGCGGAGACGGGCGCTGGCGTCGCCTTCTCCTGCGGCGGCCTCGGACTTGGCCTCCCAGACGTGTCCCACAACAACACCGCATCCCTCCCTCTCTCCCCTTCCCTCCGTGTTTGGTTTGTGTCGCCGTCGTGTCGAGGGAACGCGGCCGGCGCGCTCACCGCAGCAGGGGTGCTTCTCCCGCCGCGGATTGCGCGACGGCGCGCCGTACTTGGGCAGAGCGCGCGGCCCGCAATCCCCGAAGGTCGCCCGAGGGCTTCGCGCCTGCGTGCGTGCGAGGTGGACGGACGGAGGCTGGCGCGTTTTTTGACGGCTCCCATGCGGCGGCCGCCGACAGCGTTCAACGGCGGCTTCGAGATCGGCCGGGAAGGAAAATGTAGCGGCAGGTCGAGGCCGGCTCGGCATTCTTCGTCGCGAGATCGCGGGGCACGGGTGCCTTCTTTTTTTTTTTTCTGACTACGTCGAGATTGCATTCTTGCACCGGCCGCTCTCGTTGATGGCTGGCCGGCCGCCGAGATGTCGGTCTGCGGTCAGGCGCAAAGGCGCGGCCAAGTTTCGTCGTGACCGTAGCGCGAGCGAAGCTTTCGTTCCCAGCGCCTGACAACGCCTGAAAGGAGGAAGGGAGAAAAAATTGAATATCGAATATTTCGATGTATTTATATATATACATGCGAGAGGCTGAAGAATATTGGCCCCCTTTTTACATCGCATCTCGTCGTTTCGGGGGCGGGCGAGAGAAGCGTGCCGCAGAAATAGGGCGGATTGATTTCATCGGGCCCGCCGCGCGTGATTGTTTCTCAGAGGCTTTTTTTATCCAGCGCGCGCGTATACACGACTTGCTGGGCCTGGGATGAGGCCTCGCCCTGACGGCGCAGTGGAGTGCGGTGAAAGCACCTCGCGGTATGCGCTATAAAATGCGAACAGGGCTTCGTCATTTTTGGTATGCACGTCGCGCGACGTGATGGTGAGTTACTGATCGTGCCCTGAGCAGCAGTCTGTGCAGCATCCGAGCTGAACGCGTGTCCGCAATGGCCTTCTTTGTCACAAAGTCGCGCGGTACGAACCTAAGCATTGCTGTGGACCTTTCGCCGTCCCCCCCACCCGGTCCAGGGAACGGCATCGATAGCCTCCGCGGTGGCTCAGCGGTTATGGTGCTCGGCTGCTGTCCCGAAAGACGCGGGTTCGATCCCGGCCGCGGCGGCTAGAATTTCTTTGGAGGAGAAATTCTAGAGGCCCGTGTACTGTGCGATGTCAGTGCACGTTAAAGAACCCCAGGTGGTCGAAATTTCCGGAGCCCTCCACTACGGCGTCTCTCATAGCCTTAGTCGCTTTGGGACGTTAAACCCCACAAACCAAACCGAACGGCATCGATTACCGTTAACACACGCCCCTGTTCGTGATCTTCGTTCTCGCGATCGCTTTATTCCGGGAGTTTCACCTGAGATGTTTTACAGTTCTTAAAAATAGGCTCTTTGAGTTAGAACACCGCCTTTTTCGGCATAGCATTGTCGGCGGTGTATAGCGCATCAGAATACGGCTAAGACGTGCAAAATATCTTATTACGCGACAGGTATAGCGAGTGTCTTCGCAAGTTTTGTGTTCCACTTGTTCTGAACGAAACAATTATATAAGTATTTTCCTCTTATACTGGAAAATAAAATGAAATCACATCTCATTTAACTGACTGCGTTCCGCAGTCTTATGAGCGGCAAAGCTGCGGGAAAATATTTTGTAACAACTTTGCTATTTGAAGGCGATGCGCATGCTCAGTGCAATCTCCTCGCTGCGCCATGCCTTTGCGCGCGTTCTTGAAGGGACACTGAGAACCAGTTGAAATTGGCGTGTGTCAATAGACTACCGCGTTCTATACAAATTAGAAGCCTGCAAATGCAAAAAAAAAAAAAAAAGAGTTGAAACACACAGGTATCGCCGTCACCGGCCGTTTTCGCGAGACAGCGGCGATGGCCTGAAGACCAGTTGCATTCCTGATCTTTGAGGCTACAGGCTGCACCGCCCCTGACTTCTAAACTGCGATCACGGAGTCCTTTCGTTATTGAAGTCAGGAGTTTGAATCGAGTGACGAATAAGAGAGTGTTCCATTTTTAAATCCAGTTTTCTCAGCAATGAATGCGTCTTACGCTGCCGGAAGGATGCATAAAATATCTAGAAGGATCCATAAATTTATATGGAGTCGTCTCCTGCTTTCTCGCATTATCTCCAACTAATCCATCCCCGGGCTGCGTTTCTCTCCTCATTCTGTTATCGCCTGCCGCCCGTCGTGTCCAAATTTATTTCTGTATCCTCCCGATTCCAGCTTGGATTAACCATTTTTTCGAACATTACTCGGGAGAAGATGAGCTAACAGTAAACCGTATTTTCATGCAGAAAACTCGAAACACTGAGGAAAAAGCATTTTAAGGTTTTTTTATAATGAACACATGCCATTCCATCCAACTTTGCTCTTAGGTGAAGATGAACGTGTTGACATTTCACAGGTTTTTAAGTTTTTAAAGAGAGCAAGTATTTTGAGTAAATTGTAGATTTGATAAGATCTATTCATTTTATTACAACAAGCAGACTTTCTTGACCACACCTCAGCCACTTGCATTCCTAAGCAGAATACCTTTACTCAGTCTTTATTCCGTTGGTTGGGAGCCTCGACATACTTGACGAGCCAAGGATGGTTGCAGAGGTTACCTGACTTTGTTTAAAGCTTTTACTAGGGGCCATTTTCAAAATGTCTCTCCTTGGGCATCGCTATGTACTATAACACGTTTTGGGCCCTCTACGCCACCGATCACATTTCACATTTCGATAAAACTCTGCAGAAAACTTTTCTACACCTTGTGCTCGATGGCCTTAGCTGCCTGTGTTCCATTAAACCCAACGCAACACAAGGTTGCTTGGATTCCACTTCTTCTGTCCCGGTTCTGCTTTACAAAGTGGATGGTTTGTTTCCTTTAGCGGGATTCATTAATCGTTCCGCACACGCCCTGAGAAACACTGCGCCGCCACGACCGCCTCGCACCTCGGCCGGACCGAGAGGCCTTGGCCGAGTAATACTGGCGAGATAAATTAGGCTTCCAGCGGCGTGCCTTGCCGGCGGGCAGGGCAGTCGTGAGAGATCCCCGCATTTCGACATGTTCCCAGCACTGCGTGGGCCGTGACGTCATCGCTTGGCACGCTTCGTGTCTCCTCCTCCCGCGCAGCGAGCAGGTGCACCGGGCCGGATTGCGTGCGTCGCCTTATTTTTCTCCGTAGCCGCTCACTTTTGTACATTCTTTTCTTTTTTTGTTTGTCGCTCTTTCCTGCGTTCCTTTTCGGTCTTCCTTCTGGCTTCTTTCCCGGTGCGGCGTTATGCAAACTGCGTGTAATCGAGCCCGTTCCTTTCGCGTCTGTTTGGCTTTCATTAGTCCCGAGGACCGCGTCTTCTGTCGACACCCTTCCTCCTTGTCAGCGCGGAAGGGAAAGTGGGATTCTTCTTCTTCGGCCAGCTCATCGTGTGTGCCCAAGGCGGCTGCGTGTTTCCGCGTGCCTGCCTCGCGTTCGACGTCGGCGCCTCTCGATGTAGATACCCTGGCCCGGATGTCGTCGCGAAGGCAGTTGCGGCACTCCCCACTGGGCCCACACGTCAAAAGCGGGCACTGCGATCGGTCCCGAAATGGGGGTTAGCTTACTACCGCGCCCACTTGCGGCACTCAGACGAACTGTTGAGAACTGCTCAACACATGGATATGGTGGAGAAAACAAGGTTTCTGGGAACAGCTAGTAAGAGTAGGGTAGGCGAATTGAAGCAGCCGGATGTCGGCTCCGCGCTATTGTAGTTCTTTCCTACAGCGAAAGCTGTTACTCGGAGCCCTTCCCGTCGAATTCAAAGTGTAGGCCGTACACATTCGGTCACGTGTCATCACGTGGCCAGCCCCAGGCAGGTGACCGTGGTGCCGTTGCTGTTGAGCGTGGTAGCCCAGGTTCCCAGAATGTATGTAGGTATTCAGAAGAGCAGCGCCCATCGAAAAACAACAGATAATTTTCTGTCGTCGCAACAAATTTTTTTTTGTAGTATTTTGGCCATGAACTTGCAGTCACCACAGAATTTCCTGTAGTATTGCGCTGTGCCTTGTCTTACCGACAGAGCTACAGGAAGATACTACAGTACTTCTGAAGGAAATAGAATACTACAGAAGCGTCCAGGGTCGTCCACAGTTAGTGCGAACACGTGATCGAATGGCCGTGCTCTTTATAGGGCGACTGTATCCAGCACGGCGGCGCATCGAAGCGAAGTGGCAGATGACTGGAAGCGCTATACGACCAGATCCATCTGCTCCCGCGCCACTTAGCTGGGATCAGCGGCCGTGTCGCACGCAGTGGCCCTCTACAGAGTGCAGCCACGCGCTCGCGCGTTCGCACCAAGAATGGACGACCCAGTACATCTGTCGTTACGACAAAACGCCGAAACATTTTTTGTCGCATTTCGGGCACGATTCTGTCGTTTTTTTTTCGGCTGGCCCGCGGCCTCGGCGACAGCTTCCGCTGTATTTAAAAATAGTGCGCTACACGGTGTAGGCACGAAGAGAAATGCGCGAGACGTGTTTGCTGCTGCGCCGAGTTCTAACCTTGTCGCGCTCAAAATGTCACTGTCTCACTTGCATATATATTGACATATGTCTTGTCAGGCCGCCCTGCTATACCGCCGGCGTTTGTTTTATTTCCTATTGGGCTGAGCAAATTAGCGTAAGCGTCCCTGAAGTTTGCCGCGGGCCCGATGTCATCCTCGACGTCGACCGTTTTCTGTTTTTCCTCGAGCGACCGGTATGCGATGGGGACTCGTTTGACGGAGTGACGAGGCACTCGGTGTCTCGCCGCGTTCCCCTTCGCGTTGAGTGCCGAGCTCCACGTGATACGGCCCTGGCCCAGCCCTCTGTGTATACATGCATACGAGAACTGCGAGCCGCGCGGCGTGTGACCTGCCCCGCTCCGCTGTGACCGCGGGTGGGAACGCCCGCGGGACTGGATCATTCCGGTTCGACACTTTTGTGTGCCCTGCACGGCAGCCCTGACACGCACGCGCGCAATGCGTGTCGCGCGTCTTTCGTTCGCTTTGTTGCCGCTTCTTATCGCTACCCGCCGCGGTGGCTCAGTGGCTGTGGCGAACGGCTGCTGAGCACACGAGGTTCTTGGATCGAATCCCGGCCACGGCGCGGCCGCATTTCGACGGAGCTGGCGAAGTGCAGAAAGCGTGCTGTGCGATGCCAGCGTGCGTTCAGAGACTCAAAATTTAACACACTGTCGTATCCCTCGGTCGTGTGTGATCAGAACGGTGAAGGAACACTGAGGACAAATTCAAGTTGGCATGTGTCGATAGATTGCAACGTTCCAATCACGAACTGTCCACCCTCGTCGAAACCGGAAATTTTATAAGCTAAAACAAAGTACCAATAAAGAAATACAGGACGATCACGATACTTGGTATTGTGGAGTTTCAGCGCGGCGTTTTCATTTCGCGATATATTGAGGCAAAGGTTGCGACATGTATATAAGTGTACATTTATAGGCTACTCTCTTTTTATTTTTCTGACATCCTTCTTCTTCTGATGTCAGTGCACGTTAAAGAACCCCAGGTGGTCGAAATATCCGGAGCCCTCCACTACGGCGTCTCTCATAGCCTTAGTCGCTTTGGGACGTTAAACCCCAATAAACCAAACCAAACCAAACCTTCATCTTAAAGTATGATGATGATTAATTTTTATGGCGCAAGGCCATCTGCGGCCAAAGAGCGCCATAGCGCAAGGTGCTTTTCGTCTTCTCAATGTGGGGTCAAAGACCCATTTCCAAACTATTCCACCCTGAATAAGCCGAGCACCAGGCCAGGGGAAAGCTTGTACCCATTGTATCACCAGTGGGTACCCGACGGCACTGGGGATCGAACCCCGCACCTCCCTTGTGCGAGGCGGATGCTCAAACCACTGAGGCCACCGCTGCGGCACTGTTCTTTAAGTTATGGGGGTCTATTCTTGTAGTAACGCTCAAAGGGCTAGAAGCAGTTGTCGCTCTCTAGCACCAGCGTGCCAGCCCTAGCAGTCAGAGCTGTGACCCCCAACCCGCGGTGCGGTAGGTCGCAACCACGGCGGGTTCGGGCCAGAGGGGACAAACACGAGTATGCTACTCGGTGGAGCGTTTATTGCTCCCGAGCAATACAATGCAGCAGCAACAATACAACCGCCGTAACGAGCGAGGATGTTCCGCTCGCGTACGGGGGTGGAAAAAACAAAGGGCAGAACGCACGCAAAAATGTGGGGGAAGTAGGTTCCGCTCACCTCGCGTGGTTCCTCGCTCACGGCCCGCGGCGGTCAAGTCACACACGGTGGCCGGGCGATAAGGGCAGCGGTCTCCGTGGCAGATCTCCGATCCGTGCGTGTGCACGGCTCCCGCCAGAAGACGAGCGAGCCTCGGGAGAATCGCGTCTCCTCCCGGGCTGTGGAGAGGAGGTCTCTCCGTTGTAAGAGGGGAAAGAGGGAAAGTCTCCGCGGCGGGGAGCGAAAGGAAGCGGGGGTGGCGAGAGTGCCCTCCCTCGCAAAACCTCCCGAACGGCGCGCGCATAGCATCGCGTGATAATTACGCGCGGCCGTTACAATGGGGCAGGGGATTCATGTGTATCCCCACATCCCCCCCTCCTTAAAACTGCCCTACGGCTGAAAAGTGACCGCGTTCACACAAAAGGGTATACCGAGTGGGGCCGGCGAAACGCCGTTTAACTTTAAAACCAATTAAGAAAAGATTCAGCTCACAGCCAGCAGTGCCGTCGTCGAAGGCCGTGGACGCCAGGGCAGGAAGGCAGTGTAGACGACCGCCATGGACGACTGTGGAGCCCAGGGTTGAAGGGGGTCGATGACCGCAGGTCCCGTGAGTCGGCCAGGGCAGCTTTGCCGGGACGCGCGGGCGGCAGGCAGGCTCGGGGCAATTACGCATAGCGTGTCGTCCCTTTGCACAGCGTACGGCAGGCCTCCCCTCAGCTGGTCGAACGCTCGCTCTTGGCTCGATGGCCCTCTTTTCCTTTCGTTGGAGGGTGACAAAGGCGCGCCGACCCATTTTCCCTCTGCCGCGGAGAACTTGTGAGGCGGGCCCAGCGGGGGACCAAGCTTCTGTCGTAGGCGAAGCCGCTGCCGCGGGGACACGGGGAACTCCAAGGCGGCTTCTCTGCCGCAGTTTTCGCCATGGTAGACACAGGCCCTTGTTTCCCCGAATTCTCGCTCGCTCGTCCCGCGGCCGACCGGAAGCTGTTCTTCTTCTGCGCAACTTGGTGGCGACAGCGGGCTCTTGGCTCCGGAATGCGGCCGCCTTCCAAACGGCCTGGCTCTCGGTGTTAGAAGCAGCAACGGTCGTTGCGGCGTCCGCTGGCTCTCCTCCGGGCACGCTGTGAAGGCTGGCCTGCGGCTGCAAAGCTGTCTTTTCTTTTTAGTTACTTTTAACGATTTACACACATCTTTTTTTTTTTTTTTTCAGTTAGTCTAACCCCGCTCGGTCTTTTCCGAAGAGAAAGCGTGTGCTTGCTCCGGAAGCCACGGTGCGAAATATGGAAGGGGTGTTCCGTCCACATTAAGCAGGAGAAATTACTCCCTGCGCGTTGGTCAGAGTTGTTTCTGCCGTGGGCGCAAGTTGTAACGAGGCGCCGGGCTCTGTTGTCGAGCCTTGCGTCTCGGTGCGGCTGCCTGCTGGCGGGGGAGGGTGTTCTCCACAGGCCACTCGTTCCCTCTGTCAAAGTAGGGTTTGAGATCACAGACATGCACTGGCCCGCCGGTCGGTCTTAGCGTCAAGTCCGCCAGCCTGTAGACGAGAGAGGAAAGTTTCTCCCGAACTACATAAGGTCCCGTCCATTTCGGCGCCAGAGAAGCAGAAAACCGCTTACTGGCATCGCTCAGAACGTGACTGCGCCTCAACACCAGGTCACCCGGTTTGTAGTGAACTTCCCGGTGAGAGCGGTCATACTGCGCTTTCTGCTGGGCCCGAGCAGTGCTCAGATTCCGGCGTGCTTTGTCCAAAGCCTCCGTCATCCTCGCGCGCAGCCCGGTCGCATAGTCGGCGCGTGCCGACCAAGCAATCGGGGTGTTGCTGCGAACCTGTAGAGTAAGTTCTAACGGGTTCGGCAGCTCCCTGCCAAGGTTGAGAGCGGCAGGTGTGCGCCCAGTCGAGCGGTTCGCGGTCGACCTGAGAGCAAACCCAATCTCGGGGAGACAGGTGTCCCAGTCGATGTGCGTCTCCGCAAATGCAACGAGCATGTGCTTGATGTTGCGGTTCACGCGTTCCGTGGGATTCGCCTGGGCGTGGTACGTGGTTGTTCTCCTGTGCTTAATGCCAAGGGCCGCACAGGAGTCCACGAAAAGTTTGGCAGTGAAGTACGATGCATTGTCCGTTATCAACTGCCCGGGGTAGCCGAATCGTGTGAACACCTCGATCAGCTTCCCCATGATTACGCGTGCCGTCAGCTTTCGAAGTGGGAAAAGTTCCACCCATTTGCTGAAATGGTCTGTGACAACGAGCAGATATTGGTTTCCACTCGGAGTCCTGGGGTAAGGTCCCATGACGTCACAAGCCGCAATTTGCCAAGGACCCTGGCTATTGATCGGCTGCATGAGCCCAGGTGGGCGTCCACCACGTGGCTTGACCCTTTGGCACACGTCGCACGAGCGGGCGTAGCGTATCGCATCCCGCTTCATGCCAGGCCAGGTAGCGAGGCGGCACAACTTGAGGTAAGTCTTAGGGCCACTCGCATGCCCAGCGATGCACGTGTCATGAAAGTAGCGTAAAAGTGCTCCTCTCAGCGTGCGTGGAATCACCACCTTGAAGGACTCGTGTGTATCCTTCTCGGAGGGGATATATCTCAGCAAGATGCCATCGGAGTCGAGCAGATAGGAATCCATCGCGCTCACAGCATTACCAGCTGTGTTCGAGCGCCCCGCACGGACAACAATACCAGTTGCCTCCATGTGCGCCGCGGCCGCGCCGCCCGGCTCCCTGAGCCCGTCGAACACTTTTCGACAAAATGGATCCTCCCGCTGTGCCTCCAACAGCTCCCTTCTGCTGAAAACGCTCACCACTGAACTGATGCCTTCAAAGTGGTTTACGCTTTCGCCCTGGGAAGGCGGGGTGTCCCTTCCCTCGGGGCGTTGTGTGAGCTGCGCGGCAGTCGCGCTGCTCTGGCTGTCGGGCGCGGCGGATTGGGCAGTGTTGTTACTTCCCAAGCCGTCAACGGGCGCGCGCGAAAGTGCGTCCGCCACCACGTTGTTCTTGCCTCTCCTGTAGCGCACGGTAAAGTCGTAACGCTGGAGGAGCAGCGCCCATCGCGCTAGGCGTCCGGACGGCTCGCCTAGGCGTCTCAGCCAAGTGAGTGCCATGTGATCAGTCTCAATCACGAAAGCGACTCCATCGACATAGTAGTCGAACTTCCGCAGAGCGAAGATAATCGCGAGACATTCTTTTTCTGTCACGGAATAGTTCCTCTCTGCGGGAGTTAATGAGCGGCTGGCGAACGCCACCGGTCTCAGGCTACCTCCGTGCTCTTGAAGCAGGACTGCTCCTAAGCCCAGGTCACAAGCGTCCGTGTGGATCACAAATTCCCTGTTCAGGTCAGGCAGCCTTAGCTCTGTGGTTTCCGCGAGCGCGCAAGTGAGATGGCGTAGTGCCGCCTCTTGCTCGGGTCCCCAATGCCACTTCACACCTTTCCTTAACAGCGCTGTTAAGGGGGCTTGCAGAGCTGCGCAATCTGGGATAAACTGTCGATAAAAGTTCGTCAGCCCCAGAAAGCGTCTTAGTCCGCCTATATCTGCCGGCGACGGGAACTGCAAAATAGCCCGCAGCTTGTCTTCGCACGGCAGAAGGCGTCCTTTGTCTAGCGTAAACCCCAACAGTGTTATTCGGGTCGCCGCTATCTGGGTCTTGTTCGGGTTCAGAGTGATTCCCGCAGACCTCAGCCTTTCCAGTACATCCCTGAGATGGCGTAAGTGCTCATCAAAGGTTTCCGAATACACGACAATGTCATCCAGGTAAGCAAGAGCGTGGTGCCACCTTGCATCGCCTAGGACACGGTCCATCAGACGCTGGTACGTCGCGGGCGCGCCGACCAGGCCGAACGGCATTCGGGTAAACTGGAAAAGTCCCCTGTGACAAGTGAAGGCAGTTTTCTCTCGATCACTGGGGGTCATCTCCACCTGAAAGTATCCTCTGCTAGCATCGAGCGTAGTGAAGTACTTCGCTCCACCAACATTGGACACTATCGAGGGAATGCTCGGAAGTGGGTATGCGTCCTTCCGTGTCACCTCGTTCAGGCGTCGATAGTCCACACAAAGGCGGGTTGTTCCATCCTTTTTGGGCACCAGCACCACTGGAAACCCCCAGGGGCTGTTTGATCGTTCCACAACGCCTGTATCGAGAAGCTCGTCCAGTGCGTTATCGAGCGCTTTCCTCTTAGCCAAGCTGACTGGCCGAGGATTGCACTTCCATGGAACAGCGTCGCCTGTCTCAATTTTGTGCCTAACCAGCGTAGTGCAGCCAGGCCGCTCCGTGAATACGGCGTCGTACTCGTTTAGGAGCAGAGACAAACGCGCTTTTTCCTCCCCCGACAAGCTGTCTGAGTTGTCCAGCAGCGGGTGGGGAGGCCTGCATGCCGCCGCGGCACAGAGTGCAACCGCAGGGGGGACAGGGGGTCGCGCGGGAGGGGGGAGGTTCCCTTCCGCGCTTTTCCTCTCGACGCGGTCGACAGGCTGGTAGTTCAGCCGGGCCGAAGGCGTTTCGAGGCTCTTTTTCGGGCGATCGTTGCGTACGTCTGCGCGCGAAGCATCGGAAAGCGAATGTGCTCTCGACGCTTTTTGGGGTTGAACGAAAGGTTTCAGGGTGCCACATGCTCGCTCCCTATATCCTCCGTTGCAGACGTCAATAACAATGCCCGTCTTGGCGAGGAAGTCTCTACCAAGAATAATTGGAACCGATAGGCCGGGGAGGTGAGCGAAGCGCTGGCGCCTCACTCTTTTCTCCCACCGCACCACAAGCCGCGCGGCACCGCTCGCGTGTGCAGTGCCGCTGGCTAATCGGAACGTGAGGTTGCTCGCTCGCAGTCGGAGTCCGTTCCGACGGAGATGCTCACATACCTCGTCGCCAAACAGGGATGCGCTCGCTCCTGTGTCTAGCAATGCCATGAACTTACGTTGTGCCACTGTAAGCTCAATAAGCGGTACTGGCGTGTCGCTGGGTGGTTCCAAACGACAAGCCAGCGGGGCTAGGAGTTCGTGTGACTCACTGAGCACCGCTGTTGACGCCGCCGGCTGCGAAGCGTTGCTTACCGGCGGCTGCGTTCGTTTCCCGAAAGCGCGTGCTCTCGGTTCACGGGGCGACTGCACTCCCGGGCGTAGTGCCCTCGTTGGTTGCACCGGTAGCAGAGGGTATTCGGCCGTTGCCGGGCGGGGCAGTTGTCGCCTCGCGCCGACTGACCGTTCCTCCCTGCCGGGCGAACCGTCGCAGATGCCTTTTGGTCTAGCGTCCTCGGGTCGGTATGTCGGTCCCGATTCTGCATACCTTGGCCACGCGCAGCGTGTGCTGACCGCATAGCATACGTGTACGGGTCGAGAGCTCGGTCTGACAGTTCCCAACCGTTTCTCAGTTGCCCGTCACTTAATGCAACCATTTCGGCTCCCCGGGAACGGTTTCGAAAAGTGTCTCCGTTCCAGGCGCATCGCGGCTCAAGTGCCTGCGACGCTGGCGGGGGTGGCCGATACGCGCGGGAGGCGAGTATGTCCGCCTGTATGCGCTTGGCTGCCGAGGCGAGTTCGTCCAAGTCCCTGAACGGTACGCCTCGTAGGTAGGCTGCGAAGGTAGGGTGCGCTTGTCGCGTAACACGCTCTACCTTCTCGCCGTTTGAAGCTGAGGGGTCTGCGAAACGATAGAGTTCGTCCATCGCCCTCACGTACTCAAGCAAGGACTCGTCCGGATGCTGAGTACGCAGCTCCAACTCGCGCCGCAGACGACGGTCGTAATCTGCGGGCAAGAACTCCTCGCGAAACCTCGCTCGGAACTCCTCCATCGTGCGAGACCGATGGCCAGTAAGGCGGAACCAGCGGGCAGCCTGATCAGTCAGTGAGATTGGCACGACACGCGCCAGAATCTCGCCATCGGAAAGCCCTGTCGCCTGCTGGTAGGTCAGCATGCGCTCAAGGTACTCGTTGGCACTGACAAAATCATGGTAGCCACCGTAGCTGGGAAGGTCCACCCTTAGCCTCGGACTCGCCGCTGGAGCGGGTGTTTGCAGGTTGTTCTGCACGATACCCGTGAGGCTCTCTATGAGGCGCAAGGCGTTGCGCAACACAGCCTCTTGGGCCTGGCCAGGTAGTTCTGGCTGAGGGGCCCCGTGGGATGAGCAAGATTGCACATGTCGCGCCATGCTCTCCCTACCTGGCGGCAAAGCGCTTGGCGAGAAGTGCCTAGCGTCGCCGCTCGTCTGAGCCTGTGTGTCGTGTGAAGCACCGCTCGGCTCAAATGATATAAGATCACAGGGGCTAGCGTCAGCCTCTGGGAACACACCTGCAGTAGTTGTTACTGCCGTGCCAAGATGTTGCTGCTGAGAAGCCGTATTGGACAACCACAGCAGGGACTGGATGTCAATCCCGCTCGCCGCCATGGCTAGTCTGTGTGTCGGCAGTCGCTCACACAGACACTCGGTTTGTCACACCTCTGGCCCCACGTTGGGCGCCAAGAATATGGGGGTCTATTCTTGTAGTAACGCTCAAAGGGCTAGAAGCAGTTGTCGCTCTCTAGCACCAGCGTGCCAGCCCTAGCAGTCAGAGCTGTGACCCCCAACCCGCGGTGCGGTAGGTCGCAACCACGGCGGGTTCGGGCCAGAGGGGACAAACACGAGTATGCTACTCGGTGGAGCGTTTATTGCTCCCGAGCAATACAATGCAGCAGCAACAATACAACCGCCGTAACGAGCGAGGATGTTCCGCTCGCGTACGGGGGTGGAAAAAACAAAGGGCAGAACGCACGCAAAAATGTGGGGGAAGTAGGTTCCGCTCACCTCGCGTGGTTCCTCGCTCACGGCCCGCGGCGGTCAAGTCACACACGGTGGCCGGGCGATAAGGGCAGCGGTCTCCGTGGCAGATCTCCGATCCGTGCGTGTGCACGGCTCCCGCCAGAAGACGAGCGAGCCTCGGGAGAATCGCGTCTCCTCCCGGGCTGTGGAGAGGAGGTCTCTCCGTTGTAAGAGGGGAAAGAGGGAAAGTCTCCGCGGCGGGGAGCGAAAGGAAGCGGGGGTGGCGAGAGTGCCCTCCCTCGCAAACCTTCCCGAACGGCGCGCGCATAGCATCGCGTGATAATTACGCGCGGCCGTTACAATGGGGCAGGGGATTCATGTGTATCCCCACAAAGTAGCACTTCTTTCCAAGTCCTTGATAGTCATGAAGGAATCCTTGTGATCTGAGAAGTGACAAATATGCTCGATGTGTTGGACCAAAGCCTGATACTGAAAGACGAGGTCTCGTTGGTTCTGAGAGGTAGTCACTTCAAACATGACAGCAATTACTAGGGGAAATGGCAGCACTGGATCCCCTTCCCCCTGAACTCACTGAATTGATAGTGCATATATGGTCTCTTGTCGAGTGGCCTTTACGAAAGCCAGCCTGTTCCTTTGGTTGACTGATGTCTAATGTTGCTCTAATTCCATTAGCGATTACCTTTGTTGACTACTTTGTATAGGCAACTGACATTAATCCGGTTTGTCTATAATTTTTCTAGTCCTTGTCGTCGGTTTGTTATGGATTAAGAAATTCTTAGCGTTCTTCCAAGATTCCAGTACGCTCGAGGTCGTGAGGTATTGTGTATGCGGGGTGTCAAGTTTCGCTTGCACAATACCTATATACGCTGTATATAAGGGTCAACCGAAATGCATCCAAGTTCCCGCACAGATAGTGCTAGCGTTACAAGAAGCGCTCCGTGTGTATCGCCGTATCGCTCGCTGCACTACATGTGGGCACGTGCGGCCAGCACGGACGAAAATGCCACGCGAGAGGTGAGAGCATGCTCACAAGCGTACAGAAATAATAATCATCATCATCGTCAGCCTTTCTACGCCCACTTCAGGGCTAAGGCCTCTCCCATGTCTCTCTAATTAACCGTGTCCTTGCCGGTAGCGGCCACCGTATCCCCGCAAACTTCTTAATCTCATCCTCCCACCTAACTTTCTGCCGCCCCCTGCTACGTTTGCCTTCTCTTGGAATCCACTCCGTTACCCTTAAGGGCCAGCGGTTATCTTGCCTTGGCATTGCATGCCCTGCCCAAGCCCATTTCTTCCTCTTGATCTCGACTAGGATGTCATTAACTCACTCAGCCTACTGCAGGTCTCTAAACGTTACACCTATCATTTTCCATTCCATAGCTCGCTGCGTTGTCCTTAACTTAACCTGAACCCTCTTTGTTCGCCTCCTAGTTTCTGCCCTGTGGTTGAGTACCGGTAAGATACAGCTGTTGTATACTTTTCGCTTGAGGCATATTGGTAAACTGCCATTCATGATCTGAGAGAACCTGCCATATGCACTCCACCCCAATCGTATTCTTCTAGTTATTTCCCTCTCATGATTCGGATCAGCGGTCACTACCTGCCCTAAGTAGACATATTCCCTTACCACTTCCATCACTTCGCTACCTATTGTGAACTGCTGTTCCCTTGCTAGACTGTTGAATATTACACTGGTTTTCTGCATGTTAATTTTTAGCCCCACCGTTCTGCTCTGCCTGTCTAACTTATTGGTCATGCTTTGCAGTTCATGTCCTGAGTGTCTTAGCAAGGCATTGTAATCACGAATCGCAGATTACAAAAATAGACAGTGTCTTTGTTAAACCTCAGATGCTCGCAAGCTCCCCTGTGTTCCTTCTCCGTACGGCGTCAAGTTTGCGGCAAAGGAAGCCACCTTCGTTCCAATACAGAGGAGGCCGATTCGTCAGTTCGGTTTGCTGCGACCACAGTCGATCAGCTTCGTATATGGCTGCGGGCTGTGCGTTCACACGCACACACTCGCGCCGCTCATTGCAGTCGTCGTGGACGGGTACCGGGGTGCACCCTCTCAGCTTCACGCTTGGTCAGCGGAGCGTGGAGATATGGTGATCCGCACACTCCGCTTGCGTTTCCCCCGTCGTCCGCCTGCGTTTGCATCCGAATGTGCGCACCTCGAGAAACCCGTTGGCACCGCCGACGCTGGACCCGCTCGGGTGTGCGAACTCAAACGCGTGCCTCAAAGAAGAAGCGCTGAGGGGGAAAACGGAAACGAAGGCGCATAGAAATCACCGAGTGAAATCTGCCGTGAAAATGGATAGCGCGGGAAGGTGGGACTCCGTGGATAAGTCCGCTTCCGGAGAGAGCGCCCCCTCCGCGCTCGTGCGTTTCTTCCTTTAGTTTTCTGTTTCGTCACCTTCCAAAAAAATCGCGTTGCTTAGCTGGCACTATATTTTTTTTTTTCATCTCTGAAACTGTGTGCGGAAAGAGGCGCTCTCATTTCCTATGCTTTGTTTCGGTCTTTACGCATCCTTTTTAGGGCGAAAGCACTACATAAAGAGGTCAGACCGTTTCACCGAGTTTGTGTGAAGCTTGACCTGGAGGGTGGTCTTGGCCAAGCCATAAATAAATAAAATAAATATTGCCGCGACTGGGTTTCGAACCCGTGACGGCGCGAACAGATCAGCTTCGCTGGCCACTGCTCCAGAACGCTATCGCCGCAGTCGATCACTCCTCGTGTTAAACTGCAACACACACTCGCGCCGTGCATTGCACATCGTCGTCTTCATCAGCTATGATACTACTGTATCGATAAAATGCCGCCAGACGTGCACCGACGACCCAGCGAAGCAAAACCGTGAGGCAACCAAGCTAAACACATGCTTTCGGAGGTCTACTCGGTTTAACTACGTCAAAGCCCTGCCACTTTTTCAACTTCTGTTGTATCGCTGACTATGAAATGTCACCATTGGCCGGCTTCCAATAGAGCGTGTTCTCGGCGCTCTAAGGTACATGCATTTTAAACAGGTCCACGTTTGGCCTCTGATGTACCTGTGCTGCGGTTCCCATTTTTCTAGTTGATGCTGACGTCACACTGTGCGGTTGTTGAAATGTTTGGGAATGCAAGCCCGTTGGGTCCGCGCTTTCGATGGTGATCGCGGCGGCGACCATTGACAGAGACGCGTGGAATCGAGCAGGTAGGGGCACCGGACAGAAAGTTCGCCAATTTTTAACGGACCCGTACGATATCTCAGCGCACCAAGACTTCTACGTCGCAAGTTCATCACAATTGGCCGCTGGTTTGTTTAGGGTTATAGCACGTTAGCTTTAACGTGACGTTAGACACTCTAAACAGAAATGAGTAAAAAGGGTTAAGCTTTCCTCTCCTTCTATGAAAGGGAGTATCAGCTTACTCCCTTTTTTACTCTCACATAGCCGTATTCGTGTTTAGAGTGCAGGCTTTCAATGGCGGCGTTACCAATAAAACGGTTAACATTTAACGATTAACTGCATGAGTTCACGACAGTTCACCGTAGATTTTAGTTCTAGGTTAATGTTTGTTTAGGTTAGGTGAGGTGTACGGTTAGGTTAGGTTTTAAATAACCGTTAACAATAGGCGGTTCAGTATAGAGGCCGGCACGCTTTGGTGCGGTGAGCTTCTGTCTGGGATTTGGCAATAGGACATTGAGGACGCCGCTGATCGTGCGGTGAAGAGCGTCTATAACAGTCCAGGGAGTCCCGAGCAAGGACAGACAGATAATAAACTTTATTAGCTGAGTGAGAAGGCCGGTGCCCCCTCATAACGCAGCAGGTTAGCCCCGCCGGATGGCGAGGAGCAGTGGGAGACCGCACTGCGCAGCTGGGAGCCGGGTCTTCAGGCTCGGCTCGTCCAACGGGCTGACTCGGTCGCCGAGGCGCATAAGCTCCCCGAGCGAAGAGCTGGCTGAATTTTGGCGCCAAAAGCCCCGCGACGTGTAACAACGCGCGAAGAGTATAACTTACGAGCTCGATGCAGTTAATCTCTAGAGTCTTGGGATATAGTCTCTGCGTAACACTCGAGAGAGAGAGATAACTTTTATTTTTCAGCTCAAGTCCGAGCCTTCTTAGTTGCCCGTTTGGTGGGCGCTATTTATCGGCGGTGGCAGAGTAGGGCCACGTGTCCCTTGGATGCGTCGGATGTGGGCGGCGAGGAGCGGCCAGAGGGTGGGCTGCAGAGAGGTTGGTGGAGCGGTCCATCGGGCCCACGTGAGGTGAAAGGGGGGAGGCAAGGTATGCGAGGAAGGTATGGTGGGAGAGTTAGTTGCGCGGGGGCATAACCAATATGTATGAATGTTGGAGGGATGCTCTCCGCACACGAGACAGGCGGGTTTGCCAGGTTTATGAAGGATATAGTGGGAATACAGTTCGCAGGGAAGGGAGTTAGTCTGTGCCTGTCGAATTAGAGAGGCGTCAGCACGGCAAAGGAAATGGGAGGGTGACGGAAGGGTTCGTCGCATGTGCCGCAAATTGCGAAGGTTTTCGCGGCGGTCCTGTCGGTGTGTAGCGCGGTCTGCCTTGGGATTATAATGGGCTGGCCAGGCAGTCGGAGGGCCCGGTGGTATTTTTTCACGGGCCAGAGCATGAGCAAGCTCATTCTCCGGTATACCTTGATGACCAGGAATCCATTCAAGGCGGACATGGAGCGTAGGGTGGGCTGTTAGGTATTGCAGCAAAGTGTCTAGGATATGGGGAGGGAGTTTTTGAGATTCGAATGAGCGTATGGCAGCCTGAGAGTCTGCACGTATGGTGATGGTGGAGGACAGGTGGTCGTGAAGCGTAATCGCCTCTGCTATGGCCAGAGTTTCTGCGTCGGTTGAGGAGGGCACTCCTGTGTGGAGATGTGTGGAGGTGCTTCGAGGGCCGACTACTGCAGTAACTACTTGGTGCTCGAGCGTAACACTCGACCAACTTCATTCTCTCAAGAAAGGGCCATTCTTTCGTGCTCCATTTATCGGCACTCTGTTTTTTTTTTTTTTTTGAGATCGCAACAAGGATCTTCGTTCGCGAAACGCCGCTGCACTAGAAGGGGCAAAAGACTGTGCTCGTGGGAGCACGTGTGCGCCCCTTGATATAGCACGTGCTTGCGCGACAAGACGGAGTGTCGCCGCGGGACGCCGCCTATGCATGTCTCTGCGCCACGGTGCTCTGCACGCGGTGCTCATATATATACTCGCCCACAGCTGTGCATGGGCGCGCGCACGTGCGCGTCTGTTTTTCCCCGTCTCTGCGTAACCTTTGCTGTAAACTTGGCCTAGTATAAAGCGCCTCGGACGAGTAGGCGGCGCGCGTTTGCCTATGCCGGTGATATAGGCTAGCCCCGTGGCGCTGCTCCCACCGATGCGTCCTCGCTGTAGCGAATATGCTGAAAAGTGGAAGTATTCTCTTGGCGGACCCGTATAGAGGGGCTTTGAGGGATCGAGAGTGTCCCTTATTCGAACTGCTCCTGCTTGCCTCGCGTCAGCCGTTGCCCCGTTCCGCGCTTTCTCGCGTGCCGGGGATTAACGTAACTTCATTTTTCTTTTTTTTTGTCGCAAACTGTGCATAGATGGGAGAGAAGTCTGGGTGGTGCTGAGACATTGCACTCACATTGTTTCGTCAGGTCAAAAACGGAAGCTGCAAGGCACTTGAAATAAAAAAAAAACTAAAAGAGGGTCATACTTATGCCGTGGTTATTAGCCAAGTGCAGTGACGAATGAATGACATGCATGAGTCCCGGCTCGACACTCGACCGCCCGTCGATGTACGGCTCAGCCTCGTTATAACGAAGTTGAAGGGGCCCGACAATTCGGTTTAGACGTAGTTTCGTTATAACCCGTGCTGGCCAAACTTCTAAGGGCAATCGTCATTCATTCGTTGTGTCCGATATTTCGTTATGAACAGTGCTGTTATGGCGAGGTTCGACTGTATACAGATTTACTGGCGAGCGTACCCTAAAACGCGTGTTATTCGTCCGTGCTAACGATAGCCGTCCCCTCCACATGGGGCGGACTACACCCCCTGCGGGAGTGGTGAGTAGTCCGGCTCTGGCGGTTACAGGCGACAAGCGGACACTGCCTTCGGCAAAACAGGATAGCGAAGTGGCGATAGCTCTCGGCTGTTCCTCGGGCGAAGAGGAGGTGGGCAGGAACTCTGCCTGTAGCGCGGTATCGTACGGGCGCGCCTTTGCCCAGAATCCCAAGGCACTAAGGTCACTATAGGCACCCCGGGCTGGCAGGGTCTGGGTCAGTCCTGTACCACGGTCTGCTCCCTGGGTCAAGGTAAGGTGGTGAATACCCCTTATAGGATCGTGTGGATCGACCAAACACACGCCGCACTTGCAGCTAACGTCAGGGCCAACTTGTGTTGTATAACGCTACCAGGGTTAGGACTGTGTCGAATGGGTGCCAGCTGTGGCCATGTGGGGAGTCTGCTTAACAGGGCTCGGTACGGCTATCGCTGCCACTTTTTGTCACTTAACGCGTACTGTTGGGTGAGTTCGTATGACATATTGTAAGAAAATTTGGCGCCAAATTTAAAGCAAATAGCAGTCGGTGCCATTTCGTAAAATACTTCTTGTCTCCAGGGAGAGTCTGGGAACTCCTCGAAGCGTGCTTGTCCAAGGACGGCGCGTTCCTTGGTTAAATTTGCCTCATCGCGGCATACATTATACGCGGCTGGGGCTTCGGCGCCCACGCGAGCCCCATAACGGTGGACGACGCGCGTCTCGCTCATCGAGGCGCTTGCTGCTGCTGCTTCTGCATTCGGAAGAGGGCGTTTTTATGGCCGCCGTGAGCGGTGTATAGTTGTTCGTCCGCGTGCATCCCTCATAAACGCCTCGTGTGCCTCCGCTGTGTGTGCGCGCATACGAAGGCGGCTCAGTGGAGCCGGGTCAAGGTTCGCTGCTTGGGGCCCTGCGCGGACGCGCGTGAGCCTCCGCTTGAAAAGCGAACGGGCACTTTTGCTGTTGCTGTTCTTGTTTGTCAACCGAGCTGGTTTCGCTTCGCGTTCGTCTCTCCGAGAAAGTGTGGCCGTTGTCTGGAAGGGGCATGCTTCCCAACCTGTGTGCTCATCCTGTATTGCGGGTATGGTTAGCGCCGCATAGTACGTTTAATTAAGCCTTCGACAGTAGGGAGATTCAGCATAGCGGAGACGTATACTGGTTTTACGTACGCCTGCTGTGCATGCGCTGTGATGCTATACCTAAAGAGGCTTTAATCCTACCCGACCTCGCCCTCTCCACTACCCATGCGCAGTTCCCGTACCTAAAACTGTTATACGCCTCCGCTATTGCGTCTGCGGTATGCTAAATCTCTCTAACAATCGTGATTTTTTCGTTATATTCATTATTTCGTTGTAGCGAGGTTCGACTTATTCTATACTGACCGCACGCCTGCCCACTCTTTGTTCAATCGCGCTGCCTCATCCGCGCACTTTCGATGTATTTTGATATTTTTTTTCGCCTTTTCGTATATCTGCAAAGGCCGAGCCAAATGACGGCTCGGCCTTGTCGCGCGCATAATGCTTGGACATGCCCCTTACATGCGCAGGCAGCGCCCATTATACGGTCTCCGGGATATTGTGGCTGTAGTACATACATAATGTTCGGGCTCTCGGCGATTCGTCTCGCGTCGACTTCCGAGTGACGGTCGGCTTAAGCAAGAGGCGTTTATCTCCTAATCTGCGGATCCATTAGAGCGCCACAAGGCTCCGGCGAGATGAGAGCCCTTCCACTAATGGCCCATTCTCGAGACGGGTTCGCTTGCGGCGAGCATGGAATTTTTAATGAGCCCGGCGATATAGCGCGCGCCAGTCTGCAGGCACGTGGGCGTGTATCTTTCTACTTCTCTCTCTCTCTCTGCGTAAGAGCTTCTGCCGAAATTCGACATAAAGAGCTCCGAGCAAAAAGGGCTCGTTGCTTCTTTCACCCCCCCCCCCCCCCCCCTACTTTTTTTTTCTTTCCGGATAACAGCCTAAAAAGCATTCCTCGTGCTGCCTATGGAATGATCTCGGTTTATCTTTCCGGGTGTTCGTTCTGTTTGGAAACCTACTTTGAATCATCCATGCTGGGGAGGGAAGCCTTGGAGATACGGAAGAATGCTTTCGGCGAGTTCTTTTATCTCGAATAAACCGATTCTATAAAATGTAGTAGCTGCCATCTTGTTCACCGTACCTTGCACTCGCACGTACATTTGTCAGGCGCGGCTAGAGGGTAGCTTGGGCTTCCCGGATGGGCATATGCGCTAGGGCATACCTATTCCGTATCGCGTGCATGTTGTATCGGTCGGATCTAACGTATCTTAGCTCGTATTTGTCCTTCTGCTGTAGCGGCAAGACAGTGGCATACGTGAGCGATGGCGACACAGATAGGGCTTTTTGTAGTCGCGTGTAGGTCGTCCACCACATGGATTCCCTTCTACGACGGCTTTGCATCTTCTGGACGTGTAGTTGTTCGTATATCGCGCGCCTTTTTTAGCCGTCGCACAACTAACCCTTCAGCAGCGTCGCTTTGTTCAGTTTTTCCTTTGTACGCACGGTTTTCCTCATTGAGAAGTTTGAATGCTGCATGCGGCTATCTCCAGTCGCTCGCGGTGCGGAGCAAATGGAAAAAGGAGAGAATTTGGGACGTGATTTCGGTGCATATGCAAATAGGAGAGGGTGTCAGTATCAGTTATGCGCAAAGTTATTGAGCGGCCCGCATATACTTTTCAGGCATAATCGTCTTTCTACGAAATTAAGGATCCGGCATCGAATTCAGTCTTTTTATTTGTTTGATAAGCTGGTAGACGCCAGTGATATTGATGTGATCCGTGAAACTTAACACTGGGGGCTGTAATCTTGCCGTGATAAAAAGTTACAATGTTCGGCACGTCTTTGACGAAATGAAGGCGGTTTACAGTGGCGACAGTTCTTGGTGGCACCATTGTCAGGACCTAATTAAGTTCCAAACTACAGACACATGTCCTTCACTTACGCGCATATATATTGAACTGGAAGGCCCTCATTTACGGGTGATCTTCACTTGGTGAGGCATCGGAGGCTGACACATTGTGACTGAGGATACCACAATTGAGATTAGTATCGAACAAGGAGTACAGTTCCATGCTCTTCTGCTGTAGACGACATCGCTTTGGCGTGAAGTAACTCGGTTGTTGACAGCAGAAATTAAAGTTTCTGCCCACTTACGGGCGGCCCTTGTTTCATGCTGACAGGCTTCCGCTTTCTGATTTCATTTACTGAGTTTCAGTCTCTATTAACGAGTCCCATAAATAATGAGTCCCATTTAATGACGTTGCTGCGTCCTTTCCCGGGGCCACACTCTCGTTAGGCGCTCACTAGATTAACATTCGCATTGGCCGCGAGAGGAGCGAGAGAGTTTTCTTTTACGGCATACTACGACGGCTGTGCGGCCGCCGTTTGGCGAAGAGGAAGCCCCCTCGTGTATATCGCTGTCGCCATAAAATGCTACTCCCGAGTACGCCAAACGACCTCCAGAAGTATTGCGTCAGTAGTCTTCTGCTTGCAAATGCTCTTCGGTTCACGTTGCGCGTGACACACATTTCCTGTAACTACATGGAACTACGCTACGCTTGCCAACCTCGCGAGTCACACTGTGCTTTCTCGAAACCCAACACTTGCGCAGAATAGAAGAAACCGAGACGGTGCACTCTAAAGACGAATACACCTATATGGGAGTAAAAAGGGAGTATAAACTGTTCTCTAGCGCACACCCTTTCATAAAAGGACAGTTTTTACTCCTTATTGTTTAGAGTAAGGAGTGTAAAGGCTTTAGAGTACTTTTTACTCCGTACTGTAAATCCCTTTGCTTGCGTGCTCCTCCACGACGTATTTTCGCCGGCGGAAAGAGCATCCGGCTCCTTTTACGTAGCTTCGGAGAGAAACACGGGCGTTATTTTGTTTCAAAACCGCTCGCTGAGCCGCCCGGTGAAGGTTTCGCAAGTGGATATTTCGAGAAGAAAGAGGCAGCAGCGCTTTGCATGCACAAAGCTTGCGTGTTCCACACAGTCGAACGTCGGACGGCGCTAGGTGGAAAGCGGACATTTTTCACAGTGTTCGCGCGCGCCGCAAAGGCCATGTTTGGCCCGGCGGTATAATGCACTGTGGCGCGTAGGTTCTCCGCGGCGGGTGAGTCACCGCGCCGATAGCTCCGGAAAGCGCGCGCGCGTGTCGTCGAGTCGCTCGGCGCGCAAAACGTATTGCAGCCGAGTCCCCGCGCGTAGGACTGTACAGCTGCTGCGGTAGCGTCTGGCGCTGCCCGTGCAACATTTATGCGCTCATAAATACTCCCGCGACTTTGCGCAGACTGGCAAAGCTCGCACCGTGTATTGTTGCATTAAGCAGCGCAGGGTAGATGTATGCGACGCAGCAGTAGAACTTCGCTGATGGCGGAACACGTACACTCTTAGAAGAAAGGTAGTAGTACTTACTAACTTTGGGGTAGTAACTGTTTGTCACATATGTTAACAGTTACTAACCCATTGAGTTAGTAACGGCTGCTACCCGCAGTTAGTAACGGGAAGCTAGTAGTATTTACTAAGAAAATGAATAGAAACTCGTATATGCTGCTAGGTTCTTCGTACGGTGTGCTGGCGTGGCTTGTCAAATTTGTGCGTACTCGAAAAATAAAAAAAGCTTCACAGTCAATTTGACTAATTCCGGAATCCAGACTGAGCTATCAGAGCGTGCTGGCACCGCGCGCACACAATGATTCAGAATGCAGGAAAAGCACAAGTCAGGAAGAATCACACTCGCGCACTGCGCGTGCACATGTAGGGAAATCTTGGTTGGTTGCGACTGAGAGAAGGATGAAGAGGAAAAGTGCACGGGCCTGCCAACTGGCTCAAGCCGAGCCACCACCGCTGCCACGTGCAGACAGAAGAGAGTTGAAAGATAATAGGACAGAGTAAAAGAGAGTAAAGACGCGCGTCGCAACAACCGCGTCCGCCGGAACGGACGCTGGCTGAAAAAGATACACGGCCGCAGCCCGAAGGTTGCAAACCGAATCGCCTGTAGGGAAATCTTTCTCAGTCTTATATACTCCGTAAATCAGACTCTCATATACGGGTTAGTGGCTCGTACCAGTTGAGCTAAGATACGAGCGTTAATTATGAAGTTGAGATTGTAGAAACAGCTTAATCTACCTAACCGCATGCCCCTGCAGAAATGTTTAATCACAAAACCAATTTATTGGCACAACAGTCTGCGTCAGTTACATTCTTTGACTTTATTTTGACTTTATTCTGGGGTAAAAGGAACGGTTACTAACTAGGTAGTAACTGGCGACCGCAGTTAGTAAAAAGGTAGCAAGAGCTACTTTTACTAACTGTACTTTGAAGAGGGTAGTAAGTAGTCAGCAAAAAAATAGTAAAACGAGGTCAGAGTTAGTAACTGCTGCACTTACTACCTTTTTACTACCAATTTACTAACTTTTTACTAACTTTTTTTTTAGAGTGTGGTACGTCACCGGAGAATAGCTTACTGCACAGCGAAAGCATTGCAGTTTTTTGTCTGTGTTGCGCGTGACTGTAAAGCGGAGCGTTGTAGGAGCACGAATGGTGTGTGAGAGAGTTGGCGTATTTAAACGCCTTGGCGTTGGCAAACCAAACATCCCGCTGACTCAGATAGACCTGTTTCAAGGAATGGAGTATTAAGCGAAAAACAAAAACAGTCCTCGAGGATTCGCTCGCGCAACCGTTCTGGAAGGGAGACTGTGGACAACTGCATACAGTTATTATTCTCAGTAGCAATTGATTCCTTGCCCCATTCTGCCAATGTTAACCTTCGTCCGGCAGCGAAAGACGCAGTTATCGTCGAGAAAATAGGATTTAAAAATCTTACCGCCAGTCGATTCAAACTCCTGGCGTTCTTCATGATATAAAAGCGCAAAAGACGACGGACCAGAGAAAGGAGAACACAAGACGAGCGCTGCCTCGTCCTGTATTCTCCTTTCTCTGGTCCGTCGTCTTTTGCGCTCTCTTGCGCTGCCCAACTCAACGTTTTCCTGGCGTTGTTGCCAGAAATTACGGGTTGCCACAGTTTTGAAGGTAATGGCAGTATAACGTGGCCTCTAGGATCCGCACACAAAAATCGTGGTGTGTCGATGCGAAGGTTTTACTGTGGAAAGGCCAAGGGACCGCATTATACCCCTGTCACACAGCAGTTTCAATGCCCATTGAGTCAATGGACATCGAACTCATCGGCGATCGGCCAGTGCCACGCGATGGTTTTCAATGACCATTAAATTGATGAACGTCGACTCAATGGAGGTTCGCGAATGGCCGTTGGGATCTCAAGCGCCATTGGGAACATGATTGGAAAGGAGCGTGATTAAGGAATAAAGTTGGGCTAGTTGGTGCTTTTGATCCGCAGACTGCGACAGTCTGTGGATCCACAGTTACTCGTTTCCGATAAAGAAGGGGGATTTGTTATTATGCGTATACGTCAACGTCTTGCGTCTGTCCTGTGTGTTTCTGCTCTCTGTCCTTTGTGTGTGTTTTAACGCTAGTAATATGTCGCAGTCTGTGGATGATTGGAAACTACCTCGCATGCACTCACTATACGTTGAAAAAACAACATATGAAATCTCGAAATGAACAAAGTATCTTTTTTGATTTCATTGCAAAATTTTAGACTACATTACCCAGTCCGTAAACTAATTTTTATTGAGTGGTCAAAATGACAGCTCCGCAGAACGTCCTGTGGTCAGATGTCAACAAACCGACTCTGTTCTCGTTGTGCGGCCTTCCACAGTTCCGCTTCGTTTCTCTCTCTCTCTTTTTGTCTCTTGGCGCACTTTGCGACAACCGAGACCAAGTACCCCACAAATGCTGCAACTATAGTAGCTATGAACACGGCAAAGGCGATCACTGATCTGTGGGTGCCTCATCGGCGAAAAGTGAATGCTTCTGAAAGGAAGTGCGCATCGCTGCGCATCGCTGCCCATCGTCGCCCCGCCATCGCTGTCTTTAGATTGTGCCGAAGTGAGGAGTAATTGAATAGCTTTTTCCGAAAACAGTCTCAATTAAAATAACACTTTCTTCAACATTCGGCTCGTTTTACTCAACTTCACTTTTTTTTTTTTTCCAATGTTGCTATCACTAGCGCCATCTGTCGTATCGCAAGCTCACTACTCACTCTATAATTGAAATTTGCCGCGTGGCAACGGTGCATCTGGGTGGCCCTCGAAAATTTCAGTGGAAATTGGGTCAATGGGCATTGAGATTGCCCATGTGACAGGGGTATATACGGTTATCGCCTTTCGCAGCCCCTTGGACATTATAGTCCCTCTCCAGAAGTGATCATCGGCCATAACGGCGAAATCGCTATGGACCGTAACGGAGGGAAGAATAACCGTACATGTTGCCGCGGAGTATACGATTCCTGTAGCCACGCGCAATTGCGTTCGCGATCTGTTGGAAGCGTCCTACGCGCGCGCATGCCTTCGGACAACTGCCGCGCAGAGACTTAGGCTGGCTGTGAATATTCGGAGGGCTTTGGGGGCGCGACCGCGAAGGGTCACCCGAGGTATACACCGCGCATTCGCGAGCAAGTGCCCCTGCAGCGTTTTATTGCGCCAGTAATGAAATAGGGGGCGCGGGGAATTACTCGAGATTATACACTGGTATCATTGTAATGACTCCCATTGTTTCATCTGTCCCCAACGGCCGTTTCATCGCCGGTTGGCCTGCACCATTGCGGCGTAATCGTTGGACGCGTGCAAGCTAACTGCGAGTGCGGCCTGTGCGCAGGAGAAAGTCTTGGTGCTTGAAAATAAAAAAAGGAAGAAAAAGAATAACGTAACCTCTTCACATTGTATGCGCCAAAGTAACGTCTTCACATTGTATACGCCTCCTGACATGGTTTGCTGTCAGTTTCTCCGTATACGCCGATGGGTTTTCGCTTTGGACTTACTCGAGCAGTCGCGAGAGCGGTGATCACAATGGCTTATCGCGGGGCTCCCGTAGTTGTACAGCGATGTTATAAGCTTTATCGGCACACAATATAATGGCAGTACTTTGGGGCGTTCTGTGGCGCGCACAGGTCGCGTGGCGCTCTCGATCACTGCACGAAGCGTGTGGAGGTGGGCTGCACTCGGCAGCCGCCGTCAGTGCAGCCTCTCGGGCTCCTTTGCAAAGCTCGTTCATCACGCGCATAGCCCGTGCCTCTGGGAATGGAAGGAAGTCGTCGGCGGGCGTCTGGGTTCCTCTTCCGGGTCTTTGTTTCCGCGGTATTATAAATATGCCCGCATCAGACGCGCCAATTTCGCGCCCGCGTTCACTGTATACGCCTCTCTCACCGCACGGGCATATACCCGGCCGGCCTGCACCTTTCACTTTCCACCCGGCGTCTGCGCTTGTCTACACGCTCTGCACGGCGATATGTCAGCAGAGCGGGCTTGTTGGGAGCTTTGTCAACTTCCTGGGCTTGTGTATATACTTCACGAGATTGCGATACCTCTGTCGCGCTGGAGATCTTAATTGAAAACATATCGGTGCATCGTACGAAATTTGTACTCTTTTGATGCTCCTCAGCGAAAAATAACGCGATTCGCGATTTGGAGCGCACCCGACAATCGGCGACGAAACAAAAAAAAAAAAAACAAACAAAGCAGTGACGTATAGAAGAGTGTAACTAATAGAGTTCGAAATTGAAGTGTGTTGCTGTTAACTTGTGATAATTCAAAAGCGACGATTAAATTTTGTCGCACTATATTCCAATTCGTCATAAGTCGAGATTGTACGAAAGGCGAGCCGGAGTGCAATGAATGTATACAAAAACATGCTGTGGATGTGGCGTAGCGAGCAGACTACACGGTGTTTGCAAGCTGGTGCGCAAGAGCTGATCGAGTGGTCCTTCCTTTTTTTTTTTTTGTGAGTGGGGCTGTAATCAGGCCGAATATCGAGCGAGGCTGGGGTCCTAACGAAGCTGCTATGGGTGACTCGCCTAGCAGTGCCCGCATGCTATACTAAGGCCGAGAGTATACTGTCACGTGGTAGTGACGGCAGTCCAGCGGTCAGGAAGACAACAACAAGACTTCGGAGCCCTTTATTTGGGCTGACTTGCGCCCGCGAAAGAACTAAACAGCACGGCAGCGCCGTAAGCAACAAACGTGCTCGTCAGTCGTCGAACCACGAATGCCCGCCGCTCGCTGAATCGCTCAATTGAAAACCAGCAAGGAAACTCCGAGATAACAGGTCAAAATCAACTACAGTAATCTGGAAAAACGTAGATGCAGTTATTCATGCCTGTGATAAATCGAGATTAGTCTGGTCGCTTCTCGCGTCACGAAAAAAAGGGATAACGCCCCGTTCCCGCGGCCTTGAGCGCGAACGAGCGGACAGGTACGCGGCAATATATGGCTATCTGTAGTGACAGCCTGCGTGCAGTGTGGCCCATTTTTGCTACAAATGAAGGGCATGTTACAAGACGTGACCAGTGACTGATTTTGCCACCGATGGTGAGCTGATTGTCATAAGCGCGTTCCTGCTTGGCATCACCATTTACTTGATGCGCGCGAGGTTCTTGAACGTCTTGCCGTCTCTCGGCGGCCACGCGCTCTGGTGTTCTCGCTCATATTGAGCGACTCTACATATATCCATCCCATCCCATCACATTCTATCACGTTATACTCAAAACAAACAAACAAGTATATGATAGTTTAGCGCTTCCAAGAGAGATCTGCTGTAGCAGTTCCTTTCGTTTCGATTCATTGCTTCTATTTTGTGATTCCGCGCAGTCGTCGTCCGTCCTGGACGGCGGAGCCATGAGCGGCAGCGGCGGCGACCCGGCGGCGGCCGCCGCCGCCTCAAACGGCAACGCCGGCGCACCTCTGCCGGCGGCGATGACGACCTCGACGGGCTCTGCGGTCGGCGGCTCCCTGCGGCCCCCGAGCAAGCTGCGGAGGCCCACCACGCTCACGTCGTCGGCACACGCCTCGGCCCCGGGCCCTTCGCCGCTGAGCAGCGGAGGCTCGGGCGCCAGGACTCCCCTGTCCGCGGCGTCCTCCCTCTCCGCCCTCAACGACAAGTCCGGTGAGCTGTATTATAGTATATATATATATATATATATATATATAGCTGTGGCCACATTATCGGTGCGCGTTTACAAGCGGCAGCAGTGCGAATTTGTGTCACATTTACTCCTGGCTTCATCAGCACGCTTCAATAATTGTATGACTGAACAAACGAAAGCATCAGTTGTGATAAAATTTAGTCATTAATTCATTAATGAGTGCATCAGAAACTCATCAGAAGATTGCGCCGTAAATTCATCAAGCGTGTACACCCTTCCAATTTTTTCACGGTATCACGCGAGCATCGACCGTTCGCTTGATCAGCGCCCCATGACGGACGGAACCAATCGGCAAACTCGCCGAGAGTTGGCCCATGCGCAGGTCACTGTGGCCGTCGTCTGCTAGGCTGTTCCCGGAGCTGCTTGCAGCCCCCGACCCTTTCCTTCAGGAGAAGCCACCTGCCGCCCAGCTGCAAACAACTCTACTCAGCGTTTCTCGAACGAACCTTGCGGTCAATCTTTCGTTTGCTCTTGTTTTGTTTGCAGTTGTTTGCTTGTATGGCTGTGGCCCACGATTTTGATAAGCGGGAGATAAAAAATGCCAGGTAGTGCGGTAAGCTAAGGAAAGGGTGGGTGGTAGCGCGCAGCTCCAGGAACAGCCTGGCAGACGACGGCCGCCGCGGCCTGGGCTTCGTGCGCATGCGGCAACTCTCGGCGAGTTTGCCGATTCGTTCCGTCATAGGACGCTGATCAATTGAGCGGTCGATGCTCGCGTGATACCGTTAAAAAACTGGAAGGGTGTACACAATACGCGCCCATCAAGAAATCTGCCTAGAATTCCCTGTGTAAACTCGACATGTTCCTCACAACGGTACGTAAGAAAACTATCTTCAGATAATGGTCGACAACGCAGCTGCGAATACCTCTCAAAGGAAGCCTTCCTGCCAATGACATCGATCGTTTGTCGTGACGTCGTGCTTAATCCCCCAGCGTGATTAACCGCGACGTCATTGAACAAACATTTACGGGGCCTGTCTTTTGGGTACGGGTGCCTTTTGCTGCTTTTGCGCGTGCGGACCAATCAGTGATTGGCATTACTGGCCGATCAGCGTGGCGCGTTGTCACGGCGTCATTTGTGACGTCACTGCACTTGGCCAGTCAGCTTGGCGCGTTGTCATCACACCCCGCGTGGCATCACTCCATTCTAACTACCCCTTCGCGGCGTTTTCCTCCTAGCGTGTTACGCCAACAATGACGCCGCAGAAATTGGAAACGTGACCTTAACAGCTGTATATGCTGTAAAATGTGGGCCGTATAATACTGTTCCCGGCGTTCGGTTGAACTTCCCCTCTGCTAGTGTAGTGCTCTGCTAGTGAGCGTGCAGTTTAGTGCAGTTTGGATGCCCATGGCGGTCACCTGTAGTGAGCGTTGAGGCACCTTGTGTTACGAGTACCAGCTGAAGGTGGTGGTGGTGGTGAAAAACTTTAATCAAGAGAGCTTGAGGGTTAAAAAATAAATAACCCTGCTGCATGGTCGGTATCCTTAGTCCGGGACACCGCATGACGAGGCCCCGTCTCGCGCCCGCTTGACCAGAGGCCCTTTGGGACTCCAGTGTGGAGCAGTTGAGGAGGGCAGTCTCCCATGCCTCTCCGGTGGGGGTGGGGGAGGGGGGAAGGTGAGGATTCTGAGTACATGCCCACACCATGTGAAAGATATCGCAGATCTCTCCACAGTGCGGGCAGCGCCCATCTGTGTTCGGATCGAAGTGTTTTGCTATTGCAGGACAGAGAAGGGTTCCTGTCTGCAGGCGCCGCAGAGTTCGCTCCTCCGCCTTACTCAGCCCCTTGGCAGGTGCCGGGTAGAGACGGTGGCTGTCGCAATAATAAATTAGGATTTCGCGGAACCGCAGAAGCGGTTTATGAGCTTCTGAGCCATGAGAGCTAGGATGAGGAGCCCGGTGTGTGAGCGCTCGGGCGGCCGCATAAGCGGCCTCATTGCCTCGTAGACCCTGGTGGCCAGGAGCCCAGATCACTTTTGTGCGAGTTGGATCGGCGAGAGCGCGTCTTAGAATTTGCTGAAGGGGGCCAGTCGTTTCGTAGCCGAATTGTCTGAAGGGGCCAGTCGTTTCGTAGCCGAATTGTCGCTCAGATTGTCTCGGAACTTAAAACACAGGAACTGGCACGGATGAACTGGCACGGATTTTCGAGTTGTGTACTGAAATGCGCCTACTAGTTTCCTCTTTTAAGGCTGTTTTAGAGCGCAGCTCTTTGGCGTCCGTTCCTGGGTTTCGCGTCATCGTCGGCCTCGTAACCAGCTCCGCCCCCAATGTCACGCTTTTCAATTGGTCGAAATGCTCGTGATGTCACAGTGCGCGAATTTCAAATGGGGCCAATTGTACTTTGGCTAGTAACCATGCAACCAATCAAAGGGATCGTATAATGATGCTGCAACTAAGTTGGACTGAGTTTAGTTAATTGCTTAATTAATCACTTAGCCTAATTAATATAGAGGAGATTGAAGAGGTCAGAAGAAAAGAAAAGACGCGCGCCGCAGCGACAACAGCGTCCGCGGAAGGAGACGCTGCTGAAAAAAACATAAGTACGAAGCCGCGTTCCCTCCACCACCACGCACTTCCCCACTCAGTAAGACGTTGCTCGTTTCATATACGTTGTGTCGAACATCCTAGACAGTTCCAACAATTGACAGGTTAATGACAGAACACGATGGATAGAAATACAATAATATAAATATGAAATAGCCTAATTAACCTTTCTAGTTAGACCGCATAAATCAATAAAACCGAGAACGAAATTGGTCGAGTTGGGGAATCGAACCAGGGTCTCCGGAGTGCGATACGAGCACGCTAGCCACTCCGTAATGCCAGCTGAATGGTTTGGAATGAACAAAGGCGCGTCTAGCTAATACGGCGTCTTCGTTCACTCCCATCTTCCCCCTTTCCCTTACGGCGAGGTGCAGGTGTCCACCCAGATATGCGAGAGAGATACATTTCCTTTCCTCAAAAAATAAATTTACCGTCCAGCAAGGCGTACAGCCGAATTGACGATGGCGTTCTGTGGACTCCCTGGCAGCGTTGCAAGACGCTGTCGCGTTCCACTCTTACAGGCGAAGCTTAACATGTTAACCACACATCAGTAACACGCAGACAGCCAATGGACGCGTCATTCGCTGGCAGCACTTGATTCATCATTCACAACCACATTGTTAACGTACGCTCCCTTGCCGCACATGCCAAGGACGTACACCACGATCACATTCTGCGCCATTCCTCTGTACTTTGCTTTGCTGAAACCTGGATGGATCCCGAAGAGCCTCTCGAAATCATAGATTTCCTATACTGCTGTGGTGCTCGCAGAGACCACAACAGAGCGGCGGGAGTCGCTATCTACTTGCGCACAGGTCTCTGCAATACCAGTCGAAATGTTTGGCACGTCACATGAAGTTGGCGAACTGTGCGCCGCAAAGTTGCCCAACGGCTTGCTGGTAGTATAGCTGCCTACTTCGCCCCTACCGCACTCACGAAAGACGTCGTGCACTTCCTGCAACTCGCATTAACCGTCCATCGATCCACACCGATGTTAGTAGTGGGGGACTTTAATGTTGACATAAAGACAAACAGCAATTTCCTAACACTTATGCGGGAGAACATCCCGTTCCTCTCGCTCGTAACGCGTCCCACGGCTGTGACAATCAAGCATTGGTGTACCAAGTCGAACATATATCAGTCTATTTCTCCGACCACAAAGCTTCCTTCATGACTGTCAAGAACTGTTAGTGGAATCTTTGTTAAAGGAATACGTGTGAAAAATAAAAAAAAAACTCTGTGATAGCGCATACATGTGTTGCTCGATTTCTTTGCCTCAATCTATCGAAAAGGTGAAACAGCTTATTTGCTGCGCTCAAATTTCGCATTAGGAAGTAACGTAATCGTCGGTAATTTTTATTCAAACTGTTCCTTAAAAAGAACTTAAATTTTTTTGGAGAACAGGCGAGGCGCTATACGCTCGGAATGGTTGCTTCTGTTCTGAGCCTGGCAGTGTCATTGAACCCTTCAAAGCGCGGTCGTTATTTGAAGCTCTTTTGGCAGCTTCTGGGCCCGCTTCTCTTTGCGTTGCACTAAAACTTACAGAACGCCCCCTTTCGCTCGTGGTTTCCGTAAACAAACTGAAAGTTTTGTTTAGAAAGCCTCTCGCACCCGATAATTCAAGAAAGTTTAGGGACGCCCAGTTGCGCTGCGCGCGTATACGAACTTATCGCCTTTATTGCAGCGGTGTGTGCGAAGACAGACGTTGTGCACCCTATAGGAAAGCTTGCTTGTCAGCAGTCCCGCAAACAAAACAAGCACGCGTATGCCTTGGAGGTTTCGTGATTTATGTTTCGCAGCCTTTCCGGCTCTCTGTCCTCACGGCTCGTGCGAAATAGCGTGGACAAGACGGAGAACGCGACTCGCTGTTCGCTTTGTAGTTTGTTGGAAGCAGCCGAGGGTGGGCGCCGTCTGTTCCATCTCTTACGTACACGAGCTTCACACGTGGCTGTGAGTCTCTTTATCAGGAAATCCAAACGAACGGAAATCCGCTTGCGGATTGCGGTGGACACGTCATAAGCCTCTCAACGAGGCATTAGAAGCGTTTCCTTAGCCGAGGGCGCGTGCTGTGAGATCGTTTTTCGCTCTCCGATTACTGCTTATACAGTGAAAGGAGCACTACATCAATTGCAGCTTTTTAATGTCCACAGGCCCGTGTACTGGTCGATGTCAGTGCACGTTGAGGAACCCCAGGTGGCCGAACTTTCCGGAACCCTTCACTACGGCGTCCCTCATAGCCTGAGTCGTTTTGGGACGTTAGACTCCCGTAAACCAAACCTTTTTAGTGTCCACTATGTTTGGACAGTCAGTGCATTGACGCGGTTCAAGGCGCCTGGACAGCGATGGGAAGTGAGTAAATAAAGACGCAAACACATAAATAAATAAACGCGTAGAACAAACTGTGTCTACAAAGCGGGCCTATAATCACGGCACTCGCAAGCAACGGGGCGACCGCACAGAAGCAAACGGGCACATTGGCACGCAGGCAGGTCCGCGGTGTGAGGGGAAAGCCCGGCAGCTGGGGACCACCGGCGACGATCGGTAATTAGCATATACACACTCTGCTACCAAAGCAGGTGAGGGAGAAGGGGAGATCGAACACGTTTCGAGGACACGCACGCACGCCCGTCGCTCACTGTTCGTCCTCGGCTTCGAAGTGGTCGACAGCGGGCCCCTCGCCCTACGTGGGCGTCGCTCTGCCTGCTCCTCCCCCTGATCCAGTCTCCTCCTCTCCCGATTACCTTCCCATTCATTGTCGATTGTTTTTAAAAGCCCGGCGCATCGGAAGCCTGCCCTGTGGTTTGTGCGTCGGGAGGGGATCATGGTCAGTGGGGAGAGAGAGCGTGTGCGCCGTCCGTCCGTCTAATCGGACGCCATCATCATCGCCTCTGGGGTTCATGGCGCTGTCCCTCCAGAGATGGACGGCGCAACTTTTCGTACGCCGCAGGTTACGAGGTGGTGGTATACGCCCCTTTGAAACGACGTGCTGCGGGCAGTTTCATCATCATCATCATCATAATTTTATTACAACATCAACATTACAGATGCTGAGGACCGTGAACAAAAAGCGTCTAACTGGGCTTGACGGGGTTCGCGGCCCCTAAAAACATGCCCCCCCCCCCCCCCCCCCCCAAAGTTTTTTTTTAACCAGAAGGCTTACGCAAATTAGACGAATGAGACAGCACCGGCGCTGAAGAGGCCAGTGTAATATAGAAATGTGTGGTTTGGTTGGGTTTATGGGGTTTAACGTCCCAAAGCGACTCAGGCTATGAGAGACGCCGTAGTGAAGGGCTGCGGAAATTTCGACCATCTGGGGTTCTTTAACGTGCACTGATATCGCACAGCACACGGGCCTCCAGAATTTCGTGTGCTGTGCGATGTCACTGACGTTAAAGAACCCTAGGTGGTCGAAATTGCAGGAGCCCTTCACTACGTAGTTTAGTGGGACACGTTGTTGCTTTGGGCGAGATGATGCCTGTCAAATTTAGCGAGGATTTGTGTTCAGTGTATTCGATATAGGAATATACTTATTCATCATTCAGTGTAACGAAATATATATATATATATATATATATATATATATATATATATATATATATATATATATATATATATATATATATATATATATATATATATATATATATAAAGCCAAACAACATATTGCGCCAACATACATTATACCAACTTGCACAGTGTTTGGCATGCACAAACTTGCCCCTAAACATATTCTGTTCAAATCACTATTTTTCTTTGTAGTGTCGGGGCCTGCACAAATGGACAGCGCCACAGTTGATGTTTGCAGTGTACGTCAATCATGACATTGTGGACGGACATTTTGGTGTGCCGGGCCGACCTTATATGAATGTAGTTAACGATACTCTGTGTGTGCGGAGTTTGTTGTTCGAGATCGCCGAATGAAAATATATCGTCGGCGCTGTTGACGAACGCCAAGGCACGGAGGGAACAGGCGACAGAAAGAATGTGAACAGGCGACAGAGAGAACGTTTAAACGTGCAGCTAATTCGCTAACTTTGAATTGGGTTGATCTTGTGCGAAAGACCAGTCCGGGTTGCTCTATAGTCCGTAATCGCAGATGCATGTAACCCATTTAGGTGCGGCCCCTTGGAAGCTTGGAATAACGCGATGGCGTTTCCCTGTTCAGTGCTCACGAACCTCGCGCTGACGACGAAGTTACGCGCGAAATCCGGGCGACGCAATGTCCCTTTCCAGGAAGCAGCGCGACAGACATCTCTTCTCCCACGTCCTGATGCGCGGCTCGGTTTCTTTCCTCTCTTTTTGTTTGCTGTTTGCACGCCTCATCAAGGAGTGAAAGCGACGACGTCATGTCGGAAGGGCGGGGGAATCAGATGGGAGTGTCGCTAATCGTGTCTCGTTTGCGCAAGGCCTCGCGTAATAGCTAAGAGAGCCATGGGATACCTGCATGGGTGTCTGCCGAATATATTTGACTATCGTTCGAGCTGAGACTTTTTGCGCAGTTCTGACGTTCTTCCGAGCCCTCTTCTCATTGGAATTTGAATAGGGGGAAGCGGGAGTAGGCCTGGAGTTGGGTCAGCGAGTCTATAGGACTGGAGTGGGTCAGGGGTCCAGCACGAGGTAACGATACCCTTGTTGAGATCAAGAAGAGAAAATTGGCGTGGCAAGGGCCTGTAATGCGGAGAGAAGACAACCGGTTGAGTGTAATCCAAAAACATTTAGCAGAGGGCGGCAGAGAATCGGATGTGCGGATCAGATTGCAAAGCTAGCGGGTACAGTGTGGCAACATTTGGCATATGACAGGGTTAATTATGGCTGTATTCCCATCATCCAGCAGCATCGCCGCTGACCAGCATGCCACTATTCCTTCATCCACCGCGCTGACTGTTCCACCGTCAACATGGCCACTCTCCCAACATCCCGCTGTTCCACCATCCATCATCCGAGCTTTTTCCAGTTAGTTTTTTGTTACAGTAATCCGCCAAGATGATGGGCGCTGGTTTCCAGTATTCCCATCATTGGCTTTTTTTCTTTAAATTACGGTGGAGGTCATTGGGGGAGGTCTTTGTCCTACCGTACAGGTAGTTGGAGTGAACACGGAGCGCATATCGCGCCACCTATGCCTCGCCACCATGCCTCTATACACGTAGAGGGAACGAAGAGTGATGACACCAGCATGATGACCCTCTCAACTGGCGCCATGCGAGATCCGACACGAACTTCCTTCGTTGAAGGGAATAAGCGTCCGTTACATTCGGCATAGACCGACTTCGGGTTGAAGGGGGCCACAGGAGAAGTGCTGTTGCGATTCATTTCAAGGCGGCACCTTACATTCAGCGCTGGCTTGAGCATGTTCTCTGCATTTGAAAAGGTTGCAAGCCGACGAACCGATGCTGTAGCTTATATAGCAGTTATAACCAGCACCGTGCTTGGGCCATGCGCTCCGGGTACACGGCCCGAAACATAATTGATGTCTAGTTTGGGCTGTGTGATATTCACGATGTGGAAGAGTTGGCAACGGAAAAAGACGGCCGAGACTTGCGGAGAAACAGAGAATGCAGCTAAAATTAAGAGCGCCAATCCGTATGTTTATTGCAGTTTCCGGCTCACGAAGACCTCGGCGAAAGTTCGAGTGCGTAGACCGTGCACTTAATTGGCAGTGTCCCCGCCTTCGCCACGGCGTAAAACCGTGGGCCAGACGGAGCAGGGATATGGGCAGTGGATTAGGCGTGTAAAATTGCGTTCGTGAAACTGTTTCTGAGAATGGCTAAGAGGCTGTTTTTTTTGTGTGTTTCCTTCGGTGTGTGGCCGTGCACAGTCTGCTTTTTCTTGCACGATGTGGCATCAGAAGAAAAAAAAATGTATAAAGATGGTCCGAGCACGGAGAAAAGGGCCAGCAGCGTTTTATCTTTGTCCTTGCTGTCCCCAATTCCAGTGGGCGCCGCTCGGAGAAAATAAAGCGCCACGCTTTCGGCATTGGTACACTTTTAACGACCATTTTTAGTCATTTTGCTTCTGGAAATTATTCTGTTGATGCGCTCGTGTTACGGTATCCGCTGAAAGAGGCACGGAAGATCGGTCGCGTGGCTGTCAATCGGCGCTCGACGAAACCTAAACATTGCTCAGCGTGAATCAGTTGCGCGCGTATGCGTGTTCTCCGGAGGCAGCAGCAAAGGCGAGACCCATTTCTCATGGGTAGTGCGTGCGTGTTCGGAGTGTGCGTGTGTGTGTGCGTGTGTACGCGTGCCTCGCATTGGGCGAACCTGTCTCCTCCGAGGCCGACGGCGGGAGGGAGGGCAGGGCGTGTGGGACGCGTCCAAGGGTGCGCTGGCGTCGTGTTTTTCCCTCCGTACAAGAGGTGCCCCTTGTGTGTATGTGTGTGTCGCGTCTTCTCTAAACTTGTTAGTTATGTGCAGCGGCATGGAACGCTCGTGTGGAGAGTCGCTTCCGTTCGATAACAGTGCGGACACAAAACATGCTATATCCATCCGCTGCCGCACTCGGCTGGCGTTTGAATCCTGGTAGATGCCAGGTTTGATTGTATGATCTTATATGCTTCGGTTGTCGTTTACTTTAATTAGATTAAAGGGGCCTGGTGAACCATCTTATTAGCAGCTCCTTTTCATTGTGCTTGGTAACGAATGTGCCACTCTTAGAACAATAACTCTGTGCATCAATACGCTTTTACGCTCATGCACAGTGCTTAAGCCCCAGTTTTACAGGTAGACGAAGAAATAAAGAAAGTACGACGTTTACAATGTTGTGCGGTCGCTTGCAGAAATTGGAGTGTGTTTTGTAAAAACACAAAAATGCGGCTGCCCTTGTTGAGATAAAAACTGGTATGGCGCAAGAAACGGGGACACAGAAGACACACAAAACACAGGACTGACTGTGTCTTCTGTGTCCCCGTTTCTTGCGCCATACCAGTTTTTATTTCATCATGAACCAACTCGCCCAAACTAGAGTTTTCCTTGTTGAGAGCCGCTCTATTGCGAGGCCACACTGCTCGTTGTGTTTCGGCAGTGCTGCACGAAATTAGTGGCACGGAGTCCAGGTTCCGCGCACATATTCTGCCTGCGTCACTTGGTTGCCTAAAATGGTGCAAGCGCCACCCTGCGTGTCTGTGTGTGCCTGGGCTGACGTCATCCGCGGGTGCGACCACGTGACGCGCGACGACGTAGGCGGCAACGTCCCGGCGCCGCTACGCTACGCCCGGCAGCCAAACCCGCCTTCCCCGGCCACGTTTTCGAAACGTCTCGTTACGCCCCTTTGTTTTAATACGCCTTGTGGTGCTGGCCTCCTCTCTCTTCGTCCCCCCTCGCTCTCAGTGCCGGGAAGCCTGTGCGAAGGTCAATATAAAATGCCGCGTCGGTAGCGCGTGCTCGCGCACTCGATCGCTGAGTCGTCGGCGGTGCGGTGTTCCCGACCACTTGACTGTGCTGCACCTAGGAGGCGACGCAACTGAAGACGCCATGCCGTCCACCAGCCCGCTGTACGGATTTCGAGGTGCGTCGTCGCCGATGCCGTCGTCTGCTACTGTGAGCGCGCGCGCAGCGGTTTCGGTTTCGTCTGCTCCGGCGCTGCCTGTGCTCTTCCGGTTTCGTTTCCGGTCGAATCCGCGCCCCGCGGAAATGTGCTCTCGCGGTGCTGTGCGCGTGGAGGCGTTGTGTTTTTGTTGTGTTATGGGATCCTCGTGTATAGCTCGCAAGTGCTCAGTAGCTCTGTCTTCGTTGTCCTCTACGTGAACCACTGTCGTCTGCGTTTCTTCGCCATCGCATGCACGCATCTTCATCCTTAGGTGCTGATCTCTGGATTGATGATTTGGAGCGTTCCCGTCCAGAATCGACTTATTCCTTACGTTTTCCAACGATGAGTCAAGAAAGTGCGTTACTGCATCTCTTCCCAGGTAGCAGTTGCACCCTGCTGCTAACTGCTGGAAGCCGCGTGGGCTTGGGAAGCAACGGCTGCTGTGGCGGGGTGCGTGGGATCCTGGGGTGCGCGGTGGGTTTCCGCCACCAGGGGTGCTCCGTTCGCTTTCCACGTTTTTTTTTTTTTTTTCCTCAGAGTTCGAAAGTAGCACACTTTTTGCCGATCTTTCTTATATTATTTCTTCTGCGTGGTTACTGTGTTGGCAGCTGTAACGTGCATGCGTTAACGGCCTTCCAAATCTCGCTCGGGGTTTGGGCGTGCGCATTCGTCTCAATTACTGCGCACTCTTCTTATTTTGTCGGGGCGTAGGCGCTCTCTCTCTCGCTTTCCCCTCCAGTTGTTGGCCAGTTTTGGGCCTGGCCCGGAATTCGCGTGGTCGGACGCCGTCCAAACAGCGGCAGCGTGGGTAGCGGCGTTTCGTCCATAAAGGGAAGGCTTCAAGGACTACCCTTCGTATCTCTCTCTCTATCCTTTCTTTCTATTGTGTACCTTCCTCTTGTGCTTCCTTGCATCTCCTATGTGTACGTTTTCATTCAGTTCGCTGCGCTGTTAGCCTGTTTTTTTTTTTCTCTCTCTCATTGGTTTCTGCTCGACGTTCTCGTAGCAAGGTGCACCCCCCCCCCCCCCCCCCTCTTCTTTCATACGCCCCCTTCTTCGAAAGGAGCAGAAAAATAGTACAGCTGGGAGAGGGGATTGTGATTATGTATCTGACTATCGAACAGGCGCCTTCATACACTGATAGGTTTCGGTGTCGTCCTGCTTGAAAATAACGATTAATAGTGCGGGTAGCCAGAGTCTCTAATTTGGCGCCATTCCAATCTTGATTTTGGAAGCAGCCTAGGAGGAAATAGGATTATTTTCCTCTTAGTTTCACTGGAGAGTGAAATATAGTGCGGAGGAGAGCGGCGATGTATGTGACTTCGTTACGGATCCGAACTGAACCAACGTCGCGCGAAGCCTCGAACCACTAGGCTGCGAAAATCAGAAGGTCCTTCAAGTGAAGTTCAGCCCTCTGTAGTTCTGCCCAGTCCATTGTGGCCTCCCTTGTTTACGGCGGAGCTCCAGCCCTGCGCAGCGTGTCGTGCGATAGAGCCACAGTTGCGACAGCTGTCCGATCCCCTGCAATCGAAGCGTCGCTTATTTTCGTGACTTTCGCGTTCCTTCGTGCCGCAAGGAAATTTTCTCGTCGATTTCCTCGTCTTCGCTGGCGCCACCGAGGACGGCGCGCATGCTCTGCGTGTAAATTACTAAACGTGTCCCGCAAACCGGATCACTGAGTCCATTCACTTCTTTCAATTGTTCGCACGTGGCGCTGCTTGGCTACGTCGGTGTTTCGCCTGCGGGTGTGGCCGCGCCGAGCTCCCTGTTTTTATTCGCACAGTTACTTTCCAGCTTTGTAGTGCATCTTCTTTACCGCTATGGCCGATGATTTGAGACGTTGCTCGACCGTCCAGCGCGGTGTAGTCTCGCACGGTTACATGCAGGGAAATCTCCTGTTGCGATCCCTTATCGGTACTCTATGGAAATGTCGAGAAGTATGAGCTTCGTACTTGACTTGGCTAGTCTGTGGCCAGAAACGTGGATTTGGCAACAGAAATGAGGCATTGTCTTTGACAGACCTCGTGTAGCGTTTGTCAAGAAGCTCACGAATACAGTGGTGCCTCTTTTCCGTCTTTATATAGGTAATTCTGAAGAACTCTGTGCCTCTCGTCACCCGGTTTGCTTTTTAGCCAGATGTGCACTCTAAACACGAAAGGAGTAAAAAGGGAGTAAGGTGTCCTCTAGCGCCTCTCTCCAAGGGGCAGGGTATATTGCCCAGGCCCTGTGGCAGATTTCCGTCCCTAAAAGTACGGAATACTTACGGTGGAGAAAGAAAACAAATTCCCGCTCGAGAACATGCAAAGTTCTAAAAGTCGCGAAGGTTTTAACGGAGGTTTCAACCTCTGTTGGCTAGCCTCAACGCCTGTGGTGCCCCGTTTAAAAGCCTGCTATCATAACTAACTGCATCAAGTTGCTGTACTTCACATTGGGAATACACCTTCGTTGTCAAGAGTAAGCATTCCGTATATTTAATGATCGAAATCTATTCCTAAACTTGGGCAGCGTACCGTGCCTTTAGAAGGGAGTGTGCTGGAGGGCGGCTTACTCCGTTTTTACCCTCATGCAGGCTTATTCGTATTTAGAGAGTGGAGTTGGTGCGCGCATCTGATGTCTGTTGTTTTGGGAGCCGTGGAGGATTCTGTGGTCACTCTTTCTGCCTTGTCGGACTCCTTACGTTGCGTGGGTGGGGAGAGCAGGCGTGTCACTTCGACTGCCTTCGCGTGTTGCTGTTGCACGCGCGTGACGTTCTCAGAGCTACATATGATGCCGTTTCTAAATCTCGGTGACTTTCGCCCTGATTTAGAGCCATAAAGATTACTGCCTGCAAGGGGTACGGCGCTTGAGGTATTTCGCCGTGGTTGTGGACTCGTTTGCTGTTCACTCTTCGGTGTGTGGCCGTTTTCTGAGTGAAGGGACTTGTTTTTGAGCCGTCATTGAAAGTTAATGCGGCGCCTGCTGCTAGAGGATATTGAAAGGCTCTTGATGCTATTGCGTTGTACGCAGCGCCTAATGGCCCACCCTCTGCCCTCTTCATTTGCACGTTGGGCAGACATGTATTGGACAAATCAATGTAGAACGTCCCCCCTACAGTTGGTGGCCGGCGCAAGGTGTCGTGCAAGATGCTGCCTCTGTTAAATTCAGACGAACTGCGAGAGTTCGTCGTGCCTGCGCCGATGTTGTTTATTCGAAGTTCCCTCCAATGTGCTGCTACCTCGGCATGGCGCGCAGCGCAATGAACCTGTTGCTGAGCTTGTTCTCGCTCAGAGGCCTTTAATCATGCCTGTTACGAAACTAGGAATGATAATCCAGCCATGACCTGCGGCCTAGTGATAGGAGGTGAACAGACTGAGTGGCCGGCTGTGAGCTGCGTAGTCAGCTCCTGTAGCTATCTGCAACTTTGTTTCTTTTTACCGTGACTATTTTTTTAGCAGTGCTTACTAGGTAGTTCACCTGACTGCCGCAAGTGGCGTGGCAGTAGTCGGCTAACCTCCGAGTTGCGCATGCGCGCGCAGAGACGGGCGGCCCGTTCAACCACGGCTCGGCGGACGACTTCATCGTGGGCGACCGAGTATGGGTGAACGGCACCCGTCCGGGCTACATCCAGTTCCTGGGCGAGACGCAGTTCGCCGCGGGCGACTGGGCCGGCGTGGTGCTCGACGAGCCCGTGGGCAAGAACGACGGCTCGGTCAACGGCGTCCGCTACTTCCAGTGCGAGCCCCGACGCGGGGTGTTCGCGCGCCCCGAGCGCCTGTCGCGCTTTCCGGGGCCCGGTGCCAACGGAACCAACACCACGGCCACCCTCGTCGGACCCGGAAAGACGCAGGTCTCTTCCTCGCTCCTGTTTGCCCTTCCACCTCTCATCGTTTCGCGAGTGTCTTGTTAGTCTCCGTTTTGTTCTGCGTGAGCGTACGCTTCTATCTGGTCTCGGTACCTCCCTGTAGCTGTAACTCCTCACCTTAGACACTTTTTCTTCCTGAGCGCACATCTCACACTTTGTGAGTTGCAGTGTCAGCGTACCTGTCTTGTTTTGTTTTCTCTGTTATTTAATCTTGCCGTACAGTGGAGGCCGTTTCATCTCCAGCCCGTGCGTGGCCTTGAATACAAGTGCACAAGACCGCTAAAGTATATTAGGGGCGCATTCAACCTTGTCAAGGGGATTCTTTCTCACGAAACTGTTTTGCGTCCTTTCACTCATCATGACAACAAATTTAGAATCGGCTCTGCCTTTGGCAAATTTAATTAGACTATATGAGATTTGACTATATGAGATTTGGCGAGGTAGGCGAAAAATGGTAACTGGTCAGACTTGTCATTAGCCTGTTAATTCCAGCTGGTACCAGTTGACAACAGCAGGAATCAACTGGGAGTTATCCCACAAACCGGTCTGACCACTAAGAAGCAGTTAGCAGTTCCCATCTGTGCATTATTTCAGCATCTTGATAATTCATTCTGAGAGCGTTGCAAAGGCTGAAAAGGTGAGGCGAGACTGTCTTGTCGGGGTGGGTGGCGCAGGTGACCACGACGCGCGTAAGCTCCCCGACGGGCAGCAGCCGCTCATCGCCGCGGGCGGTGACCATGCACACGTCGACGATTGCAACCGACTACGGACTGCGCGTGGGCGACCGCGTCATCGTCAACGCCTCGTCAGGCATGAAGGCGGGCACGCTGCGCTTCATGGGGCCCACCGAGTTCGCCACAGGACAGTGGGCCGGCGTCGAGCTGGACGACCCCGTCGGGAAGAACGACGGCTCCGTCGCCGGAAAGAAGTGCGTGTCTGCGCGGCTGCTCTCCATCCTCTTTGTGCATGCCGAGGATACTGCGCGAGGAGGTTTAGCAGTAGTATGACGAGTACGTGGAACCTGCAGCTGCTAGGTCCGACCTATAAGGCTGTAAATGCGCAGTGGCCGGATACAACCATAAGAATGAAGCGGCAAATGCTCCAGCCAATGGCGGCGACTTGCTATCATGACGTCCGGGTCAGCCGCCTCGCACCTACTAGCGTGGCATCGCTGGTGGTTGGCAGGTGCAGGACGGCTTACCGCGACACGCCATTGGAGCATTTGTCGCTTTGTCCTTTGCTTGTGTCCGACTGTGGTAACCTATTTGGGCGGCTGGCTGAGCAAGAAAAACCAAGCACGCGCTGTTTATACTTCCAGGTATATTCGGCAGGTGTACGAATGTAGTTCATGATATGATTCTTTCATAAAGCCATATTGTGACCACAGCTTGTGTCTGTTAGAAGAGAGTAGAAGAAAGGTGCATCACCAGCTTGGCAGGTGATTAGGTGGCCACACAAATTGCGGAACTTCGTGCTAGCCGAGGAAACGCAGTTACGTTTAAATTGTTTCCTAATGCAGGTTCTTGCTCCTTTTCTTCTGCGTACATTTTGCGAAGTAGGGTATTTCATTGTTTCAGCTCGGTCGCGGAACTAGTGACATTAGAGAGTTATAGCATGGCGCGATCCGCTACCGCGCATTGTCAGTGCGTGCATGCTGATTGGTCCTGACGCGGCAGGCGGGCGCGCAGCTTGGCGGCACCTGGCGCCATCTGGCGCTCTTTGGGCGGTCTGTGTATGCGCAGTGGCGACCCGCGTAAGCGGATCACGGTAGCGGATCGCGGATTGCGCTATACTATAACTCTCTATTGAAACAGAGGGCATAGCGCGCCCATAGCCTTCTTGTCGGAGAGTGTGGCCTCGTTGAGGCTTCTGACCTTGCGGCAGACGCGTGACCCACAGTGCTGTTGTCTCGCCTTGCGATGCGATGTGTTGCTGCTACTGCTGGGCCCAGGTACTTCAAGTGCCTGCCGCGGCACGGCCTGTTCGCCCCCTTGCACAAGGTGGCCCGCGAGGGGGGCCACACCTCAACCACGACGATGACGACCACGCGCACCACGCGCATCACCTCGCAGCCGCGGCGCGCAGGTAGCCAAGAATCGCTGCGCAGCTCCCTGAGCTCGGCCTCCGCCAGAGCCGGGGTAAGGCTGGGCGTCGCCGCACTAACCTCCCCCGCCAAGGTAATCCCCCCCACTCACCCTGCAGCAGCATCCCTGCCTTTTTCCTGTACTCATGGTCCACTGTTCTCTCTATCAATCTGTCCTCATGCTCACGTTCCCTGCGTCTCAGCTGTTGCCCACCCCCGGCCACTGCATTGTGAAGTTTTGTGCCCATAGCTCCAGCCAGTGACGTAGCTAAATATTTTGGGGGGAACGTGGCCTGGGTCGTGTTTGGACCACGCTGGGATGGGGAGATGAGAGGCATGCTCTTTATGTGTGCCCAACATCATATCTGTAAAGGTCACAAGTGCCTCATACTATGCCCTTCTAGCTAGCCTGGCTGTTTTAATGGGAGCAGAAGAAAGGGTGCCTGCAGACAGGTGCGCCCCATATGCCATACTTACATACACATTGCCAGCTAGCAGGCGGCCTAGAGGAGTTCCTCACATAGATGACTTTGAAGAATCAGGGAAGTTCCACTCGCCAGCATGCGCTCAGCCCACACTCAGACTGTGGTAATGGTCTGAGGTCATTCGCCTCGTGCGCTCATGTGGTGTGCTGCTGCGAGGCAAGATCAGTGTTCCGAAGAGTGGGATGCCCTTGTTACATTCCCACGGGCCTTTTCACCAAAACCTGAAAAGAGAGACAGCATTGCTTGTGCGCCTGCACCATCTTTGCTGGGAGGTGGCGCTGCTGGCATAGCATGCCATCGGCACCATCTGGTGGTAGCTTTTCAAATGACTCGCAAAATGTGCACCATCAATCACTCGTAGCTGTGCAGTGGCTCTGCGAAGAAGTTGACATGTGGGGATGCTAGAGGAGAAACGGAGGCACTCTAAATGGCACTGGCTGCACAAACGTTTTTGAGAGCATACAGAACACATCTGTGCAGCATCTGGCGTCTGTAACTGCAGCTATATGCCATAGCATGCGAAATGATGGGCTGGGTCAGTGCCCACTACACTCTGCCCGCTTACAAATATATGACATAGGCAGCGGTATTCGTTTGCCTCTGCAGTCACTTGCTTTAGTCCACAAATGAAAAAATGTAATGCTGTATGCACGATTGCAGTGAGAATAATATAGGGCATGCCTCGACATTATAACACCTTTCTCTTCATTCGTAAAGAAATAGGAAGGTTTTCTGCATTCATCCGCAAGTGTGCAAGTGGTGCCTGCTTGCGTAAGTATCAGACCAGGCTTAATTTTCACTAGGAAGCACATAAGAAGGGTTTGATCGTAAAGGCATGCTTAGTGCTACTCTGGCCTTGACTGTACATGTAAAGCAGGATGTTGGCTCTTTTGGGCACAAAACTAGCTCAGAGGTCCTCCAAGGGGCTTGGCTCTTTTTGTTTGGGCTGCAGCTGTGACGTGGAGCATCAAAAGCATGAAAACCTCCTGCTGTTGTGTTTCACTCACATACATGCCCTTTCTTTCCCACCTGTGCTCACTTCTCTCCCTAAACATCCAAATAGTGGCACCTGGCTCCCAACCCTCTGCTCTTCCTTCCCTAGCCAAGGGTAATGCACTGCGGACACTTGCCGCAGTCACAGCGTGTGGTCAGGTGCAAGGCCTACCAGGGGCAGAATGGTAAGGTGGATGCCCAGCCTCCTGATGCTCCAGCAGCTTGAATTTTATATGAAGTAATGAAACTTGACCTCATTCATTTTTTACACATCATCCGCTTTCTCTTTTTCCTCTATGCCTCGCTCAACCCTTGCTTTTGGGACGCTCAGAGTATGTGTGGATGTGATGGTTTTTGTTACACCTTTCGTGTTGGTCTTTTTGACTGAAAGAAAAAAAAAGAAAATTTTGACTGTGTACTAGTGCCTATAACGAACTTGTTATTTTTTAATATCTTTCAGAACTTGCTGTAGTAATCATAGAAACCCAAGCACCAAGCCTCTTAAATAATTTCTTAACATTATTTGCTAATCTACATTTGTTCTAAATGCTACATCTAAGCACGTGTCTGTCTTGGCACTCCTGCTGCTTTTTTTTATTAGCTTAGAAGTTACTTGCTTATAAATTAATTGTTTTATTAACCACCTTGCCTTGCACCATTTAGAAAATTTCTGAGGCATTATTCTGGTTCCTGCTTTTTCAGAAGTCTACTAAGCCACTCACCTCGCCTATGGTAGCGTCACAGAACTCCCTACAGGTGTGTATTCATTGTGGTTTTCTTCTGGTCAGTGTGTAGGGGTTTTAAGTTCTTTTAACTGGAGTCCCCTGGTGAGTGGATCTTGTAAAGTTGTTGCTGCTGCCAATGTGAAGTTTACAAAAAGGATGTGCGCTCATTGTGCTGATGCTTAAAAGCTGGTTCTTCTTGTTCATGTATATGTTTGTGTGTGTACATGTGTGTTGTGCGTGTGTGTGCGTATGTGTGTGGGTGGGTGTGCTTGTGCATGTGTTACTTCATGCCCATTTTGCCCATCATTCATCTCATGAAAGTTCATTCAGGACCTCAGCCCTTGAAATGGTGCAAAACGAGCCTTGCCCCAAGAAAACTTTCACTTCAGGACGTGGCGTCTCCCCTCGACGACCTTCTGAGGCCTGTGCGACGCATGGTTTTATGATGCAGAAGAGACCCTAAGCTTGGCTGAAGCACCGTCGTACTTCAGCGACCTACCACGCAGCATGCAGCTGTTATTTTGGCTTCTGGCAGAACGCGATGCCATCTCTTGTCTTCCCTTTTCCTCTTTCTCAAATAAAACAAGCTCTTTTTCTTTCACGTCGGCCTGCAAGCCTCCTTGAAGACAGCAGAGCATCTAGTCTTAGCAGTTTGTTCAATAAAAGATGGTAGTAGACACTGGATTGAGTTGTTGATTTGCAATGAACGTCATCCTGAGACAGTTTTTAAAATGCCATTCAGCAATGTGTCCATGACACAGCTGGCAAGCAGCTGATGCACATGATGCTTCTGTTTGTCTGGCATGGTGTTTGATCATCAGTGCGGGATCCAACAGTAATCTGATCCTCTGACTGGCCCCTTGGGGTGGTTTCTTACAGACGATGATCGACCCTGTCCTGGTATTGAGAATCAAGTACTTGTACACACGCACAGTTCACAGATCATGGCTGCCATCGATGATTACGCAAACGACGGTTCAATACTCGTGATGACCACCAAGCTTAGCAAAACTTTTTTTTTCTATACATGCCATCTAGATGTGTTCTGAACCTCTGGCTGGACAAAACTGTCTGGATCTCTGAGTTGTGACGAAGCAGCTCTTTTCTGTGTTCAAGAGCTGTGCAGTAATGCAAGCTAAACACTTACACTGCCAATAACTGGCCCTGTTGCAGTATGCATTTACATGCAATTTTAACATTTGCTAACATTGTACGATAACATTATGTGGAATTGTTAACCGCATCAAGAATGGAGATGCCTCTATGTATAGTGTTTAATACAAAATAATTTATTGGGCCTCTTTAACTGCTTTCAAGTGTTTGGAATAAAATAAAATGACTACTAATGTGACTCTGTTTGCTCTCTGTTTTGCATGCAAGGTGCATAACTGTATGTGCATCGTATCACAATCACTCATTGTGCATAATCATGGTTAGCTACATTTGACTAGAAAGGTGTAGATGGGTGCATTCACGTATAGCTCATCTTGTGAAATTCCAGGGCAAAAAGCGTGTGCAGAACTGCCTGGAGTTCACGCTTAAAAGATGTGAACAGCCTACATTCCTACAGGCTTGGCTTCTATGTAAACTTCACATTAGCGAATGCTTCCCTGCAGGCCACTCTTGGGGGCAGCGTAATTGGCAAAACATTACAAGTGAGGTCATGAGCCCAAATTGCTCAGCCTTGCATTCACTCTGCTGCTTTACAGTAGCTACGAGTCTTGCTTGTGGTCGCTGGTGAACACATTTAAACTCGGCTCATGAACAGACTGAGCATTTAGGTTGTCCCCAGGCGTGGTCTTGGCAGTTACTGACTTGGTGCTTGCAATGTAGGTGTTGGGCATTTACGTGTTCCATGTGGCGTTGTTTCTAGGTGGCTCTAAAAGAGAAGGAAGAACATGTGGAGCAACTGCTTAAGGAGCGTGACCTCGAAAGGGCAGAGGTTGCCCGGGCAGCTGTACAAGTTGAAGAGGTACCTTTGCTTCAGTGTATTTATTCTGGTGTGGGGCGGATAGGTATCAAAGCCTGTTTAAATGATGAATCATCTCTAACGGGTGCATGTGCGCTGACTATAGAGGTCCAGGCTCTGCTGTGGACCTCAAAAATAGTACTGGAACAGATTCGGTGAATGGGTATCAGCCCGGTTATTATAGCATGGGAGCCGATTTCCTTCTTGGCAATTTCTTTTGTCAGATTCGGTTTCAATTGCAAAGAGGATAGAATATGTCATGATGGCAAGAATAACTGTGACAAATGACCGCTTTGACTCTGACAGCTCTGATGCACATATAGGTACCTAAGATAAGCCGGTAAGAGGAGATTGGTTCTTTATGTCAGTACTGCTTGCTGTATGTCGGAGAAGTCTGCAGGCATCTTGCTGTGTGTTGAGCAAATTTATTTCGTTGTGCCTATATCGAGAGGTGCTGTACTTTTAAAGTCAAACTGAAGACAAGTTGTGTTTGCTGTTTATACTAAGATACTTCGGATATTGGATGTAAATACCAAGGTAAAGAATGCTGGCCTGATGCATCTAGTAAGTGCAGTGTGCAAGCTTTAGCTTGATATTTACTTGGCTGACATCAGCACTTAGGTTTTAGTGCTCTGGTGGTGGTATGGATTCTGTAGTAGGTAGTGAGAGGAAAAGATGCGAAATGTTTATATTTGAGAAATAGGAGCACCACAGGCCTTCAAAATGAATTGTTTTTACTTTGAACCTGTTACCTTGTTCATTAGCGATTTTTTTAAAGGAACAGTTAAGTGAATCTGTTGTGGCATAAGCTATGGAAGGCACTATAAGACCATTTAGTCCTGCTTAGATCTCTCGTTCGTTAGCGAGTGCAGAAATGGAGGAACTCTTGGTAATTATGATGGTGCTTATGAGAACTAACTTTGTGATGTAGCAATATCTTGCATTGCATTTCAGTGACTCTCTTGAGTATGTTATTACAACCAGATCCTTTTGATCATACTCACTGAGAACTCTACATCGGAATCTTACTAGTCCCAGTAGCCACTATGCAAATGTTAGCAGATGGCGGCTGGGCTGTCAGTCATCAAAGCCACCCTACATATTTTATTTTCCTGCTGCGTTCTTTATTTTGAGCAGTTCATCTAAGCACTGCAAGTTGCGTGACGGTTCGTTAAACTCCAAGTTTTGGCCCAATCATAGTACCAGATTTCATTACATGGGCCCTGTGGATAGTTTTGTAACTGCTATTATGAAAGAGCTGTTGCTTTAACCAATTGGCCAACATGAGCAAGTTGTGCCAGGCAAGCAGCATCTATCACAGTTCATTCGTCCTGGAGCTTGCTCTTGCGGGTTTTGAAATAGTCGGACCAACTTTTTTCGTTTGTATATATGAAACCAGGGAAGCACACATATTATTATTTAGGATTTTATCACAGATAACATCAGCAATCAGGCTAAGACTGTGGGAAATGCAAACGACATTATAGGAGGCACCTTTGTTGTGAGCCTGAACTTAGTATGCATGAAATACGAGCAGCTCAATCTTAGGCACTGAACTCCAGTTTCAAAAACAAAATGTGCGCTTTATTACATTCTCGTTACTGTCCTTTCAAAAGCTTCTCCTAGGTAGTGACCCGACATCTTGGCTCTGTCCGCTTCTGTGTTCCATACCACCGGAAACTGTCGCTAATTGTTTTTTTTTCCTCCTCTTTTTTTTTCTCTCTCTCTCTGGCTTGCTGAACAGACAGAGCAGAAGCTGGCAACACTGCGCGCAGAACACCAGTGCTATGTCGAGGAGATGGAGCGGCGGGCTGCGTCTCTCCACCAGCTCTTGGAGGAGCACGAGCAGGAGCGAGCACATCTTACTGCACTCAACTCAGACCTCCAAAGGCAGGTGGCTCTCACCTGTGTCCTGGCTGCCTGAAGTGGGATACAACTTAAAAAAAACAGCAGTTGCTTACACGGCGTCCTGTATTACTCCGCTGGCCAATCGCAACAATAAACGAAATCAGCTTTTTAATGTTTGACTATATCTAACAATCCACACATCAAAATTCTAGAGCTCATAATATTTTTCTCTTCATAAGTTTTTTGTTTTGGGTAACAAGAAACGCTTAAGCAGCGGACTACTTTTTTGCCATGGAGGAATTCTGTGTGCAGAGGATGAATGTGGGCGGAGCTTCACTGCAGACTTAAGTTGTATCTGACTATAGTGTCTGTGCTTCCCTGTGCCTGCACTGCTCGCGCCTTGATGTGGAACTGCCAGATGAACACTTGCCGCAGAATTTTCTTGAAGTATATTTAGAGCACGGAAGGCACAAAAATGCTGATTTTGTCCACTGCTTAGAAGGACGGCCTGTGGTTTTGGAAATGCGGTGTGCAGATTGTGCAGGGACGCACAGAGCACACCGTTTATATCGTGGCTGCATGCTTAGATGACCGTACATTCAAGCTTTTTTGTGGCTTCCATGTTCTTCAATCCTCTGTAGGCACCTATGCTTCCAAATAAAAGGTGACAGATGAAGAATTAGTAAGGCAAACACAGAGCACATTAAATTCAAGCATACTATCTACCATGTACTATGCTGTTGCAATTGGGTCAGATGAAATTAAGTTTGTGCTACAGGAAAACTTTGAGGATTCATAGTGTTTGGGGACAGTGGACATGCAAATTCATCGATGCCATGTTTTAGATCTGATGATGCAGTACACTGGAGTTATGAGGGATGTCCATTTTGATATAAACATTTGTAGCAGGCTTTATATAGTGTGATCGTTATGATGATAAATTTTTGTGTAATTTTTTTTGCTTTAGTAGCAAGGACAGAAAAAGTTAAATGCTGGTATTATAGCTGGGACAGAAAAAGTTAAATGCTAGTATTAAGAAGTAAGCGTATTGGGCACTTTTTAAGAAGACGGATTTGTTACTGTACGTAGAGATAAGGAAAGTAGAGTGCAAGAGAACCAGTTGAGAAACCAGTGCAGCAAATAGAAAAATTTGATGCTTCACAGGCTTTCTTTGTCCTGTTTGTTGTTTTTTGTAAACAATCCCTTTAAAAGACGATCCAGCACTGGTCTTGGGACTTTATTTTAGCCAATATTTGGCCTAAATTGAATGTGTTGAGGGAAGCATACTAAAAAGAGTTTATGTAATGCATGCACTAGGGAACAAATATGTTGTAGTGCTGCCTTGACACCCAGTTGCCTGGTGTTGACACCAGCAGATCGATCATGGCTGTTTCCTCATACATGCAGGCATTCTAGGTAACTGGCTTGTGTAACTTTGCCGAAATAAAATTTTTTTTTTCTGCACACCCACATCCTGTAAACTTTTGTAGTTGACTGTGCATGTATGCTTACATGTCAACGAGTCTTCGTGTTTAAAAGTGCTGAAAGGCCCAGTTTTACTTACGAATGACAGCCTTCCGTGGGCTATTTTTTATTGGAAATGTCTCACATGTTGAGGATTATAAATGGCGAGGCAAAAAAAAATGCAGTCAAAATATATTGTGAGCCAGAATATTAGAGTCTTTATTACTTATCTATTCCTGAAAGCTTGATCTTAATATGAACAGGTGTCAGCACTGTGATTTATGAATTCCCTCTCATATATAGGAAAGTGGAAGACCTGCAGTTTCGCCTGGAAGAACAGGAAATTCTGCATTCTGATAATGATGTGAGTAGTTTTTCTTTTTTACAGAACAGTGTTCTTTGAATTAAACAGGTGCTGGAAACTTTCAACATGTCATATGGTCAAAGTTTCAATGGTACAATTCAATTCTGAAGTGCTCACTCAAACTTAGCTGTATACAGCACATTTTAAGCTGTGTGGGCCTTGTGAAGGGCCTAGTGGTGCATATTGCTGCTTGAGTTACAGTAGAGCCTGTCAATGACAAACACATCAATGTTGCCTTCATGCTGGATAGATGATAACTTCCTTGTTTCTCCTCACAGGCTGCGGTGAGCTTGCAGCAGGAGAAAGTGGCTGAACTTGAGAAGCAGCTTAAGGAGTACAAAGACCAGCTGGAGGCAGCCAAACTCCAGAGCAATGCTCAGGTAGGCTCTCGTTGACTCTTGTGAATGCTTGTGGCTGGCTGTCATACTTTATGCTTGTACCTGTAGTTCCACAAATACTGCTGTAGAACGTAGTCACACGAGAAACCTGAAGGTGGTGTGAGCTGGCTTAGGTCGATAAGGGCAACCTATGAAGCATGTTCCTGAGCAGCATGGCCATGACAATGTATTTTCAACCCAAATGAAATAACTGTGTTGCATTAGGTGCATGCGAAAAGATGGTGAGTGGTGAGTTCCAGTAAGTGCTGTGTGCACCTTTTTGTAAGCAAATTGTGTGCCATGTTGCATGTTCTGTCACTGATGCTCGAGACATTGCTAGAAATATCCACCATTTCTTGAGTCAAGGGAAAGCTGGTTCTTTCAAGTATAAGAAATAGATTATTACATTACTAAGAGTATGAAAGCCCTTGCAATGTTGAAATGCATTCTGGGGCTAGCGTGGCAGATTTTTGCACACCTTAACTTTTCGTCGGCAGTGCAGAGCTCACCTGATTGACAAACTATGGTCAAGCTCATTTGGATAAGGATAGAGCGCACACTAGGCTTAATTAGCATTTACAGTGCACATTGCCACATATATCTTAGTACACTGCATATCTGGCCATGTAAATAAGAGGATAGAAGGTGAACATAGCCTCAGTAGAATACACGGGCTTCTATGGGAGCTGCTGTGAGAAGAAGAGTGAAGAAAAGGCCCGGTAATCTATGACCATTCACCAGCACGATCGACAGGAATCCATTTCTGCCACAGTTGGTTCCATTGTTTCACTGGTGCATCTGCAATTTTTTTCCAAATAGCAATCACTCTAACAAGAGAAGGGCAGCCTAAAAAAAGAAGCGTACCTTCTTTTATGTTGATGCAGTACTACAGGTTTTGCTTATTCCTCTTACCTTCATTGTAACTACAGTCACACTGTTAATATAACATAGATTTTGTGTATACATTAGGGTAGCTGGAATGACACTTTTCACCATCTTCCAGCCAAGTTCAATTAGTTGTTGCACTGTAGTATGTGAATCATGGTCTGTTTTCAACAGCCTATTTGCTACCACTTCTTGATCATCTTCTGCAGTTCTGCGCTACTTCCTTTTTTGGTTATAGACATCATTTTGCGCTTTTCCTCTCTCTCTGTTCACAGGATGATGGCATGAGGGAGGCGATGGTGCAGTACAAAAGTGAGGTGCAGAATCTGAAGGAAGCCCTGAGCCAGGCTGAAAGCAAACTGTCTGCCCTCGAAGCAAAACAGGTCAGTGCTGCTTGCTCTGTCTGCTCCGTCCCTGCTAGACATGCAAAGTGCAGTCTCACTGGAGAGATGTGTTTGGCTTTGTTTAGTGTGAACTACATTGATGTGCAAGAAGGAATTCATTTTGTGTTTGCCCAAAACTTATTTTTTATTTATGATGCACCAAAGAGAACCTTGTTTCACAGATCAAAATATCGAAGGTGAGAGGGTTGAAGGGTGCAGTCATCTTGAAGATGCTTGGGCTTTAATAATCCTCACAGACACCCGTGGCTGCGACATCATGCATCCCTGCGTACCAAACTAGCTGCGAAAGTTTCCTGCTGCTTGCAGATTGGCCGCTACACTATGCACTACGAAACATTTTGAGAAAACTGCTGTTTAAACAGCCCATGGTGGTTGCATTCAAATAAAACTAAGGTAGTCTGTAGGAGGCATGAGAAGTAGGGATGGGCCTCTTATGCTCAGTTGTAGTTGCAGCCATGATGTTTATTTCTTTAATGCGGCAGTTTGTGGGTACATATCCCTCCACATCATGTACATCTATCTCATTGCTCTTCCACATAATCTCTATAGTTCATCTCACGAGTTCTTTGCAGCACTCTGAAAGGTAGAGCTCTCTCATCCAATCAGGGCCAAGGAAGACAGTAAATAGTCCCGGAGGCATTTGAGCAGTGTTGTGACTGTTCTTTGAAAAATTATTGCAGTAATTGAAAAGGTAGTTCAGGATGGTGTTTTGAAAGTACAGCGAACGGTTCATTCACAGGTTAAATTAGCAGAGAAAGTCTGCACGAACGCAACACTGCGGAGGCCTGCTGTGCAGTGATTTGCCGCCATTTGTAAATGTGGTGTCTGCCGAATCGGCCAAGTCTCATGTGCACAGCAGCTGGATACTGGTTCTCTTCTCTTCTCAGTGATGGAGCCACTAGTCATGGGGTGAGGGGCGTGGAGGAACACGTTTTGCAGCACACACTTTTCTGACTGGCTCAGATCGCTGCAATCTTGACAAAGCTGCAAACAGCTTGCGAAATGGACAAGATACTACCATTGTATAGTCTTAGTTGCTGTTGGATTGCTGAACCACTTTACAGCAGACAGGCTGTGGTCAGCGCACTAGTCTAGTTTGAGATCGCAGTGATTCTCATTCTGTACCATCACATGCTTCAGGTGGAAGATGGAAGCACCATATGCAAGCTGCGGGAAGACCTACTGCTGAGAGATGAAGCACTGCTTCGACTAGAAGCCTCTTTGGAGCAGAAGTCCAAGGAAGTGCTGGGCCTCAGGGACAAGGCAGTGGAGCTTGTGAGTCACGGCTCTTGTTAACTGACCATTATCATGCATGTCGTTGTGGAACTAATGCTGCCACTTGTTGTAGTCATGAAACAAGGGAAATGACTACATTCAACATCCGCATGAGCACAACCATGCAGTTACATAGGAGGGCTTTACAACTTTGTTGAGCCTTCTGTAAGTGAAGAAATATTTTTCAGTCACGAAAAGTTCTGATGAAGTAATGCTTCTTCTGCTTTACTTGTATGACTGAAACGAGGGAGTTTGGCATCTTTTTGCACTTGATAGCCAAAAAAGCATGTTAAGAGTGCACTCAGAATGGATGAAGTTATGGGTTGCAGATTTACTGAAAAGTGGCTCATGAAACGATGCACTGAAACGTGTGGAAGCATTTTGAATTTATAAGCTCATTGCAACACATTGAAGTGAAATAATTTTTGTTACTTGTCTGAGTAACGGGGAACTTGTTTTTCATAATGGACCCGTTGTAAAACTCTGAAAATCAGCTTTTCTGTACAGCAAAAACCCCTTCAACATAGTAGCCTAACCTGTTTTGTTAAGCAGCACTCATGTGTAGTGCTAGAGATTTCCTTCGTTCTTCCGCATTGTGTTGCTGTGGCAGTAAAGGGATTAAGCACAGCTGTGCTAAGCCATTGCTTTACAGGTGAAATGCATCTGCTCCGCATTGCATTTGTGAAAGAAGGGTGAAACGCAGCTGTACCAAGTAGTCTTCAGCGGAGCACCCAGCTTCTGCCCTTAGGATGGGCTGCACTGCCACGGTTTTTGCTGTACAGAAAAGCTGACTTACGGAGTTTTGGAAAGGGTCTATACTAGACAGGCTTTACACTAGCCACTTCCCCTTGTACTTGGTGTAATATGTACTCGCAAACATTCAAAAATTGGGAGGATGCTCACCAGATGGCTGTTTACCTATCAAAATTTTGCATGTGATATCTGGAGCATTTCAAGTGCCAAAAAGTAGAAAGTCGTTGTGCTCTTAATTTATTGGTTTAGGCTTTAGATCACTGCAGTCAACTATAGGGGCCTACAAGCACTTTCTTGGACATTTAAAGTATGCTTGTTTTAATCTGCTGTGATTACTTGTGGCGTGTGTTTCATCACTGAAGATGGATTGGAATCATTAGATGCTTCCTTGCGCAACATGAAAATGCATTTTCCCACATGTTTCTGAAAAATATGGCAGAAGAGGCATAATTAGGAGGTGCCGATTGCTCATGTGTAGCACTGAATGGGCTCCTGTGTCTTATAGCTTACTAGGTGTGGCGAGGGGATGGGGAAGCCTCTGAGGAATAAAAAAAAAAAAACAGAACATTTCCAGTTTTTGATCCTTCTCGAACTGTTTTGCCGCAATCCACCTATGCATGAGCTTAGACTTCAATCACTGATCTTATCATGATCATGTTAGCATTGCAGGAGCATGGTCTTACAACGTTTTCTTTCTCTTTAGGAGGAGAACATGGAGGCCTTGAAGGCGAAGGAAGAGAGCCAACAGCAGGTCATTGAAGGTGCGTGCACGTTTCTAAGAAATTCAAAAGTGTGTTGTGCCGCCACAAGTGTCACTCATTTTGCTGGTTGCAGGCTATACTAGGGAGCTTTGCAGCAGTCATTCTGTGGAACCATGTTGACATTACTTGAAATGCTTGTATGGCTTGATGGCTCTACTAACGAGCCACTTGTTTGAATTAGCTGGCTTGTGGGAATATGGCTGACAATGCCATGTGTCTGTAATATGTGACCTAGCTGCTATTTCTGCATACCTTTGTGCATCGTAAAACAGTGTTTGGATAGTACGACACTGAGGAAATAGGACACTGTCGTTAAGGTGAGCCAGTGGGGAGGTATTGTAACCCATTAAGCAGTGCGAAAACGAGGGGTCAATGAAGAGGCAACACTGAAACGACAGGACATATGCTGTATTGCTTCTTCAACGTTCTCATTTTCACGATTCTTAATGAGTCATGATGTGTAACCAACTATCCCAGACCAAGATAATTATCAATTGACATCATTAGTTTGCCGTTACAGACACTGCCTGTATGAATGTAGAGGTAAAGAAATGCAAGGAGTGTGTAGAGGTAAAGAAATGCAAGGAGTGCTTCAACATGCTAATTGAGTAACTTAGCAAGTAGCCTCTTCTCCCCCCAAGTACGTCACAATGAAGCTTGTACATTTGTTACAAACATATGTAAACATGGACAAACAAAGGAGAATGGCTGAATGAACCATCTAACTGAAAACTAAGGAGGAAGAAAACGGAAGAACTGTGTGGGCTGGCACTTTGTAGTCACTATTTTTGATGGCTTATCATTTGGTGACTTTGAGAGCCTGTTCCCCAAGTACTACAAGCTGCACAGTGAGTGATTCTGCTTCTCTCCTGCTTTACTTAGACCTGAGCAGCAGGCTGGCGAAAGTGCAGACAGACTATGACTTTCTGAGCGAGGAGTCCCAGATCATCAAAACTGATGCCGCAGGTGTGTATGTGACTGCCTGCACCATTGATGCTTGCATAATTTGACTACTTACTGTCATGTGAAGCTCCTTGGCTGTAAAAAATTTCTTAATGCTCAATTTTTTTGTACACCTTTGCCTGCTCTCCATTATTTATCACACATGCAGCTATGAAGTGTGGTGTCTGTTGAGCCCAAGATATGGAAATAAGCTTAGTGAACTATACAGTAGTATGCGGTGCCTCGTAGCCTATTCCTCTGCGGTTGTTCCTCTAGCATGAAATTGCAAGTCACTGGCAAGTGCCTCCGTGAAATGAGATTAACTGCAATGTCATTTCCAGTTTTCTTAAGAATGAATGAGCCTTGTAGTTTGTTGATGTTAATAATTGTCTCTTAGTTTTGAGTAATTTTTTCCTCTCACCGCCTGAATTGTTTGCGACTGTATGCAGACCAGCAGCGGCTGGTTTCCTCACTGGAGGAGCAATGCAAGCAGCTGCAGGCCCAGAAGCGAGCGCTTGAGGAAGAACTGGGCGCCCTCAGGGTTGCCGCCAGTGGAGGCTCTAGCCAGGTGGAAGAACTCAACAGCAGGCTGCAGGAGAAGGAGAGGCAAGTCACTGCTTCATTGTTTGTTCAGTATTGCATTGTCCTTTGTCCTTTATGACACCTTTTCCTCTGTTTAGCTACTTTTGTTTTGCTTCATCAGTTAAAGCTCTCAGATTGTCATTATGCTCTTGAGGTTGCTTTCTTCAGATTGGGTATGTGCCCACTTTCCAAGGCCCACCTTATTTGCATTATATTAGGCTCTTCTAAGCTCTCATGACCTGCATTCTATTATGCATTAGACTTAGTTTCATTCTTGGCTCAGGACTTTTGCACATCACACTCACTGACACCTCCTCAAGCCCAAAGCTTGGGTGCCACTGTGTCTCGTGCACTCGTTTCAAGGCATGCTTCTAGGCACACGTGGTCATAATGACTTGTGAAATTCCATGACCAAGCGACATGTGCCAATCTCCTTGTCCTGCAGGCTGGTCGAGAGCCTTGAAGCTCAGGTACGCACGTTGTCCCAGGAGGGCGAGAAGGCCAGGCAAGAGGTGGCACAGCTCACCGAGAGGCACCAGTCTGCTGTGGAACGCACTGCAGCTGAGCATGCCCGCGAGATTGGTGCACTGCAGCAGAGGCTGGCCGACCTGGTAAGAGCCGCTGCTCAATGGGACAGGCCGCAGTTCTGCAGTGGTTCACTGTGGGGCTCGTGAAACCTTTTTTTTACTTTCACATTGACTTTTGTACTGATTAAAGCTAGGTGGTACAAAGTGCCATTCTTTTTGCTTTGTAGCTCATAGATTAGTGTTTGTTAAGCAGAAAGTAAGTTTGTCTGATTAGCCTTTGCTGTCCCTTATGCTGTTTGGGAATGATCTAGCCACTGCATTCACATTTATAAACATTCTGTTCTTGCTTTTTCCGTTCCATATTTGTGATACATGCATCAAACTTTTGGCAGTGCTGGACGACTACGCCTGGTTCTTATAAGTGCTTCCTCTTCGAGTGTCACTCTGACTGGTGAACATGTATCAAAACATTGCTTATGACAGTCAAGATCTGTTAGTGCTTCCGCAAGATGCTGGATTCTTCTTGCCAAGTCAGCCATGATCGTGAACCTACAAGCCCAACTCACCACTCTTATGAAGTCAGCCTTACTCATCTGTTTGCACCGCGCCGAACTTGACTACCAGCTATGGATGCACTGTCTAGTAGCTCGCGTGTCGTACTGGTTCAAATTCATCATTTCTATCTGTATCTACATTTTAACCCATTATGACCCCTATTTTTTCTCCTCCCAACCCCTAGCATGGAGTATCAGGCTAGAACAACTTCCCTTAGGCCAGCCTCTGTGCATTTCCTTTCATAGAGTCCTTGCTCTTCAGATGTCTCACTGCTGTTTCTCCTCCTGGCGTTGCCCAGCAGGAGAACAAATTGGAGGAACGTGTACAGCGGTGCCGCACCCTGGAGCAGACGAGCAGCGAGTCCCAGGTGGAGCTGGAGAACCAGACGCGGTCATGGCAGGAGAAGCTGGCAGCAGCTGAGCAGCAAGTCCAGAGGCTCACCCAGGAACTTGAAGAGGTCTGACTTGGCTCCTCTGCAAGAATCTTGTCTGCCTTGTTAAACTCTTAGGGCTGTGTGCTAGATATCGAGTACAGTTAAAAAGCTTATTATGTCAAAATTAAGCTCATAACAAAGCAATAAGCTGTCATAACAAAGGATATGACAGCGGAAACACCTTATAACATATGCAACATATGAGAGCAACCTGGTCGCCGTGGTGGCTCAATGGTTATGGTGCTTGGCTGTCGACCCAAAAGACGTGGGTTCGATCCCAGCGGCGGCAGTCGAATTTCGATTGAGGCAAAATTCTAGAGGTCCGTGTACTGTGTGATGTCAGTGCACGTTAAAGAACCCCAGGTGGTCGAAATTTTCGGAGCCCTTCACTACGGCGTCCCTCATAGCCCGAGTTGCTTTGGTACGTTAAACCCCAGTAAACCAAACCATATGAGAGCAACAGAGTAAATACTCTAGGAAGGAAGGTGTAGTCAAAGATGGGTGCAGTCAATGCTTGACAGGGGTGTAATTGTATGATGCGAATAATCACGTGATGACAGTAGTGTGACGATCAGTGTTTATGGCACCGAATGTGATGCAGACGCGGAAGGTGCTGGCTGAGGAGCGGCGCCTGCGTGACGTCCAGAGCCAGGACCTGGGCTCGGAGGCCTCTGAGCGTGAGCGCCAGCTGGTGGCCGCACGAGCAGAGATGGAGCGCCTCAAGGCTGACTTTGATGCCCACCGGGAAGCGCTGGCCCACCAGCTTGCCGAGACCCGCGAAAAGGAAGCCCATGCTGTCGAGGAGCTCCGCAAGGAAATGTGCGCTACCTGTTTCTTTTCAGTTTAATTTTATTTTGCTTGTTAGTTAATTCATTGATTCATTCATTATGGGTAAGGATGAGCAACACGTGAGATGGAGTTCTTTTGACACATGCATAATCAAGCTAGTGGAGAATACTCCATAACAAAATGGAATGCAGTATTCATGTGTGAATGGTGGTTCTTTGGTGCAAAGCAAGTAGTAATTTTCTTTGAATAATTTCCAATCAAATATTTCGAGTACTTCTGACATACAAAGAAAGGGTTGCATGGCACAATAAGCATTTTGAAAAACATGTATATTTCGAGCTCACAAGGCAATTACGTGAGAAAAAGAGAGAATGCATTGATGCTTTGTCGCACTCATTGAAGTTGTGCCAAATTTCTGCAAAAATGGGCATCAGAAATGTGGAGAGCCAACTTACAAGTTGTGCCGACGTATCCATGGAGTGTGAGACCTATTTGTGGGGCTGCAACTGCGACTCTTAATTGAGTTTACGTCATTGTGCAGCAGTTGCTTTTATTTAAACGGTGACTCTATGGACACCTGCCAGGAGTATGCGCCATGCACCCAGTGCCTAGCACTACCCGCATCAGGCATCGGAAAGGGGCACGCATCTCCATGTGTCTTGTGCTAGCTCCCCTTCGTGCTCTTGCCATCGCGCTTGTTTAGCGAATTACGCATGGAGAAGAGCGGCAGTGACAGTTGCAGTCAGCTCAGACTCGTTTCGCTGAAGTTAGGGAGCCACGTGTTCTCCAATTAGAGAGATTCAGCATGCGCGATCCACTTCTGCGTGGAGTCAGTGCACATGTGCAGATTGCTGTGAGAATGCCACGTGGTGCCAGGCCTTGCATATCTGTTGCCGTGAGCATGCATAGACTGGCTCTGGCATATGCCTGAGAGCACAGGCACGCAGCGCAGTGTCAGAGCTTTCATTGCGTACATGGCGCAGTGGGGCAGAGGTACGCTGAACCAAAACAACACGCGCCAAGAGTTCCAGGAACATTATTTGATCGAGATGAATACTTCAAAAATTTCGAATACCAAACATTCGGTTTGAATTGGAAGCTGGAGAAAAGAGTGCATGAATGTGATGTGAAAAATGAGGCTGAAATGTGCGTATGATTTGGTAGAAGTTTACGAACAAAAATGCATACAAGAATAGCTAGTAGGGAAAGCAGCGAGTGCACCTTTTCATGTGTGACAGCAATGCCAAGCTTTTCATGCACCTGTAGCAGATTACTGCCATTAGCATCTGAGATCAGCGATGCTGCGCATGTTCAGAGTGACTTCCGAGCTTTAATGGAACGAAATGAAGGCCTTTGCATATTGCATGTTCGGTCGAGCCTTCTTCGGTATGAAGCATTTAACACTTGATGCTCAAGTGTGCCGTATTTGGTGATAAGTTTCTCACTGCTCCGATATGTGAGGCGTTTCTGTTCTCCTATAAGCAGCTCTAAGCTTCCATTGGTTGACCAATAAATACATCATTCATTGTTAATTTTTTTTTGTTTCCCGAAATTGAAGAGCTGTGCGACGCATCATCAAATATGAGAGTAAATACGGCACAGTGTGCCTTGATCTCCACATAATGATTCACTTCTATTTTCAGTTAAAAAAAAAAAAAAGCTTTTTACATTCTGGTAAATGTGGCATGTGTATAATAGAGAGATCTCTTGTGGTAAGAATAAGATGAAAGCAGATATTGCTGTTTTCTGGTAGTTTCAGTTGATGACAGCTAGAGTTAAACGTAGTCGTAGCTGTAGGGACAGCCATGATACAGATATGTCCACTATTTGAACAAGTCAGGGCGTCATGCCAACAGTAAATCCATGTTCGGCACTCATGCCTCTTTTGCACGTGAGCTTTGCTTTGATTTTTCTGCCATGTTATGCTTTCTGCAGGGAGGGCCAGATCAGCGTTGTCAATGAACTGCGGCAACGCCTGTCAGAGGCGGAGGAAAGCAAACGGACGTTCGCAGAACGCACTTCCCAGCTTGAGGAGCAGCTGGCACAGGCTAGCGTTGCACAGCAGAAGGTGAGCAGTGTTTAACCATTGTGACACATGCTAGAGAGAGCCCATTATTATTGGCTAGAGCGTGTGTACCTTTGATATGCCACTGTGGCTTTTGTGGTTTTGGCATTCTGTTTTTGAGTACAAGTGTGGGGGCTGATTTCCAGGCTGTGGTGGCCACATTTCAGTGAAGAAGTACAAAAGAGCCCATGCACTGCGTTTTGGTGCACATAAAAATGGGTACAGCCTTACAGAGAGTCATAGCCATTCAGGGAATCAGCTGATTCTAATCAGCACCTTTGAATGTAAGGATGTTTATGTGCAGAATCAAAGCACGCAGATCTGACTTTGCATATACAGTCTAGCCCGTTTATAACGAAGCCACTTATAGCGAAATAGCAGTTATAACGAAGGGATTTCAATTTCCCATTCCCATTTTTGCATTTTCAATACATTTTGGGTCCAGTTTTAACGAAGTAATTAAGAGCGCGTCAGCGGATATAACGAAGAGATTTAATACCAACCGAAAAATAATCTGCCAATCAACACATTTTTGCGTCCTTGAGGCGATTTTTTCCGCGAAAATAAGAGCAAAGTTCGGCTAACGGCGTCCTTTCGTGGCGTCGTCTGCTCTCCTGCGGAGCGAAAGGTTGCTTCACTGCATTGCATGGCACGCCGGTCTCGTGTTGCCGTCCTTGAACGGCGTCACGGCGTAGAGCGGTAGAGCACGCCGCGCAGGGGAAAAATGTAAAAAAGAACAGAGACGATTTTTTTTTTTCGATGACGTCGCAGAGAGCGGCCGTCTTGGCCAATCGCGGTTCTCTTTCTCCCAGGCAGTTGGCGCCACGGCTGGACTGCAGTCTGCAGGAGGTTTGGCAGCGCGCGCTTTGTTTTATGTCGGTGCCGCGGTGCGCAAGACAGGGAGAAAGCGCGGCAGCATTGTGCATGTTGGAAGCGTGGCTCATTTTTATCGTTATCGCGGATCGTTGTATGCTGTTTATAAGGACAGAGTTATTCGACTTGATCTAGCTGGTGACCGGACAACTGAGCGCAGTGTCGCACTGTTCCAGGTTGGGAGCACGGCGAACGCTACTGAGATCGCGCGTGACGCCATCGGTATGCCGATGTTTGCATTTTTTTTCGCAGTCCGCATAGTACGAAATAGCGGATATAGCGAAGTGATTTCCGATTCCCGCCGACTTCGTTATAACCGGGCTAGACTGTAGTTGGTATTTGTCCATTTTTGCTTTTACATGTGTTCAGCATTCTTGTTACAAAGTTGATGTCAGTGCTTTTAATCGTGTGGATGTCATTCATTGTGAGGATTTATCTAGGAGTGATACAGCAACTTGATTATTGATGAGGTACTGAAAACATGGTTGCTCTGAAATTGTTCCTTTGTGTAACATTGCATGTTTTGGACTTTTGTACTTATATTATTATTTTGTGAGATGGTTCACACAGTCCTTTCAGAGAACTTCATGGGACCTGTAGCAAAGCTGTCCTAATACCAACAGCCCCCATTGATCTCATTTTTTATGGGCTGATAGCTGAGGCGTGCTTGCTAGTAGAAGCGAGAGCGGTGTGTGTAATGACAAACGACTTTCTTGCTTTCTTTATCTCATGGTGCTGTCTCTTGCAGGCTGATGATGGCAGTGCAGCTGAGATCAAGGCACTAAGAAGCCAACTTGAGAACATCCAGAACAGGTAGGATTGGAAAAAAAAATATGGTACCGAAAAAAAAAGGCACTAATTGATGGCTTGGAATGGCTGGCGCAAGAGTTCACTGCATGTCAAGGAACTACTGATTCTACTGAGAAATGAAAAAGCCAAACGATGCCTTTCTGTGATTTCTTGGAGCTCTGGACTGATTTTAATTATTTAAAGGGAGATTAAAGTTGAAATAAAAAGGAAGAATTGGTTATGCGTAGGTGTTCTTCCTGTGTTACGTAATGCCTGACATTGTTTGATGTTAAGACTTTGGTGTCCTTTTCGGTTTGTTGCTTTTTCTAGGGCCTGAACTGAGCAACAGTCTAGCACACTCTTTGAGTGCAGACAAGGAAGACTTTCAGAACTCTGCTAAACTTTTTTCTTTTAACTTCATAGCAAAGAATGAAAGAGTAGCATCTATATGGAGAATGTGAAAGCAGTTTCCAAAACAGCCTGCAGAAATCAGACCGCGACTTATTTAGAGTGAGCGGTTGGTTCTTGGTGGAATCACCATTACAAAGCACCAAATTCCAGGCTCTTAAATCCACTGTCATATGGGCCATTTCACCAAGTTTTACCAAACTGAGATAAGATCAAAAATAATTTTCGTGCAGTGGTGCTGACATGCCTGTCGTTTTAAGTGGCACTGTTTCTGGCAACCCTTTTTCAGAGTTCCATTACCTTGTAGAATTCAGTTGCATTTGTCAGAATTAAGCGCCACTGTTCTCAGACATAGTTGACCTGAACAACCGTATAGTACTCGGAATGACAGAAGGAGATGCAGAATGTGATGCTGACAGCTGAACTGTTCAGTTGTTAGTTTTGCATTGGTTTTGCCTGCTTCTGGTATGTGTACTTGTGGTTCTTGGGGCCAATGGTGGTGTCTTACCAGTGGGCCTAGAACCGTACCCTCCTAAGTCCTCAGAAACAGTCACATTTTCAGTACATGTTGCACGGGGCTGTCATGAAGGTTGTATGTAGTAACTCTGCCTGCACCTGACTGTGAAGGAAGGAGAGAAGAGGCTGAAGAAGGGCACCAGATGTGAACTTAAAATGGCATGCTAGAGCACAGCGAGATGCTGGCATTGGGCACATATCTTCAGCATATTTCTTCTTTTTCAGTGCTGCTTTGGTGTGTCTTTGTTTCTTTTGCTGTTGCGCTCAATTGGAATTCATTAGGCACCACATTTTTCTATTAAAGCTGTTGCAAGCTTTCATAACCCCTCTGTTTCATGTTCATTAATTACCATTTTAAGTTGAACCCTTTTTTCTTGTTCATTTCCATATCGACTGAAGGAAAAATTGGCATTGTTGATTGCTTGAAATTAATTTGCTTGAAAGTAAGTTTTAGCTTGTCACAAAACGCCAACCAAATGAATTAAGTACATCAGTTTTTGCTGCTGCCCACTTTCGGAAATGTTAGGTTTGGTGTCAGAATAACATACAGCTTCACAATTAGCTTCATTGTTCACCATAATACCTGATGAGAGGAGCCAAGTTCAGTAGTCTGTTACAGTGACGGATGTTGAAGAGGCAAAATGGAGTTCTGTCACAGTCTGATGCAGTTGTTGCATCAGAGGTATCGGTAGAAACCTACACTCCGTAGTACTTTACTTTTCCTCTTTAGTGGAAGTAGAAGTATTGAGTGCAGGCCACGCATGCGTAATTGTGTAATACTTTTTATCTCAGGGCTATAAAATGTTTCCTGGGCAGTTTCTCTGCACACTTGTTTTGTATCGTCTGCTGTAGTCAGTCTTGCCGAGTCAGTGGCATGGTGTGAACAAATTAACATGAAGATAACACGTGTTCATTTTCTTTTTGATTTCATTTTGTGCATGCGCAGTTTGCTAGCATACAAAATAGTGTCAACCTAAGTCTTAGAAAGCATGCATAGAAAGGTTACGGTGTGTGCCTGCAGGAGTGGAAGAAGACTCCCATGCTAACAGGTGGCTCTCTGCCGCTCTCTCTCTCTCTTCTCTCTCCCACTTTCTCTTCCTCCTTCTCTCCTTGCTTCACATGGTAACTGAAACCTCCCACGACGGTAAGCGTCCAACCCCTGTGGAATGCCATTTGGGCCCTTGTTGCCTTTTCTCTCATCTGCGTCGCCTACATCATGCGTTGAGCCAAAACCTAATCGAGCTTTGCAGAGCCGCCTCCCCTCAAAAGCTTTGCAGAGCCGCCTCGCCCTCAAAATACTTCTTGCGTTGTCGCACTCGCCAGTGAAAGAAATACGAAGTCCCCCTTCCTTTCCTCTTCTCTGACTGACGGCCCCATGTCAGGCCCCATGTCACTGTTTCTCTGGACGTTGAACACCTTTTGTGAGCTTTGCCTGGCATGGAGGCTGCATTGTTACTTTGCCACTTTTGTGAAGTTCTTAGCTGACATTGCCATGGAATGACAAGTGCTGCATTTTTTTTTTTCCTTTTTGTCTGCTTGGAAAAGTTTAGCACACTAGTTTTATAGTTGACAGACAGCAAGCCAACGTCTTTAGTCATGCTACAGATGCCCTTCGGTACTGCTTTACCCAGAGTGATGTGTATTATTTGATTGTAGTCACATGTGCTGCTGGGAATATTTGCTTTGTTTTCCCTGGCATGTTTTTCAGGTGTTAAAGCTTTATCAATTTGTGTCCGCTTATCTGCATAAGCAGCTGGCATGCCGGGTAGCATGCACTGCTGCTAAAAGTTACGTATTGTGGAAAGCTGGGGCTTGTGAAATCTTTGTTACGCGCTTTTTGGATAAAGAAAAACAGAATTTGACTGAGGAGGACCTATAGCATTTGTAGTTACTAGACAGAACATTTGCCCTCCTCCTTCTAGCAATTTTTAGCTGGCTTTTAGTAACTTCGAACAATGTGGTGTTTATTTATATAAGTGCCACCTTTACAGGCACGTTTCTCTCAGCTGACGCACTGCTCCTCAAAATAAAGAATTAGTCAAGTGTAGGGGTGGCTTGAGGGAGTAAAAAAAAAAATTAAGCAATAGAAAATTTCTTGTTTGAAGGCAAAAAGAAGAGCCATCTTGTCTGACACAGACGCACCTCATAATATTGTGCTAGTTAAAATGAAACTTAGAAGAATGGAAAGCTGGATGATTTGGTTTCTGTTACCCATAATTAAAAGAGCGCGAAAAACATGCACACAAGTTTTTCGCACTGTTTTTACTGTGGATAACTGAAATGAAAGTTTCTGGATATGGGGGTAAGATAGTTACTCTTTTGGTGTTGTTTGAAGGCTGTGTGGAATGGAAGTTCTGGCTTACTGTTCATCATTTGTGCACTTGTCCTAGCAAGGCACAATTTTTGCAACTGTGCATCGCTTGCAGAAAGGAAGGTTGTATGCTGCTGCCCGAGATGAAAGCCAAATGTGCGCTATCTACCTGCACGTGCTTATAGGGAAAAGAGAAATTCATTGACTTTGTTTGTCTGGCAGAAGCTGTTGACACGAGAACTTTTGGAGATGTGGGAGGTAGAAAGCGAAGAGGGCCTGATTTTTTTCTTGATACATTTCGCTTTTGATTGCTGAGCCTGTGGGCATGAGTTCTGTGAGCAATACATCTTATTTGTGCAATGAAGTAAAGATTCCATACACACTTGCCTTTCATCACAGCGGCATTTTTCAGTGGTGCGGGATTGTAAAAGCTTGTGCCAAACTTCAACACACGTGTTGATAATGGGAAAAACTTGGCAGAAAGATAGCTTAGGATTTTTGGAACAAGCGGTAAACAGAATGTGATGAAACTAATTTTTTCTTGTTTTCAGTGGTCAGTTAATCGTAACTTGCTTTCTGAATAATCCTTGTACACTGTGTGTGTTCACTGTGAAGCAACTTTTAAATGAAAGGTGCATTTAAAAGGAGATAAGGTGAGGTTCTCTTGAAGTCCTCTGCAAAGCAGGCATACGCCTTATATGGTAACTCGCTCATTTTCATCTTATGCAGTTTTTGGCTGGGTAGCTCACGAGCCGAAGGGAAGCTGCAAGGAACAAATTTTTCAAGACACCCACATTGTGTGGGCTAGGAAGAGTTTCGTGTGGTTTGCTGCACATGCAATATGCTCTTGTGCTGTGTTCTCGCTTCTTCTTTGCAGCCTTGAGTGCAGTTATTTTCCATCTCTCCCAACAGTAGAGAGACCTTAGGATATTTTTATTGGGGTCCCTAATTAGTGCAGGGCATGCAAGGCAGTAACTGACATGTACCCTGTCACGTTTGTTTAGACATGCAGAGTGATTGTTGCCTTTTTGTTCAATTCAGTCTCTTCAGTAGCTGAAACTTACTGCAGCCATTCCCACAGTAGTATAATTTTAAGCTTCATTACAGCCACAGACAGCAACAACTGCACATTTCGTGCCCTCATGAAGACAACTGTTCACCTGAAGTTAGCACCCATAAAAGTGACGGCGCTTGCGCCATCATAAGCTATTTCACAGGTTTTCTATGCATGTAGCTAAAGCTCTCATTAGCAACAATTGCCACAATACTTCAGTTTGTTACGTTACATTTGACCCACAGTTTGCATGAGTGTAAAAACGCATTTAACACAAGATGCTTGCTTGAGGAGAAGGCTGCTGACTCACTTTGTCCGTAGTCTTTGCTATACTGATTGTGCCTGCCCAATGGCTTGAAATTGTTGGCAAAAGTGGGGTGGGCAGTGCTGGTCATTTGCCATGTAAAGGGTATGAGGCAAAAGATGACAATAGTTGCAATAGTGTTCTTTTCCTCAGGGCTTGTAGCTGTGATAGTGGATGACAATGCTGTGCTGACGACACTTAATGCAATGGGTACCACCTCAAAGCACACCTCAGCAGATACGGGTTCTAGGAACTCTATACCATATTCACAAATACTGCAGCCTCTCTAGAAGGCACAGAAGCGGTTGATTTTAGTCCCTTGGTTTTTCAGCAGCAGCCTATCTGAGTGCCTTGCTTTCTGCTGCAAGTTTAATGCTGGGAAAGAAGTGCTTGTTTCATCTTGTTTCATCAAATGCATAGTGAATGCCATCTGTGAGGATCGTTGCTGGAAGTAATTTCAAGAGAAGCTTAGTCACCTGACACTCCCTTGAAAATGTCATCATTATTGGTAGGGATTGCCTATTTTATTTATCTCTGGAGTGGATGACTAGCACTGTGAGGAGTCAAGGGAGGCAGGCTACAGGGATGTGCCCTTCATATTTGTAGATTTATAACAGTACACATCTTATTTGAACAAGAAGATATTTATGAAAGCCATCTCACGTTTAGATGCTGTTGTGAACTGAAACTTTGTCTCTAAAGTGTTGACAGTACCAAAGAACAAAACTATGATTTGCCTTGTGTAGCTGAAGAATATGTCTGCCAGAACAGTCATGATGCTGGGAATATGTCATCGCAATGCTAAGCTGCCTTGCTTAGCCTAACCCATATATGCCTTAGCGTCAGGCGTTTAAACAAGAATAAATTTTTTTTCAATATAGAATGTTTATTTCACTTCAGAATTCAGAATTATTCGTTTATAGATGGAAATATTTTTCTCAATAATTGACCTGTGAACCATCATACATGTAGGACATTAGGCAGATGCATAACCTGTTACATATAATAAATTATGAGACATTTGACATCAAACCTAATACCACGTTTGTCATGTGTAGTGGTGGCTTTTGATGACAGTGTGCAAATGTTGTTCTTTTCTCACAGAATCCCAGTGTGGTTGATGCGATCTAATCTGCTCAGTGCTTCCAGAGAAGTCTGGTGTTTCTTTCTGAATGTACAAAACACACAAAACTTGACGCACACAACGAAACGCTTGCACTGGGAAAGTTTACAGCCTCTTGAACCTATGCTAGTGGGGGCATAGTTTTATACAATAAACTGCGCAACACTAGGCATGTATTGGCTAAACATCATTGGGCTGGCACCGTCAGTGTAGTACATGCCATACCTTGCCATCTCAGCGAACTAAGAGGTTATGCAGTGATAGCACAAGGCGTTACGGACAACTCCGAGGACCGCAGACTTTTTTCAGGCGAATTGGCTCAGGGGAAACCACCTTGGTGGAGCTCGGAGTTGTCAGTTGTTCTCTGCCTTGTGCCGTTACATGCACATTCTCTAGCCTAAGCCTCATAGTTTGATCAGATGGCAACGCCACTCTCACTATAGTCGTGCCACATGTGTTAGGAAGTGCCTTTCAGCGGACACTATGGAGATTACCTCAACCAGTTCATACTCCTCCATTTTCCAGAAACAGTGGGCAGTGTTTTGTATTTATCCTGTACCAGTATTTGCCTCACTGAAATTTATATTTTGGAGCATTCACACGAATTCACTGACATTACATTTTTTTTTTAATGATGAGATGTTAGCTATTAGTACGATACAACTTAAAAAGCAGCGGTTAGTAACAGTGGGCTGCGGTCCACAGCGTCCTTAATTACTGTCCTAGCCAGTCACAACACTAAATAAAATCAGATTTTTAATATTTGACTTTGGTAAACAAGCCAAGCGTCAAAGTTCAAAGAGCTTATAAGTTTTTTTCTTGCGGTTAGCTTCTCATTCAGATAGCAAGAAAAGTTTAAACAATGCCTACTTTTTTTATCTTGGAGGAATTCTGTACGGTGGTCCTGAACGTGGGCGGAGCTTCACTGCAGACCTATGTTTAATCTGAATATAGTAACTGTAGCATTGTATTTCAGTTGCTTCAGCACACTCTGTACTACATGTGATTTTCAGTAGCTGACTGATTTTTTAGGGCTCCGGTAATTCGGACCAGTGCCATATTTCAGACTTTGTTGCGGAACCGTTACACCTCATAGGAATGTGTATATGTTTACGACTGATATTTCAGACCCTGTAGAGCCGCAACATTCGAGTTTTCAGACTGAATGAGTCGCAAGTGGGCACCGCTACCGCGTTTGGGCCCTCTTCACTGCCATGCACTGTGCCATTCTGGATTCTATGTCTGAATGGATTGGCTAGGGTGGCTCATTGTTGGCACTCGAGGCAATGGCGCGCACTTATCATTTTCAAGTTTCGTGTAGCGGCAGCAGCGCGAGGAACACAGCTTACGATGATGAGCACGTGATCACGCCTATAACACGACAGCGGGAATGTCCATTGCGGCTTGGACACTCTTGCTTTCGATACAGTGGGTAGCAAGGTAGGGGGACTCTGTGCATTTGCAGAAATCTCACACTGAAAATGTTTGCGCAGACCGACAGCAAGAGGCATGCACGTGGTGTGATAGCACAGAATTGCTTGGGGGTTCTTCACACGGTTTGGGGCATGACATGTGGGCCAAGCAAACGGTAGCATGCGGTGTGCCGTGGACACCTGCGGTCCGGACATGACGTAAGCATGATTCCGGCTCAAATGCGAGCTAGTATTATTGCCTGCGGGCGGAATATGGCAGAGGTTTAAATGAGCGATTTTTTTTCTGACCGATTCCATCTCAGTAACAAATTTTTGAGGCTCTTTGATTTTTCGAACTGTCCGATTATTCCGACTATTTTTCGGGTCCTGTGGAGGCTGAGAAATCAGTTTGCATATAAACATTTGTGCCACATTTCTGATCAGGCGCCGTTTTTTGACAGTATATATATATATATTTTTTAAGACAGTTTTTCTTGCACACCAACTCCTGCGGCTAAGCTGCATCACCGTTCACTTCCAAACTGTGTTCTTGGAGCCCATTCCAGTTTCTACATCACGAATTTGAATCGAGTGATGGGAGAATATTTAAATATAATTTTGTCGGTAGTAAAAACTTTTTTTGCTAATAGGCAAATGTACATAGGGAAAAAAGCTATAGAATTGATATTTACTGAGAACAAGAATTGGATGGGGTCGTTGTGTCCCTTTAATGCTGGTTACTGGTCGATGTTGGTGACGCTTCTTTAGTTTATTTGTTGTTTTGAATCACTTGTTCACTTATTTATCTGCCCATACACAAAGTCTTAAGCTGTGCCTCTACTAATGACTTCCCTGTTGCTGCAGTGGCACTATAGTATTGAGTTTTTCTGGGTGTCAGTTACTGGCTTGCATGCATTCTTGATCTCCATCTGGGTGGTTTTCCCTGGTCCAATTCGCCTTAGTAGTGCTGCACTCGTTAGGTGCACCCCAAGGGAGCTTTGGTTTTGCTTTGCTACGACTTCTTTCTGTGGCCAGAAAGTGGCATTTAAAAAAAAAATATTTGCAGCTTTTTTTGTGTGTTTCTGTCTAGCCTCAGTGCTGAAAGTAGGAAAAAAGTATTTTATTTATTTATTTATATCAAGCCAAAGCCACAAAGCATTACAGAGGGAAGACTGCTCACCAAATGTTAAGGGTTTACTTTAAATGTCTGCACTTAAGCTGTTAGAAAGTTGACTTAGGACAAAGAGTCCTAATTCTTCCTCTTGGGCTGTTGCCAGGAAGCTTTGTCACGCTACTTGAAAGCCTGTTTTGGGGATTTTGGCACACGCTCATTTTATGCGAGGTCGTGCAGGTGATGTTAACGCCCCATAACTGTGCGTGCTTCCAACGTGCAGGAACTTCCAGTGCGCGTAACTATACTTTCTTTGTGTTGGTAATATTCTCGTCAGTGCATTTTCGTGGGAGAGGAGGAATATAGTACAGACAGGAGGGGCGTGTGATGTGTCGCCAAGCAAGGAAGGTATTTTAATATGCCTTGTTTTTGTATATGTGTGCAAGTGATTGTGTGTGCAAAGCTGTAAGGTTGAAAATGGCAGAACCGATGGAATTGATGCTGTCAGCCGGCGCATAATTATGAAAACAACTGATATCACTGTTTTTACACATATCCTTGACAGTTAGACTGAAAAAGCAAGTACTCCTGTCTCTAACACAGTATATTACAGAATGCATCTGGTGTAGATTTATTGTGAACTAGTTTGAGTAAGTGACCCTCAGTTATATTTTATGTGGCATGGTTGAATTTGCAGGAATGCGTTACTCTGCAATTCAGGCTATTGAATCGTAATTGAATTGTTTGGGAAGCCTGTGAAGCAGATTCTCCTTTCCTGCTTGTGATCATAAATAAGTGCGGCACTATGCGGTGTTGCAGTTACAAATGTTAAGTTATATTCTGCCATTCAATAAAAGGCAGCGCTTTTGAACTGTTTGCATATCTCTCTTCTTTCTGGTGCTGCTCACACAAGGTCAGCATGTTTGAGCACTTTTGTTTAGGTAGCCTATAGAAAGAAAGGTATGACGTAAGTGCAGTTTTCCTGCCCTTATTAGTGCTTATACAATGGCCATAGATGCTCAGTTTTCCACATTGGTATAGCTTCTTGAAAATACGGATGTTGTGTGGGCATCATGGACATTGTGTTGCACTCAAAAAGCTTCAGACTGGTGTGTGTCACTTGTCCTTGGCATCATACAAGTGTCTGTGATCTACCAATCAGCTCTGTCTGTAAATATATCACCTTACCAGAGCTTACAGCTGTGCTGTTGTATCATAATTTTGCTGTGATTTATCAGAGCTGAGCAGAATTCTCATGAACACAAACCTCTCTTCATTGACCTTTTATGTGAGCAAGAATGAGCTGTAGATAATTGTAATGCTAGTGCAGTAATGCACATGTATCAGGTCAGGAGAAGCACAACTGTGAAAGAAAAGTATGCAAGCACAAAGAGGAGGTCTCATACTTAGAAAGTTGCATGGCACACCCTTGGTTGTTATCACTGCAAACAAATACTATAAACTTCGATTGAAGGGCAATCAAATAGCCACTGCTTACTTAATTAAGTTCAGGGTACGGTGGAAACCCGTCTGACGAGAGAAATTCTGCATGTCAAGAAACAAACACTCACCAAGGTGAAATGAAGAAAAATGTAAAACCTTGGCGGGTGTTTGTTTCTTGACATGCACTGCTTACTTAAGCTTCAAGTTATGAGGCCATTGTAGAAAGTGATTGTCTATATGAGGAATGGTGGCAAAATGCATGTACGACTTGGTTTTTTTTATAGTAGAGAGTCTACAAATGGCCATTCATTAACGTCCTGCCACTTTGGGATTGCTGGCATGCTGGCAGGCACGAGGACGCAATTGGTGCACCCATGTCATTATCATTACGCCTATCCAGTCGTATGTCATCACGCTGCACCATTCTGTCTCCTTCCTAGACGGTGCACTCACTAATGTGCTCCTGGCTTTCCCCATGCCCTGGCCCATGGTGGCATCTCTTTTGAGTGGCAGGACAAAAGTCGTCGTGGTGGTCAAAGAGCCAGGAAGTGCAGGGAAGGGCTGAAAGAAAGACGCAAGAAATCACGGACGAGAGTGTATGGTGACAACCCTTCAGCAAGGGGGGTGGCTTCCGGTGACATACACTGCTGCTTGTGTGGCTGCAGCCGCTGCTGCTTTCGGTGTGCCTGTCTGTGTGCGCCTGTTGGCTGTGGTGTGAGCGCATGCATTCGCACGCCCCCCCCAACCCAGGGAGCAGCAGCTTTCCCAGGCCAAGGAGGAGATGCGGACCTTGCTGGAGCAGGCCAAGGGCCGGGCAGACGAAGACCAGCGGAAGTTCAGCCAGATGGCTCGAGAGGTGCGCCACTGTGCTTGCTTGTCCTCCTTTTAAGTGAACTAATTTCTGGCAGTAGTTAATTCAGCAGTGCTTGTGTCGGAGATGTTCTGGCGTGACAAGTGCATTGTAGTGTGTAGGTTGGTGTGATAAGCTCCACAAAAGCTGCTTTTGAAAGAAGGTGTGAAGCAGAGATGTCCAGTCATATCATCATGAAACTCCGCTTCCAAGTTGGGCTGTTTTTTTTTTAAACTATATCTTTTATGTGGCTTTTTAATGTAGTGCTAAGTTTCATATGTGCAGTAGTAGTATACTATGTTAGACTTTATTGAGGCACAGTACTTAGGTGCTTAAGACATCCTTGGTCTGCTGCACATGCCAGCACTGTTCTTCCTCATCATAAGCATCAAGCCAGTCCAGCCATGCCCCAATTGTTGGGGAGGGGGTGGGAAAGAAACCCGACATCAAAGCAACCAAGCAAGAGAACAGGCAGTGGGAGAGGTTGACATAAGGGGCAGGGCAATTGAGACATGAAGGACTGCGACTGAACTTGCACAAATAAAGCTGTGCAGCAGGGTCTAGAGTGCTGCGTTGTTAATGTCGAAGGGCATGAGCCTCCCACACGGAAACACAAGGATGAGGGTCGGGGTAGGGTCTATGATCAAGATGGAGTATCGTAATACTCTTTGATACTGGCTCGAAGGGACAGTCTCAGTCCGCCCTCCAAGGTCCTAGGCATAGGGGGTCAATGGTGCTCGGATAAGGGTTTCATGAACAGTGAACTCAGCCAGCCAGCATGTACGGGTAGCAGTCCGTAGCTTTTGAAAAGCACTGAACAGTTCATTTGATTGTCGCATATTGGGTAACATTGAGTAGACAACTGTCTTTCTGGCTGCTCGTCATGCTTCTTGAACCATGAGTCCTGGAGACAGTTGCAGAACTGGTGTTTTATTGAGGAGCTCTGCTTCAAAATGCATGGCATCAAGTTTGAACTGTAAAGTGATGGAATTATTGCAGTTTTGGCAAGAAAGTGATAATTATTAGGTTTGCACATGATTGGCTATTGGCAGGTTTGAAGGGGTGTTGGACTGGTGGTTGTGAGGGAGTTTATTGTATGCTGAATGAGCTATGAAATTAGGATAGTCTTCAAAAGGCTTCTTTTTTCTGGGCCAGTAGTGGAATATGTGTACGAGATTACAGCTTTCATAAATGTCTTCATAAACGTGAGATTCAATGAGGTCAGTAGCCTCTGATGTGAACAGACTTCCATAAGGATGTGAAGACAACTTTTGGAACCAGCTTGGTATCTCGTTTGCAGTAATGCTAGCCTGAGCATATTACAGCAGCTTCTGTGGTGACTGATTAACACTTGTTGACACTTGCAAGTACCACTGTTTTCCTCTAATAACATGGCAATGTTGATAGACACGAGCACAGGTACAAGCGTGTGATTCATGTGCTTATAGGCTCATATTCGTTTCTGTACTCCCTAGCCCTCTCAGTTGGACTACCTCATTGCCCCTGTGGCTTTCACATCGAAGTGCGTCTTCTTTGTGCACAGGTCTCCCAGTTGGAGTCTGAGCTGGAGCGGAATCGGTCGGTTCGAGACCTCCTCCAGAAGGTTCAGGAAGAAAAGCACCAGCTGGAGGCCAAGGTGGCCGAACTCAGGTCTGCTGCCAGCACTGCTGCTTTGGGTGTCAACGGCAAGACCTCTTCTTCTGCCTCGGCTTCTGTCGTCAGTAGTATACCTTCGTTGGGAAGTGGAGGTGAGCACACATCAGGTGGCTGTGGCTGTTGCCATTCAGCATTGCTCACGTAGGACTTCTCACTCATATTGTAGTGGGAAATCTAGACCTGACTTTTTACCATCAGTGTTCAAGTGTGAAGGAACTTGGCTCATCTTTTTCTGCAGTTGTGTCTGGTATTAAATGGGCCTGTCTTATTGATGTACTTGCAAGATGAAACAGGATTTTCATACCCTAATGGTTAGACAAATGCTGGACTGCAAGACCAGTGATTGTCACGAGCAACCAAGTAAACCTTTCAGGTTTACTGGTCAGAATTTGCAGTGCTGAACATAACTGAAGTGCGTCTGGATATAGAGAAGTGGGTCATAGCATGAATACTGAAGGCATCTTTCATGATCTTAACAGGAAATATCTGCTAGATTAACTGTCCGACTTAATCAGCTTCTCACATCATTTGTGGAAGCTGTCTCAAAAAGGCCACTTTTCAATGCAGTTATCTATACGGAAGCTTGGCTAAATTTATTTTCAATACCCAAAAAGTTCACTATACAATGTGATAATGACATTTTTGGCAGGCTTCCTGTTTGCAAAGAGTGATTTTTAAAATTGCATTAACGTGAGAAGTTGGGCTAGTTGGTACGTATCCATGGTTAGAGAGTGCAAAAAAAGATGATGGCAGAGAAGATGACAACACGACACTCGTGATTTTTTAAAAAACTTTTTATGTTTCTTTTTTATCTGTACAATGACTTGCTTTCAGGAGAACAAGCATACTTACCGACGGTTGGCAAACTGTTGGTGTGGGCTGGCTTGAAGTTACATCCTATGTCCTCTCAACTAAATACTATGCTATGTGTGTGTTACTTGGACAGAAACAAACAGTTGGCCATCATTTCTTCTAAGTGTGGCATCAGTGATTGCCTGCAGTGTAAACATTTCTGCCTACTTCAGTGTGCACATTCTCTTTCCTCTCTGCTGATTTTCCTTGCGACGCCTTTATATATGTTTGTGATGATTCATATTTCTTTTCAGGTGGTGATGTAGCCTTAAAAGAAGAGAGAGACAGTCTCCAGATGCAGGTCAGATTTTTCTAAATTGTCTACATGTCATGCTAGTCTATTTTATGCTCATATTCTTTCTTGCCATTCTGTAATTTTTTCTCTTTGGCCAGTACTGCAATGTTAGCGGTGCGCACATGCACAAACAAGAAAATTCTTATTTGCAGCCATTTGGAAGTGCTGAACATCAGAGAGTGAACATTGAGCGCCTGATCTGACACATTTGCAGTTGTGGCCACGGCTTAACCACAGCCAGTGTGGATGCATACTCTCTGTGCTTGTTTTATTTTAGGTCGACTTCCTCAACTCCATTATTGTGGACATGCAGCGAAAGAATGACGATCTCAAGAGGCGCAATGAGATCCTTGAAGCTGGACCCACTCTTGATGACATTGACATCAGCCTGTAAGTTGGTCTTGGCTGTTGGCCAACCCTTGGCAAGGGCTCTCGGGAAATGGTGCATGTGTTGATTCAGGTATAGTTGCTTCAAAGAACATAGAGGCATAAAGTCAGCGAATGCATGTACAGTGTTGTTTTGGAAACATGAGAACATGTACTCCCAGGTGTCTCAAAAGTGAAAAATTATACTGCCATCAATTAATAGAGGAAATCACCAGTAGAAACATCGGAGGCTTTCTTTAAACACGGAAGAGGAGGAGAGATGCGAGCGAGTCCTCTGCATTGTTGCATTGGAGGTTTGTATTTGCAAAGTCTTAGTGGAAGGATTTCTACCAGCCATTTGACGTGCTGGTGGGAAATTTTTGCTGGAGGAAATACGTATCTCAATTTCACCTGGGATAACAACTCGTGTCTGCCTTCTGATCCATGTTCTTCTATCCTTTGTTCATCTTCCTTTTCATCACGTCCTGGGCTTTTGCGTGTCCAATCTTGAGCTTTTTCGAGTTTTAGCCCCATATGTGAGAACCGGCAGGATATATTGATCATGTACCTGCTTGTGGTGAGCTGCTCAATCGTAACTCTGGAGTGCCTGCCAAATGCACCCCACCTTATTCATACCGTTCGATTAATTTATTCTCATGGCCCAGCACTTCAGTGAATACTGAGCCCAGATAGATGCACCCCCTCATTACTTGTAATTGATGTAGCTTAAATAAGTGGAACAATGGATGAAATGAACATGCTGGCATGTCTGTTAGTGTTGCTGATGGTGTGTGGGGCTGTGATGGTATATAGCAAGTGGGGTAGCATGGAGAACAGCAGATGATATTATCAATGATCACAAGATGAAGATGGCAGCCAACTAGGTTTAAGGGTTCAAGGAGTTTGCTTGAACTAACAGTGAAAATAAGAAATATTAAAGGTGGTTCTTAATGGTACACAGTCACACAGCAGCACTGTAGATGCAAATATGGTGTTGTTTCCTTCTGGCTTTCAAGCGGCATAGTTTCTAGTGTGTACCCAAAGAGGGTCGTAACTCGTAAGAAAAAGGGCTTGTTGCATGCTTTCCAGCAATGGCATCAAGGCCCCTGTGCCACCGAGGCTTTTCTGCGACATCTGCGACCGCTTTGACCTGCACGACACAGCCGATTGTCCGGTCCAATGCAGCATGGAAGAAGAGATGGCAACGCACAGCCACCACGGCTCCCCCAGACGCTCGAGCCGACCTTACTGCGACGTCTGCGAAATGTTCGGCCACACGAGTGCTGAGTGTGACCCCAGCGAGACCTTTTGATCAGCGCTGGCTGCAGAGTTGAACATGTTGTGACTCTGGACTACTTGCACCGATTTCCTCGATTGTCATCCGAAATGGTGCATCATCTTTTTTTTTTTTTTCTTTTGGTGCATGCTCTTCTAGAGTTAAGGCCACAAAGGTTCAGCGTTTGGCGTCCAGGATGCACACTTTGTGGGGCAAGTTGGGTGAAATTGTGTTCTCTTTGCTAGCGTTCTAGAATTGGACACTTGGAAAGGATCTGTACACAGTTCACTCCCTTGCTGGAGAGAAGGCGTGCGGATAGTGGTGCTTTTTTTTTCTTCTTCTAAATGGGTGCATCTTTATTATACATTGTGGCTCACTAGAAACGTTTTAGATGTTTGTAAATCACACTGCTTCGGGAAACTTTAGGATCTGTTGCAGTTCATAGTTTCATTTGCTGACCTACCTCCGGCTCACGGTCCAGGCTGAACCCGACAACAGCTGGCACATGCTGCACAATCTTGCGTTTAGTGGAATGCAGGAGGGCTTGCTGATACTCCACAGTCGCACAAGCAATCAGGCATTCACGCACAACGAATCATGAACGAATAGTTTCTTCCTCATTTTGATCACTTTGAGATCGAACCTTTTTATTTTTAGTGATTTGTTTGCGCAACGAAGTGGAGTGGCCACCTAGTGAAAATTTCCTGTGTAGTTTTGTGTAAAGCACCACCATAGACGCTATCATTACTTTTCAGGCTACATGCTAGCCGCATTGTAGATACTGTGAACACACATTAGCTCGTTGTTTGAAGAACTTTGGGGTGAGCGTTAAGCATAGCTTGGGTGAGCTTTAAGCATAATGTGTAGTGATCTTTTAAGTTAATAGAGACAGTGTACGTGATACTAATAAATATGTCGACACAGCTTGATGCTGTGTACAGTTAAAGCATTCAGAAAGTCTGTTTATAGATGACTGAAGCAGTTGGAGACAGTCGCTGGTGTTCTTGTTATACATATTAGGCAAGCGTCAAAGTCAGGCACTGAAATTTTGTTGGTATTGTAGGGCATCCTGTGTAGTTTGCTGTCTGAGTAGTGGTGGAGCTGCCGGATGTCTTGAATGGAGCGACAGTGTTGTCAATCTGCACTCTTCAGTAAAAATGTTGAGAGCCTTGTAATATGTGCAGCTAATTGGGCATCACTGAGGAAAGCACTGAGGAATTAAGAGTGCTATCATTTTTACTGCAATGTGGCGCCATGTAAAACATGTGGGGTGTCAAAATTCCCATTCTCAGAGTTGCCCTGCTGTGGATTGCTTCACAAGGCTTACGACATAATGCTTGCCTGTATTAGTAATGTTTATGTAGATTTTGTTGCATGTGGAGCGCTGTGACTAAAAAATGCAAGAACTGAAAATCGATTACTGCAAGCCGTCAGTGAATCTCATGAATCTCAAGGCCAACCATTTGCAAAAGCCAGGCTTATTGCCTGTCATTGCCTGTATTTGAAAGGGCTTCATCTGAATGTGAGGTTTCAGTTGGGTGCTGTTTCAGTTGGGTGCTGTTTCAGTTCAAGGTTTCAGTTCAAGCTTTGTGCAGACACCTTATGTGAACAGTAAGAAACGATAATTATAACGTAGATTTTGTGCACTGTCTCAATACTACCTGTTATGGCAGTGTAGGTTTAAAAGCTAATTGAGTTCGCATATATGTCATTAAGCTATAATTTGTACCACTGTTCGAAGAGATGGCTCTTGCTAGATTGGTGTTTCCAGCCATTTAGTGGTGTCTCAGCCAAATCCATAGAGTGGTCCAGCAATATGTTTTCTCTTCTTTATTAAAGAAGTTTAAGATTGCCTACTAGAGAACTCATAACTTCCTTGAAATCCTACCACAAGAGACTTTTAAATCTGCGGAAGTTGTCTTTTTCCTGTGTAATCATGTGAATGTGCTTTGCAAAGTGATCTGTTTTGCAGCACCAGGCCATGCATGTTATGAACGTTAGGAGAGAGCCATTCTACTGATCAGTGATAGGCAATTAAGCTGACTTTGCACTTGTCTTACCACAACCGTCCTTGCACTAGTCACTGCAGTGGCATCAGCACTGTTATAAAGACAAGTTCCTGTTTGTGCATGAGCATAATATGTCATGCAGAGTCGCCGAGGAGAAAGAGTTTGAAAAATTTGTTTTGTGAACAGCAGCAAGATAAAGTGTGCAGCTTAGCCTTTTTATATATTGTATAGCATCCATTGTTTACTGTACTGATAGCCATAAGCACTTGCAGGCAAGTGGCCAAGGGTCCACGGCCTTCTTGAAGGGAGTGCAGATTTGCTAAAGGTGGCACATAAGGTAGGAAAAGAAGAAGAAAGGTGGTGGAGAAAGGTGTCATTGTTTTCACTGTGAAGTCTTGCACACACCTATGTTGGTAGCATAATTTCCCGCTGGCTTATTTGAGCTAGAGCAAAGTGCAGTGATTACTCAAGCTTCTTCAACTGAGCTTTAGAATAAATCTTGGCATTATGCCTAGCTGTCTAAAATTTGAATTGAGGAGATGCAGTGACAATCGAGCATTGTCTGTTTTGTTGACAACGCAGTTAGTATATCTGCTCTTCCAGCTTGTGGCATCTATGCTTGAACAATTTCTATAAATTAACATCCAAGGCCTTTTTGGCTGAATAAATGCTTTCACTGACGACAAACGTTCATCTTGGCAGTTTCAGAAGCATGTGTGAACGAAACGCAATATACGCACAGTGGAGCTCCTTAGAAGTAAAGGTACTGAGCTTGGAATGCGTCTTTCTTTTGGTTCCTCTGTTACAGTCCCATCTTGGGCAGTTGGTACTCGTGGCATACTTGCCCGCATTTTTTAATAAGACTGTTAGATGCCTGTCCAATGTAACTGTGTATAAGCTTTGAACTTGCTGATGTGCTTGGCTTGTTGCAATACTGTCTGACTGCCTTACAGTGCCTTGTGATTGGGCTGCTAGTGTATGGTAAGAAGTGAGCTGTCGTGCTGTTTGGAAACGCATGTCTGTTCTTGTTGAGCTATTAAGTGCGAGACTGGTTTGTTTACAGAGGCTCCTATCCATTCACTGTCCAGGCAATATGTTTTAATGGGCATGCTGTTGCTGGTGGTGACAGCTAATTTCGTCTTTCTGTCACTGTCATTCTTGCCAGTGTTGGCACGTAGAAAGTGCTGTATACTCCTTTACACTGCAAAATAGTGGTTATGATGATGTGTTCAGTTGGAAAGTGATAGTGTTAATGGGAACGAATGCTAAAGTTTTGAATTAAAAAATTATTTTAAAACAAAAAGGTTTTCTTTTCTTCCTTGGCTTCTTGAGAGCACAGTCCTGAAGCAGTATTAAATCTGTTGAACAGATGCGTCATTCTGTCTAGCATGTCCAGTTCCTGAGTAGCACTGCAAAAAACATTTGGGCTTTGTGCACCTTGTAGTGTTTAATCCTGCCACACTTTTGCCACTTATGTGTAATGGCTTCTTCAGCTGCTTGGGGTTTTTTTTCTTCATACATCTGACACTGTTTTGAGACAGAGTGATAGAATGTTGCTTAAGCCCTGCGAGAAAATGCCACTCATTGTAGCAGTTGTAGTCAAGAGTTTGGCGAAACGTCGTCTGGTCAGGTAGAGGCATAATAAAAACATAGGGTCACTGACCAAGTCAAAATTTTAATGAACTTTGACTTGGTCAGTGACCCTATGTTTTTATTATTGTAGCAGTTACATAAATCGGGTGTGAGCAGTCCCTGTCTACAAAATAATGGACCTCATCCAACACAGCTGCCCAGCCTAGGCCATGTGAAGACGGTGTGGCTCACTGGCGTTTGAAAAATGTGTGCAATCTACATTTTTAACCGTTTGGCCTGAACGGATTGGGGCAGCATGTTTCTGTGCACTCAAAAGTAGCAGGCCAATCCTTTCACTGCTCGTTTAGTTACTGGCTTTGTGCTCTTGCTGAGCCATACATAGGCATCGAAAATCAAAACTGTCATATGTATTGCACATGACTTCTAGATGGGAAGCTGGTCATCATAACAGCTGTTTTCCCGACACTTCATATTTCATGCCACACGACAAACAGCCTTTCACTAAGGCTGGGTGAAGAGTGTCTCGTAGCGGATATAAATAGTTTATGCCTGAGCAACAAAGGCAAGGTCAAGAAGCTATGCCTTCAAGTTGATTTTTCGGTGCTCACGATCACATAAATTTGATGCCAGTCTGCATCGCTGTTTTTCACAACCTGTGCTGTATGGCAACGCTGGCAGCGGTTCACCTAGTGTTCCACTCATAATTCTGGCGTTAGGTGACCACGAGGAGCCGGCACAGACCGCCTGAAACATATTTAACCTCCGCTGTGCAGTGACTAACTCCTAACTCCAGCAGTGCAGCACCCGCGACGCTTAGAGCAAGCCGGTCGTGGTTGTTTCCGGTCGCGGAGTGACGTCATAGCATGCAGATGGTGTGCGCGCCGCGCGCCTCGCCGCGTTGGTAGAGGTCAGCTCCAAGTGTGGTATGTTTTCTCCCTCTACTACAATGGGTTCCATGCCGCCGCCGAGGCGCCGACGCGCCGGTGGTCCGAGCGCGAAGCTGCGTCTCTAGCGGCGTTCGGTATCGGTGGCTGCTGCGTCGCGAGGCTTTCAGCCTCTTAGCGCAGCGCTATGAGGAGAAGATATGGATCCGCCTCTTGATGTGCTAATCCAAACCAGGAAAGGTTGGCATCGGGAGGCTCCTGACGAGAAGCGGAGGCTGATAATACTAGCTTCAGACGGCTGATATCAGGTAATCCGGTCGTAAGGGATAAATTTTGCGGAGCGCATGTAAGCACGTCCGCTCAAACTGCCTGCGAACGCTGCGTCATGCGTCTTACTTTCGAGCGAAACCTAAGCGTAGCCAGGGGTATGTACGTACAGTCTTTGTCAAAAGTAACCAGGCTGCATGGCTTGCTTCTAGCTTGTATAGTGGAGCCCTTGTGGCTTTCCTATAGATCAAAAGGCGTTGGAAGGTAAGAAGACCTCGAGTCCTTACCTTTATATAACGACCATTTCAGCTTCAGGGAAGCTGTAAGGGTTCCACTTTACGAGCTAGAAGCAAACTACGCAGCCTGGTTACTTTTGACAAATACTGTACCTCTCGCTACTCTACCAGGTGTAACCATGCAGAGCTAAACCACACCCAATTTTTTATCGCCTTCTAGAATTTCGCCTCCGTCAAATTTAGATGGAGGCGGAATTCTAGAGGCCCGTGTACTGTGCGATGGTGCACGTTAAAGCGAACCCCAGGTGGTCGAAATTTCCGGAGTCCTTCTCTACGGTTCCCTCATAGCCTGAGTCGCTTTGGGACGTTAAACCCCCATAAACCAAACCAGTTTCTAGAGGATCAAGATCAGTCTGCGTTGTCATGGCTAGGAGTTTAGCACGTGAGTGCTTTTGCCTGGACGCCGTCAGCTCATGCATGCATGGTAAATTTCTCCATTTCCAATTTTTAGCGTCAGCTAGTATACTGGCATATGTCTATATACACGTGAATCGGTGCTCAGCAGCAGACAGCCTGCATGTGGTTTGATTGTTTCTGTGCCTCCAGCTATAGGAATGCATTTAGGCTGCGAAAAAAGGGCGTATTCTGGAAAAACAAAAACTGAGCGCTGATCTCGTCAGGAATAAGGAAGCATGCGCCAAATTCGCGAGTATGAAACATGCCGCGTCTCGCTCTGCATCCAGTACTTTGCACCTTTTCACGAAGAAAACTATTGCTTTCAACGTGCATGGATAACAGCCAAGACGGCCGTTTGCAATTTTTTTAGCGCTGCTCATTTACGTGCGAGGTTGGTAACATTTTGCTCTTCCTAATTCACGGGGCTCAGTTTCTACAAAACCGTTTTATAGAAAGCGTTAAAAATGGGTGTGATTTTTTTGTAAATTTCCTCTTCTATATGCGTTTTTTGATAAATGCTGTTTTGAGTTTTTTTTTTGGTTTTTGAGGAAAAGAAATGGCGCAGTATCTGTCTCACATCTCGGGGCACCGCGCGCCGTAAGGGAAGGGACAAAGGAGACATTGAAAGAATAAAGGAAGAAAGAGGTCCTTTTTAAGAGGTTTAGACATCCCAACCACCCTTGAAGGGACAGGAGGACAAATATAAATTGACCTGTAGCCGCCGCGGTGGCTCAGTGGTTATGGTGCTCGGCTGCTGACCCGAAAAGACGCGGGTTCGATCCCGACCGCGGTGGTCGAATTTCGATGGAGGCGAAATGATAGAGGCCCGTCTACTGTGCGATGTCAGTGCACGTTAAAGAACCCCAGGTGGTCGAAATTTCCGGAGCCCTTCACTACGGCGTCTCTCATATATAGCCTGAGTCGCTTTGGGACGTTAAACCCCCGTAAACCATAAACATGTATTGACCTGTACAGATAGGGTACCGTGTTCTTGTCGCAGACTCCACTCTTCACGAAAACGAAGCTTTGATAAGCTAGAAAAGACCAAATACGGGTGTGTCGGCACCACCGGTTGATATTGCAAGCAAAATTCTTGCAAGGATACCGATTTTTCTGTGCGTATCCGAGAGGCTACAGCGCTACTCCGCCATTCATTTCAGGACAGTGCCAACCCGTCCTTTACGGTTAATGACGTCACAAGTTTGAATTGACTGGCTGGAAGATTTTAAAGCCCGGCCAGTTCTCCCCCCCGTAAATGCGTCTTTTGCTGGCGGATAAGGGTCAACATAGCCAGGAAGAGCCAGGGAATGTTTTTACTGAGGACAATAATTAGATGGGGTTGCCCTCTGTTCTACAGCGGCACCGACGAAATGAATATCAAGATGTCGAAGACTGGCTTGGATTGTTCGAGCTTGTGAGCATGCATAACAAATGGGATGATGTTATATTTTTTTGCTTGATGCAAGTCGCGAATCTTTGATTCACGAACCATGAAGCAAGTGGACTTCTCTTTGGACCATCTTCAAGACGCGATTCACGGATGTTTTCGGGCGTCCCGCCTGTACGTGCGCACAGTAGTCGGTCGAGATGCTTGAAAGACTTCTATCATCGTGTGAATGCGTCGATGCTCCAGAGCGACAAAATTGAGCATTCCTGAAGGGCGTCAACGAATGTGCGTTAATATGTGGTCAAGCATCGCCGCAATGTAACCGACTTGATCGCCCTCTGCAAATGTTGTGACGAGCTGCGACTGCAGCGAGTAGACGTGCAGGCGTGCGAACGCATGTGTTTAGCCTGGTTGGCTCATGGTTTTGCTTTGCTGAGTGGTCGGTGCACGTCTGGCAACGATGTAAGACTGAGGAACACTCCGAATGAGGGAGTCCAGGGAGATATGGGGGTTGGGCGTCGTTCGAAGTTCGGGAGGCCATCAGCAAACTGAAATATGATCAGAGACTAACTCAAATGGAGGAAACAAGGTGAGCAAAAAAGGTGTACAAGTATCTGTACATGAAAAGTATTAACACAAAATGGACTAATAGAACCCGAAAGCTAAGAACGAAGTATTTACGGGTGAGGGATGGTACGCAACAAAATACTAACCTGAAAGCGGAGGTAAAGGAGACGGAAAGAAAGAATGCAGGAAAAATCGGCGCTAGGCATATATAGGACACGAAAACAGGACATCAAAAAAGAGCGATTATTCGATAATTCGCGGGGCAGTTCACTGCTTTTTGAGGCTAGGACAGGGACTCTGAGAACAAAAACGTATAGGTCCAAATTTGAAGAAGTGGATATTTCGTGCTCTGCTTGTAAAACGCAAACGGAGACCATAGAGCACTTGGTTCTGAGGTGCGCAGAACTCCGCCCAGCCCTCCCAGAGGGGGCAGCAACGGCCATGGAAATAGCGTTGGGATTTACTGGGGAGGACGGGCGACTGGATGGGAAAAGCGTGACATTGACGAAGGGGAGGTTGGAGGATTGGTGGCGGAAATCAAGGGAGGGGTGAATTTCGAGGGGAAAAGGATAGACAGATCAGACATTGTAAGAGCGAAAGGGAAATAAAGGGAAAAGAAAGATAAATTAACAATGGGAGAAGTATAGGCTAGGTGGCGAAAGCTACCGCCCGGTACAAAGGGTAAAGCCATTATCATCCATCCATCCATCCATCCATCCATCCATGAGGTTAAGAGGTTAAGCTGTTGTCATTCCTTCCTCCATGGCTGTTGTGATCTGTTCCCTCCGCAGATGGAAGTTGATGAAGACGACGATGTGCAATGCACAGCGCAATATAATCGCACACTAGTTTTAGGGATATGCCCAGAAACCAGTGTGCGATTATATTCACGGTAATGTGAATTCACTACTTTTTCTTTTTCGTTTTACTTATTTTGTACAAATTCTAGCTTTAAGTCCCAAAATTATCGAAATACTCCACTCCTTGTACATGAAAGAAGCCAACAGCCACAGAAACCAAGGGGCACAGGGGATTTTTAATTTTTATTTATTTATTTTGTGGTGTTGATAAATTTAGAATATTACTGAATATGTTATCGCTTAAAGCTAATTGATTAGAAAAGCAGAAGAAAAAACAACCACATGCCGCCGGTGGGATCCGAACCCACGACCTGTTGTGGCGAGCTACGACTACAGCGAGTAGACGTGCAGGCGAGCGAACGCATGTGTTTAGCCTGGTTGGCTCATGGTTTTGCTTTGATGGGTGGTCGGTGCACGTCTGGCAACGATGTAAGACTGAGGTAATTGAGGTTAAGAGGTTAACCTCAATTACAAACGCACATGAGTGCGTTTGTATCCGCTATGCACCCTGGCCAATCCCCCGCCGTGGTTATGTGCCATTAAGCCTGATGACATCATCATCATCGCGAGAGTAATTGATTGATTGATTGAACAACTTTTATTTCCATCATAAAAGACGTTTATCCCCGCCCCCGGCACGCTGGCCTGGGAGACTTGGAGTTGCACGTCCGCGGTTAGCGGCCGGCTGGCAGTCCTTGACTGGTAGCGGCTTCTTCAGCCAGGTAGATGGTGGTGCGCTGAAGCTCAGGGTCCGGGCTTCTGAGCACGGTCTCCCAAGCTTCTCTACTGTGAATACTTTTTTCTCGCCCCGGGAGAATTTGGGCACTTCTAAATGATGTGGTCGAGAGTCCCTCTCGACCCACAGTGTGTGCATCTATTTTAGTTATTTATTTAAATATACTGTCAATCCCCAGAGGGATTGTAACAGGGGTGAATACAAGAAATTTTTTTTTTTTACAGTATTGGTAACGAAGAATTATACCAGAGACAGAGCGTCACAATCGACTGGTCACATTATCACAGGACGTGTCTAAGGATATGTACTACAAGGAATTGAAGAGGCAACACAGAATACTTACTGTGTTTCAAAATACGTATAAAACAATGACAAGTAGACAATTTGTAAAATTAGGATCATAAAATCCTTGCAATAAATGAAACACCAAACACTGAAAGCAACATAATCAATGTAATAACGACACAGATATCATAAGGTACTTTTACTCTGCGTTTGGCCACAGTAGCGCTTCTTCTACAAGCTGGGTAAACTTATCGGGCGAGCTCTGTTGTGCAATTACTGGATCAAGTTTGTTCCACTCGCGCCCACATATCGGGTTCATAAATGGATTAGTTGGTAGCCGCCTCCACGCCACAGCTGCTTTAGCATTTAATTTTGGGTCTGGGGGAGGGGAGTACCAGCCCAGGTCCCAATTAGTAATGGTCAGTAATTTCCCAGCTTCGCTGCGCACATGCAGTACGGGTAGGGTCAGGCGCTAAAAGACTAATGTGCCTTTTACCACGGTAGGCCTACCGCGTCCATAGTGTGACAAATAAGAGAGAGAGAGAGTTGTCTCTCTCTGAGTGGCCACACAGTGGAGGCGGTAGTTTTGTATTATTACAAACTACGACGCTGACGTTTTGTACCCCAGCGAATGCCCCATCCCCACGTAGCTGCAAAGCATGACGGCAAAAAGTTTTCCCGAGGCAGAGTCGCTCTTTGGTCTTCGAATGTATGCACGCTCAAATACAATCTGCGGCGCTACGGAAGCACACCGCGTGTGTATGTGAGTCCAAAGCGCGAACAGCTCCCCACACACTACAGCCGACGTTACATGCAAAGCATTTGCTCAGCCACATGAGCGCTTTCGCGGTCATTTGGAATTTTTGTGTTACTTCCCTTGCTTCGAAGACTCCTTACCGACACGCAATGCCCTGTGTCATCCTCTTCTGCGCACGCGAACGCTGGCCTTGACGATCGCCTGAACATGGCCATTCAGGTGAACCAAATATACCTGCGGAACCAGCTCGTCACATCTCTTTATAGCTACGCCCCGTCGTTTGCACACTTTTCTAGCTCACGAGATTTACTACACAGGCAAGCACTTTCAAGCATATCCTCATGTTCGTGTTCGTGGCTTTGCAGAACGGCCGTCATCATGCTTGTCCCGTCGAGTTTTGTTTTCCTTCTAGGCCTAACGGACACAACGGTGTTTTGGTGACATCGCGCATTTTGTTTTTGTTTTAGGGCTTTCTAGACAACGCTTGCTGTCGCTACAAATACAGCGTGAGGGAGGCCCATCGGAAAGTCATGTCGTGCTCAGTTCGCACGCTGTGTCTGCCCAAATACGCCGGCGAGGCCTTGTGTGTGCACTTGTCACGAAAGCAGGTGCGTCGCCTCTTCTGCCTCCAAGTCGCGGCTGACTTTAAAAGGGGAGCGGCTGTTCAATAAACGCTGAAACACTCGATTCGTGACTCCGCCACTCTTTCGGTCACGTCCGCTGGACTCTCAAGTCGTCGGTGCGTGTAGCGTATCCTCCGGCCAACAGCATGAACTCGGCGATTTTTTTCGCGACCACAGCTGTGCTTCTGCTGGTTGCCCGGACTGTCGTGGAGTGCGGCGACATTCCTCCGGAAGGTGGGGATGGTTGTTGTAATCTGCTATGCGGTAAAGTCGGAAAGTGTTTTCCATTAGGATAACTTTACTCATGTAGGAATAAGCGTTCCGCACTTACACTTAAGGGCGACAGCGCATACCAGAAGATTTGACGAAAGCTAAACTCTGACTTACTTTTTTTTCAGTGGGCACCGATAGTGGATGCCGTTGCCACGTTCACGCAGCTTTAGATTATAAGTGCGTCATAAAGTCACAATGACATGATAACGTCATAACATACTGAGAATTACGTAAGGACGACGCAGTTATTTTCTGGAGAGTTATGGTGTTGCCCTCTTGCTTTCACATGCACAGAAAAGTCGCACTCTTCACTAGGGCTCTAAGAAGCCATGCTTCGTCTTTATAGACGAGTTTTTCCTTCTTCAGAAATTGGAGGTTTACTACTGTCCACGCGAATACACAAATTAAAACTTTGCGGACGTAAAACGCGGTGACCGCTACGTCACGGAATATGTCACGTGCAGCATGTATTTGAAATTGCATATTGCAAATTATGGGGTTTAAAGTCCCGAAGCGACACATATGGGCTATATGGGACGCTGTAGTTTAGGGCTCCGGATTAATTTAGACCGCGTGGCAGTTTCTTCAAAGTGCGGTGACATCGCATAGCAGACGGTCGTTTTTTGCATTTCGCCTCCATCGAGATGGACGTTGCAGTAGGGATCGAACATGGGACCTTGGTATCAGCAGCCTAATTCCAAAGCCACTGACCCACTACAGCGAGTATTTGGTTTCTGGAATGCACGCATTGCTGCTACTGGCTTGAGCTCATGGCGCTGCACTCGTAAATATTGTATTTTATGCTCTCTAACAAGTTGGTATTGCGCGCTCCAAGAAGCCAAGGTGATAATCGTCCTATGCATGGGCTTTGTCGTGTAAGGCGCAGTGTTTCCCTAGTTTATATACCAGATACAGAATTCTATACTGTAGCAAAATTTTAAGGGATCTCGCAAGCCGTAAGCCGCAAAACTAAGATATGAAAAGGCACCATCTCTTAACGTATACATGTCATCAGCATGCATAGGTTCTGAGCGATAGTTTTGCATCATTGGAGTTGCAAATTGAGCAGAACGTTGCCTTTCACCCCTTTCAATATTCTCCTTCTCCTATAGTAGTTTTTTTTAGAGCATAGCTGTTTTCTTTCTCACTCATTCCGCTCGCTGTGGTTTCAGCCTTTGGCAAACTGACACTGAATGTTCGTGACGTAAACCTAGCCAACAGTTGTTTTGGGCGTACAGGGTTATTTTTTCACCCCAAGTATGCCGGGAAATTACAACACGCCTCAAGGAAAGGACTTGGTTGCACTAGGCTGGTTTACGATGATGATGACTTGATCTCAGTGACAGCTTGGCCAAAGAGTGCCATGACAAAGATGTTTTCGTTGAGAGCCTCGTCGGGGGAAAAAAAAATGCCTCGTCGGTCACATACCGTAGGTGACAACGATAGGTTTCAATGTATTTTCACTGCGTCCGTGTCGCCACCTCTAGGCGCCTTCGGGGAATATCTAGCCCCCATCTAGATGACTCGAAGATATGCTATGTTTCATGCTGACAGACATGTAGAGGTTCGCAAGCACAGTCATAAAAGAATGACACAAAACTCCATGTAGAGGCATCAACAGCTCCTATTGCTATCGCTTACCAATCCATAATGTAATTGGGTGTCCCTGTGAATTTCTTCCTTTGCACAAAGTGAAGAGCCTAATTTCCCGCGCATTTCACCCCATAGGAGCCTAGCACCAAGCCAGGGGGTTTATTTGACCCGGTCAGAAATTATTGCAAGGTCCATTATGTTTCGTTGCAAACACGACGAGACGAATCAGAGCACAGGTGTACTGCCTCACCTTACGTATCAATAGCCCATTTTTTCTTTCCACACGGCCCTCGAGCATGTATGCTTGTGTACGTGATGCGCACAAATGACCCTAACCGAGAACACTGCTAGGCACAATCCTCTAAAAAACAGTTTTTGTCGTTAACCTGCGATAAGCGTGCTACTACATCTGCCCGAAATGGAGATACAGGCCATGATGTTTTTTACCGCCTTGCCATGCACATATTTCTGAAGTATGGTGAAGTATGGGTTTCAGTGGTTATGGTGCTCGGCTGCTGACTCGAAAGACGCGCTATCCCGGCCGCGGCTGTTGCATTTCGAAGGAGGCGAAATTCTAGAGGCCCGTGTTCTGTGTGATGTCAATGCACGTTATATAACCCCTCGTGTTCGAAATCATCCGGAGCCCTCCACTACAGCGTCCCTCATAGCCTGAGTCGCTTTGGGATGTTTCGGAGCCCTCCACTACGGTGTCGCTTTGGGACGTTAAACTCCACAAACCAAACCAAACCAAACAGGTAATAAATACGCGAAAAAGCAACATTGTAGCTTCCTTCCTTTTCCTTCAACAATACGCACGGCCGTGCGTATTCTTGCTGCCGAGTGCCTTAGGCTCGATTTCGAGGACATATCGGAGTGCCTTCGAAGCGTTTGAAATTCTCATTTACATCTCCGATAGGTGATCGCCTCATTCGAGTCAGTCTTGCTGACATTCAGGGCTGGTATAATATAACATTTTCATCCTATTTTTTATCTCTTTTTTGTTATTGGCTGGTGCGACGCCGTACCGCCGCTATCGCATCCTCTCCCTCACACTCGCGTGCGCGTATGCAGGGGCGTAGAGGTAGTTTTTTAGGTGCGTCGAAGGTAGCTAAGACAGGCTTTAGCCTTCGATAGAGAAGCCTTCGTTGCAATGGTCGAAGTGGCCGCTGACATGCTTCTTCCGACTGACAGACAATGACAAATAACTCATCAAATGTTCTTTTCACTCCCTTCCACCCTTCTTCCTAACAGTGGCGGATAGAGTGAAGAAGTACTTCTCCTGTCTGGAAGGATCCGATGACAACGCCAAGATGCAGCGCGTGCAGAAGGTAAAGCCACGGTGCTTGCCGCGGTTCCCCCAGCCTTAAACACGCTTCAAAGCTACATTTGGGCGTTGTTGTACACTGTAGTGCAAGAAGGCCTCTCCACTCTAGTTTTTTCCACGCGTGGTTTCTAACGGGACAGAAGACAACTCCATCCAGTTTTTTGTTCTAGTAAAAAGTAGATTATGTGACTCTCGTTGGCTATATGGATGCTTGTCCAACAGCAAAAGACTGAGCTATTGCTGCGGAATTCTAATTAAACATTCTCCTGCGACACAATTCAAACGCGTGATGCTTACGCCGAAAAGGACTCCGTGATCACTGTTTTCTCGTGAATGACGGTGTAGCGTAGCCTCCGGGATCGACAAAAAAAGTAAAAAGAAACACACTGCAATTCATTAGCGAAATTGGTCGGTCATGGTGGCGCCTGTATTTAACTTTTAATGCGATAGCACTTAGGTTGTCGTCACACAGAATATTCCGGCTCCTCTGTCGCGAAATTTCCTGATTGGTAGATAAAGGTCACGTGACCTTGCGACGTCATCAAACGTGGCCACCATTGCACATTGCACTCTGCTCACCGGGTTGTGCGCTACCTGTCCCCGTATGGCAGAGCCATCCGTATGGGCGGATGGCTCTGCCGCCACCATCGTAGTATGTCGTAATCGAAAACTCCCGATGGCCAGTGAGAATGCATCCTGAGCTGTCATGGGATTCAGGTTGCCTTGGTCCTTGTTGCTCCTGGAGTAGAGGCTTTACTGAGGCAGCTGAGGCGCAACGGCACAGCAGTTGTATCCACTCCTTAGCGGCTGAAGAATGCCAAATGCCTTTTTTTTTGCTTCACATTTTCTTGCTATGAGCAAATGAAATACGCCAAATTTTCAACGAAAGCGGTGTTTTAAATTTGACGCTTGCTCCTTTGTTACGAGGGAGTCAATTCGTTGTTCGTTCTTCCGCCTCTTTCTCCAGGCTTACAACGATTGCAACGGCAAGAGTGAGGACGAGGTGGTGAGTATCCCTTTCCCGTGTGCGGGTGATCGAGCTGGTTGGAAAGAAACTGAACTGTGCTTGTTATAAGCAGTTCATTTTGAGCTTTCTGTCGCGTTTTTCTCGTAGTACCTGTTCTGGCATGTTTCGTAAATGTAATTTTTGTTCACTCAACAGAAAAACTGCGTTTTCACCAGCATGGTAAGTAACTCACATTCTTGTTAGCCTGCCTTATTTTTTTTAGCAAATTAATATAAAGGTTCGCACCGTGTAATTGTCTTAATTTAAATGTTTTATAATGAGGCTCTTAAACGGTTTTGCCTCTATAGTACGTGGTACTTGTTCTATGAAGAGGGGTACTGCGGATATAAAGCTAAAAAAATTTGATATGTCCGCTCCATGTGAAGATTTCTCAGTGTAGGCGGAAGAAAAATTAAAAAAACCCGCTGTCATGCAGGTTGCTTTGCAGTGGTTATCATCACCCTTGCTGTTATGAGGTAATCGGGGACACGAATAACTGAATTACAAAGGCGGAGACTTTTAATTGAGTCAGTTCGGGTTCGGTTACGTGAATGCTTCAAAGTTAAGGACGCAACTGTGCACTTCCTTCTGAAATGTACCGCAATAGAAAGTCTGTGGTTACACGTGGACAAGTAATGCCACTTATATATTGTTAGAACTTCCTTTGGCAAACTAGTTCTATTCAGGGATGAAATTAAACCTGGCATCCACTGATGAGTCGCGTGTTCACTGCTTTGAAACTTTTTGGATTTCTTCGCGAAGTAATCCTAACCGGAAAGTAAACTTAAGGTCATTCCGATCAAGGCACTAATCGTTTAAAACATTACGATACTTTTCTCTCAACTGCATTCTTTACCGACCTGTTGGTACGAGATTTCACGCTGCTGCTGGGGCTTCCAGCCGACGGAGGAAAATGGAGCAGTTTTGGAATAAGAACAGAATTCAGTTCTAATCGTTATATTGTAGCGATACACTCATATTCTCTCCTGGGCTCATATGTCGGGCCTAGCATTGTACTGCCAGCTGCCACAGCAAAGAGGAAAATTATGCAGGGGAGGAGGAGTTTGCAGAAGGTAAAAGAAACGAAACTGACACTAAATTTTCCGGCAAATATAGAGATGGCAGCCTTCGAATAACTACGGGCTCAATGTGTGGGAACATTTGGTCACAACTTCGATGAACTTAAATTATTCATTCTCCAATCAGGTTTCAAATCTGCAAGGGATAGAAAATACAGAGCAGCATTCCTAATTCACAAATTTAGAACCTCACAACCAGCAGTGGTCAGCATTTCCAAAGAAAACTTAGAATCCGTCCGGTACATACCGGTACTGACGCGGTTCTTATAAAGGTCTCGTGCGTAGTAAGAGTGCATAAAAAAAAATCATTGCTGTGAGTTTTTTCAGTGCTGCATATTAATACCCCCCCCCTCGAAGCAGTCGATTGTGTACATAAAAGTATTTTTACACGGATTTGGAATAGGGCTTTTGTGACGAGCTAACCTTGACTTTCAGCGAAATGGCATTTTCTAACCCTGCTTTCTTTTTCTTGGATTTCCTGTGTAGAAACTCACCGACAAGGAAGCGGTAACGTATTCCACGTTCCTATTTCCTTTTCTGATCTTAAAATAAGAGCTTCGGTTGGCAATAATCAATACATAATAATTTGCAGTGGTGGTCAGCTGTTTCCCTTACCTACTGTGTAAACAAGCGCTTGCCGCGTCGAAAAAAGTTGCGCAGGATTTCCATATTGATAATACTTTATCTCCGTTGTCGAGGGAATTCGTATCTGGCCCCTCTACTCTCGTTGAACTCAAAGGTTTTTTTGACATGGAGCTTCCGTTTCCCGCCTGTAGAGCCAAGTGGAAAACTGTGCATTAAAAAAAAAAAAAGCTCCGTAGACAACCAGGTGTTACGTTTATAATGTTTCTTCTTTTTTTTTTTCTGTGATCCGAGGTTTTTCACTTTTCGTTCGATAAAATTTATCATGTTAAAATCCTTCGCGAGCTTTTTGGAGCGTTTATTACTATTTCATTCTCATCACCATCGTCATCAACCTGTCCACGTCTACTGCAGGACAAAGGCCTCTCTTATATGTCTACAATTAACCCGGTCCTGTGCCAACTGCGGCCACGTTATTCACTCAAACTTCCTAATCCCATCCGCCCACCTGACTTGCTGCCGCCCCCTGCTACGCTTGCCTTCTCTTGGGATCCAGTCCTAAAAGGGCGACTGCACCGCTTTTTGAGAATTTTGTAATATTCAAGGATTCAAACCTATATAGGCTAAAGGTAAAGCATGCCAAGTGTTTTTGCACTAACATATAAAATAGTGACGTAATCGATGAGTGAATTTTGCGCTTCTCCTCAAAGCACTGCAGGAGTGCGGAGAAGTTCAGTGTGACGTCATGGAAGGTATGATTTCATATTACCGCTGCCGTGAGACCCACCATGCCATGCCTCGTTGGATACTGCCAAACAACGCTCGGCAGGCTTTGCCTTCGGTGGCATTGGTTTTTTTCCTTCGAAGCAGGCGTTTATGAATTGAAAATGTACCGACACCTTCGATGACGTCATTGTGCGTCCCCCACTTGGCGTTGTGCGCTGCGGAGAAGCTTGAAGGCCGCTGTGATTTTGAATCGCCGATTACGTCACCATTTCAAATGCTAGCTCAATAGGACATCGTATGCTTCACCTGCAAGCTTCACACATTCGACCCTTTTAAGCTCGTCGGTTTCTAAAATTTATGCAGTTGCCATTTAACGACCATCGGTTACCTTGCCTTCGCACTGCATGCTTTGCCCATGTCCATTTCTTCTTCTGGTTTCGACTAGGAAGTCATTATCTCGCGTTTGTTCTCTGAATAACTCTGTTTCTCAAAATAGCTAGAGGATAGAGGATAGCTCTAATATCCTAAATGTACTAATAGAAAGGTCATATGGTGAACCGGCTGCGCTTTATAAATACGCCACAGGAACGGCCAGCATAAATTCTGGGCATGTCGTCTCACGCATGTTGACTGCTGTGTGTTTGTATATGGCGCTAAAAAGACGAATACATGAAACACACGCAACAAACGATGTATCAACTAACCCGCCAAAAATGTTTTACTTTCTATACTGTGTTATCTCAAACCAAAGCGTACGTCTTCTTACTTTACTTTCTATTTTTTTATTACAGGATTGTGCGCTTAAGCTCCACAGCAAAAGTTAAGTTCAAGAGACGGTTTCACCATGCCGATCACGAATGTAAAGTGAGGCAACTAATAATAAAAGTTTAGGCTATCAGCCACAAAACTTCCAGCGTCTTTGTCTTCATGGAGTTCACACGCATGCATTAAAAAAATGTGAGAAATCGATAGAATGAAGCCATTATTTTGTGATTTCGGGGAAACATTTGCTTTATTTACGCTGTAGACTTTCAGCTCATTTCATAGCGGCATGTCCAGCTCTCATATATACCTAGGCACATGAAGCCGCTGCCATGCTCTGAAAGCTGTCCGGTTATCAACCTACTTTGTCAATTCTCATAAATTCATAATTATAGATTAATGTTATTATCAGATTTCCTGCGACTCTTTCGTGAAGGGTTCGCGCGCGATCTGCACTAAATTACCGAATCAACGAATCACTAGCACGGCAAATGAAAAAGCAAGTAATCTCCAATACCAGTATTCATTCAGTAAGGTTTGAAAGCCAGTGCTTAGGGGAGCCAAATAATTGGTAGATTATGAAGAGGTTAAATATAGAGGTTCGATTTTTGTTTTTTTTTTGTCAGTTTTAAAAAAGTATTCGGTATTAGAAGCCATTACACACAGTCAGCGACATTACTCCGCTGTTTACAGTCAATCAATCAATCAATCAATCAATCAATCAATCAATCAATCAATCAATCAATCAATCAATCAATCAATCAATCAATCAATCAATCAATCAATCAATCAATCAATCAATCAATCAATCAATCAATCAATCAATCAATCAATCAATCAATCAATCAATCAATCAATCAATCAAAGTGATGCTGGGAGCGCGATCACAAAGCCGCAAAGTTGTTGGATTGACAGGGACCATGCTCCCGGTTACATTTTTGCCGGCAGCAGCAGAAGCAAACAACCGGCAACAGGTGAAGCGGACATCGGAGGAACACTGCAGGAAATTCCATGTGCCTCATATCTTTGCATAAAAATAGTCGTTAGCAAATCTTCAGGATCCGCGCTGTGCAACCACGCGTACCATATCCGCAGCTCGTCTGCTCGTCGCGACTAAAAACACTGGTACGCACGAAAAATCAGTGATGCTAAATGCACACGATTGTGTTCTGACGTAGTAAAACACTCGCAGCGCTCTCAAAAATAGCACAGATCCGTGTCTTCAGGCCCAGTTGCACGCAGCGGAAGCCAGAAGACGCAACGGCCTGGTGTGTATTCGCTCGTTGCCTTCGAACTGCGGCTTAGCAAACAGCCTCGTAACCTCTTTCCTTGTTCTGCTTGTAATTTACGCAAGCCATCAATAACACTTTTGCTGGCGAAATTCCTGCATCGACCTCTGAGTGCAGCATACTTCCCAGCTGTCAAGCTCTCGTACCCGGATAATTGCGCATATTTTACCCTGAAGAACACCAGGAAGTAATACGTAAGAAATATCATATGCTAGCTCTTCGTTACTGGAAAATAGAATGTTCATTTTTAAAATTTTAAGAATCTACCTCACAGCCATGGCAAAAGCAATAGTGGGCCAAATTTTTGAGGCCTACGGTTACTGACGCAGCGGCGGTGACCAAGCCGACGGGGGAGGACCAAGCGCAAGGCCGGAAGCGCTATGAGTCACTTGCAGGCAAACACCGACGTTTTGCTCGGAAGAGGAGAAAAGTGCCCTGCTCGCAGCTTGTCCCTGCATATGGAATTTAAACCCCTCGGATTCGAGCTTAGCGCGAGCCGAAGGGCCACCGCTCAGCCATCGCTCCGAATGTGTACTTGGAGAGCAGCGTGCAGAACTTCGGCTGGAGGACAGCGGCTTGCCGCAAGGAAACAAGCTTCTGGCGTGACACTGCTCACTATCCCAATTGTCCAGAGATCAAGGGGCGGACACAGAACACATACTCCGCTCATGTAACACTGCCATTACCTCTGCTTATGTTCCTTACCCTCTCCCGTCCTTCCTGGAGTGCTTGGCTTCACTGGGGCTCGGCAGATCATCAGCTGGCCTTGCCGTAGCAAGCGCTTTTATTCACTGGGCCTCAACGCTGGCCTCAAATGAAATTTTTTCTCCTCCTCCTCCTCCAAGTTGACGAAGCGGATTTTCACACACGAAAGAAAAGCACATATATGTGACGCTTACTTTTTCATGGAAACAGCAGGAGTAATTTTGCACTTTGCACGCTGCAACCGAACGGAGTGCGACAGCGAAACCGGAGTAGTGTACATTGTGTTTGTCATGCGCGTAGCAAAACAATTGCTGCGCTTGCGAAGCACGCGCACCGAACTACAGTCGCCCCATTCCGAGCAGTGATCGTAAAAATTCTTGAACCAACTTAATGTGTAACTATCCTCGTAGCTGGTAAAACAAGGGGCTCAACGAAAACAAAATCGAGCAGACCACCGAGCGAGCGTCAGATGTTTGGACTTTGAGAAGCAGGTTGGTTATACACGCCCGACGCACTGGAGAGAAAAAAATGTATACCGTGCCCGTCCGGCGTACCTTTAGCAAGAAAACTCAAACAGCGCTAGACAAGAGCGCCAGAAAGTGGAGGAGACAAACACGACGCCGTGTTTGTCTCCTCCACTTTCTGGTGCTGTTGTCTAACGGTGTTTGAATATTCTTGTCGCCATGGAACACCAACTCGCCCATTCTGCCATGCTTCTACAGTACCTTTAGCCGCAGCGCATAAAAGCCTGCAAGCGGTACAGCCGGCTCTGATGATGTACAATGGGTAAGGTCATCGGCAGCTTAGAAGTCTAAACATGAGTTTTCCGAACTTTCTCTGAAGTCATCACCATCAGAGTCAGTGACCAGCACCGGCCACGTGCCGAAGGAGGGGAGGTGGCGCCAGCACGTGCTACGCAGAACTAGCAGAACGCTGGGACTGAAGTCGGGAGCCGCCTTGCCTCCGCTGCGTCGACCGCCACGTAAACGCAACTGCAGTAATATACACTTGGGCGTACGCAGTTGGGCGTACGCAGTAAGCTTCCGGACGCATCGCTTACTGCGTTGCGTACGCCGCAAATAGTGTGAGCACGACACTTTTAGCTGGCCGTGCCGTAGCGTCCCTCAGGGGCACGCGTAAGCGGTAGCGCCATTTAGTGACAAGACGCCAAAACACATCAACGCTGTGTTGAAGAAATTTTCATCTGTAATTACTGATAACTAGGGTGAGTGCACTACGAGCCTTTTTCGTTCGAAGAAGAAAAACTATAAAAATAGAACAAAATGCAACAAATGACTAAAAGCTAGGCAACTGCTTCGCCAGGTGTCGTTCTTGCGATGTAAACATGCAGGTTAGGCCTAAGAGCTTGAAAATCGACAAATGATCTGAAAAACCAGGTCTAGTTATCACTTATACCTCTACGCGTGGGCGAGAGAATGCGAAATAAAAGCGAACCGCTACCATTTGAGCGAGCTATCGCGTCGAGGAATCCAGCGGTGACATGCATTTATTCCGAAGTGGGCGAGCAGGGCACCGCCACCTTGTCAACGCAAACCGTAGCGCACGTACGCAACGACACGATGCGTGCGTACGTACGCAAGCGGCCCAGCGGTACGGAACGTTCTGCGCATGCGCACTCGCGACCCGCAACGCTCCTGCGTACGTAAACCCGTTCCGTATGGCAAACTACGGAGCAACGGCGCCGTAGTGCGTCGCTGCTCAACTTGCAAAATTAATTTCGCAATTAAAACAAAAATTACTGGGATTAAACTTTCCTGAACAAATGCCACTGAGCGGTACTGTGCAACTTACTACCAGTTTCATATTTTTACTAGGACGACCTCACTGTTTCATTGACGGCTGAATATGCCGCGAAAAGCAACTTTTCTCAGGCCCATCTCGCTTACGTCGTGCGCCGGGAAACTGATGGAGAAGGCGGTACACATGCGACTTTCTACGTATATAGAAGACCACAACATTATACCTCACACAATGTTTGGGTTTAGGGCACAGTTGTCAACCCAGGACGTGTTACTGCAGCTGAAGATGGAGGTTATCGATCCCCCGCGCAAACGAAACAGTAGGGCCATACTAGCATTAGATCTGAAGGGGGCTTTCGACAACGTGAAGCATTCCAAGATTCTGGACAATCTACAGGGTACAAACTGCGGAAAGCGTACCTTTAATTACATCAAGGCTTTCTTGCAAGATAGGCAAGCGCACATCAGGATTGGCGACACGAGGTCCGAGGCAATACCCATGGGCACCAGGGGGACGCCTCAGGGAGCAGTCCTTTCTCCACTGCTCTTCAACGTTGTCCTCATGCATCTGCCGGAACAACTTAATGCCATAAGGGGAATCCGCCACGCCCTCTACGCGGATGACATAACCATATGGACAACGGAGGGAAACATGGGACAGATGGAGGAGGCCCTCCAAGAGGCTGCCAGTACGGTTGAAAAGTATGCTGAAGAATGCGGACTGCGCTGTTCCCCGGACAAGTCGGAGCTCCTCGTCCTGCGAGGGAAGGGGGATACTGCATCGCTGGAAATCTCGGTCCATGATACACCTATTCCCGAGGTGGAAACAATACGGATTTTGGGGCTGCTCATTAACAACAAGGGTGTGAACGCAACAGCGATCACCAAGCTCCGAACGGTGTGCGAACAAGTCATCCGTCTGATATCTCGGATCACAAGCAAGAAAAACGGCATGCAAGAACAGGATACCCATAGACTAATACAGGCCTTTGTCATCTGCAGGATAGTGTACGTGGCCCCGTACCTTCGTTTGAGGAAGACCGATCTAAACCACCTGGACGTTATCATTCGAACGGCTTATAAGAAGGCACTCGGCCTACCCATGAAAGCATCTACGGAGCGTCTACTAAAACTAGGGGTACACAACACGGCTGATGAATTGATTAGCGCCCATCTTACAAGCCAGGTAGTGCGACTGGCCACAACTACGACCGGCCGCAGGGTCTTAGAAGATTTAAACATTAGCTTTCCGCAGCAAGTGGCTGGGAGACAAGATATACCTAAAGAGTGGAAGAGCAAATTCCTTACGCTTCCGCTTCCCAAAAACATGCACCCGGAGCACCATCATGCTAGACGAGTGGCGAGGAGCAAGAAGATGAACGAGTGCTATTCAACAAAAGAAGGAGCCTTCTTCGTGGACGCTGCGGGTCCTGTACAAGGAATATCAACAATCTCAGTGGTGCACCAAATGCAAGTCGTGGACGGGCTTTCAGTTCGTAACGGGGATACACAGGCTATGGAGGAAGTAGCGATAGCCCTAGCCGCAACGCACTCCGAATCTAAATACATAGTTGCAGATTCCCAGGCGGCTTATAGAAACTATATGCGTGGCAGAATCACGCCGCTAGCCTGCAAAATTCTTAGTCAATATAGGACTTCAGCTGAACGGAAGGAATTAATATGGGTACCAGGTCACCAGGGAGTTGAAGGAAACGAGCGCGCACACGCTTCGGCCCGAGCTTTTCTTCCCCGGCATCCTTCTACGTCCTCCCTTCCTGATTCTGGCTCCCCCTCTCCGCTAACGACATATTCAGAAATATTGCAACATTTGCGCCTTGAAAGGCAGACACTCCCGAGGCCCGCTAAGGGTCTCAGTAAATCAGAGGAATGTCGCCTTCGCAGGCTACAAACTATGTCTTTCAATAACCCAGCTACGCTTCACGCCATTGAGCCCGAGTCCTTTTCGGCACAGTGCAAATTTTTTGGCCAGAAGGCAAACTTGTACCACATGGTATGGGCTTGTCAGAAAAATGACAGCATTGAGATCATAAATCAGCCAACGCGGGAGGGCTGGGAGGCGGCCCTGTCCAGCTCGGACCTCGAGCAACAACGAGCCCTCGTCGCCAGAGCACGGGCAGCGGCTTTCACCAACGGCGTCCCGGACTAGGGACCCGATCAGCCTTCCCTTCAACTAAGGCTTTAATAAACGTTTTCATCATCATCATCATCAAATTTAGTTTTTTTTTCTTGCACTGCTTTCTTTTTCTGATTGCTGAAAGATTTCTATCGAACTCTTTGCCTTCCGGGCAACTTGGGGAAACAGTAAGAATGATTACTGTAGAACATAAATTATGATAAAAAAATTTCAAAATCCCATAGTTTTGTACATTTTTTGTGTTTATAATGAAGGAAAAATAAAAAAACATTATTTAAAATATTTGCTTTGAAAGCATAATGTCTTTTATTCTCACACACAAAAATTCAGTCATGCGTAAAATACTTGATTTTTTTTTTACAAATTGTTCTGTTACACTTAGTTTTGCTACGGTTTGAAAACTTAAGATGGCGGCCACGGCACGAAAAATATCGCCAAGAACAATCTGTGTTAATGCTTATCATATTAGTGCAATATACCACGATATTCTTTAAGGAAATCGAAAATGGTCGAGCGCAGTCTGGGTCGATTGGCGTGAGATGACCCATTATAGTCGTTTCGAGGGTTGTGCCCTAAGTTCAGGACTTCAGTGTCAGCGGTGATCGCCCATGCCCGCCGGACCAGTTCAGACTAGCCTTCGAGCGTTGAGTCTGTCAGCCGCTTCTCCCACGAAGCAAGTGTAGGGTAGATCGAGCAGCCGTGGTTGTGCACGAGAGTGCTGCTGTGGGCTAGCTGGTGTAACATGACAAAAAGGGAACTTATTGTATGCGCATCTTCTAATAAACTTCAGCTGTTGGTCATCGCTTGTGCCGTTCTTCTACATTTCGTCCTATGTTTACGCTGTTCCCTTTTTGTCATGTAGTGTATGGTTTGGGGAAATGAAGCCACAGCATGGGTGGCAAGGATGGTGCGTCCCGCGGTACCGGCAGCAAAGAGGGTGATGGTTCAGGGACATGCAATGAAGGAGCGCGTGGTTGGGAAAGAGTTGGTCTCCATCGGCTGTAGGCTGCTTGCTTCTTCTCTGCCCAGCATTTTTGACAGGGGGAAAGGAAAGATTGTCTACCTTCACGGATACCCACTATGGGATAACGGATTGTTGGGTGATAGGGATGACCTTCTGACGCAATAGCGGGTTTAGTTACGCACGAGCATGTTCATTATTAGAGTCCTTCTGTCATTACCCGGTAAGGATGCTACCAAGGCCTGCGTGAGTATGTGTTAGCTTCTAGAGGTGTTGGAGTGTGTTATTTAGAAATTACCTGCAGGCGAATTGAGAGTGCGTCAGGATGCAGAACTCGGCGTTTGCTGTAGATACAGTGTACGTTGCATAGGCTACGACTCTCGCTATCGCTCTTTCTTCAAGGTGTGTTACGATGTCGACGTCGAATTCTATGGCTGCTGTGGGCGGCTTTTCCTCGCCGTTTACGCCTACAGCAAATCCTGCAGCGCTGCCAGCTAGCGGGAGCGCATCGAAGCAAATTATGCGGTGGTCGCTGGTGCCATATATCACCGCGCACCCGTACCGCCCAAAGTATAAGGGTGGGTCCACCGGTGGGCCACGATGCACAGGGATTAGGCCTTCGAAAATCCCTGCCGTGGTTAACGTTTTAATAAACGTGTCACACCGCCACCATCACTGCCAAGAGGCGGGAAACTCGGTTGCATTGGTGTCACAAAGGGCGCGCATGCTTTATTTTTCTTCTTTCTTCTCCGACCAAAGTGGCCACGGCTGGCCACGGCGCCGGTAGTATGCGGGCATGTCGCGACGCAGCGGCGATGACTTTGCCTCCCCCCGCGTGGGCGTTGACCCCTCGCGACGCTGGGGGGGTCAAGACTACGCCGCCCCCCTCCTCAGGATTATCGCCGGGAAGCGATTGCTTTCACGAGGGGGGGACGGGAAGCGGCCGGTGAATGCCCTAGCACCCGTCCCAACCTTGAGAAGTTAACATCCCTCCTCGTTAGGACCATACCTTTCCTTCGCATCCCCTTCAGTTTCTTCATGTTTCTTCTCCCCCTTCTCTACATCTGTAAATCGTTGGTGCACGGGGTCGAGAGGATTCGTTTGCTTTTATTTGTTTTTTTTGTGGTTTGTCACGTGAACACGGTGGCGGGAAAATCACGACCGAGTCAGTTGGTTTAGAGATTTCGGTGCGTGCCGACGTGTGTGGGGTCAGCCAGGGAAGTGCTCGGCAAGCGAGCCTAGGCGGTGTCTGACGCGTAGAGCGCGGCGACGGCGGCCCCGAAAGACGCGTGGAAGACGCGTAACCCGGGGCCCAAGTTCGCCCGTATCCGCCCCCCCCCCACATCAGCACCGCGCGCTTCCGCAGCCCGACGCTCCCTGCGACCGGACCTTGCCACTACGCAGCTAAGTCACCGATTCTCACCACTCGCTTTGCTCTTTTCTTTGTTCTGTCGCTGTTCTCGTACTATTCTTTTGTATATTGCTTTAATCGTGTAACTTTGTTGTATAGTTCTCGCCCTGTTGTTTTCCTTCCTATTGTTAATAGTCGTTTGTGTTCGATTCTGTGTTTATTCGTGTCGCGTCTCTGTATTGCCGCTGTTTTGTTGGGCCTTGTTTTGTAACTTTTTGTTGTGCTGGTTTGCCCAAGTATAAAAGTGTTTGATAAGTAATCTGCCTACGCCTCATGCCTCCGGTCAACGGCTAATCAGGCGTGGCCCCTATCGCCGGACAGCAGTCTAACCTCATCTTCCGCACGCGGGGTGGAGAAATTTGTCGCTCCACCCCCTCCTAATTTACGGAGAGTGCAGTGGTGGGCAGGTTGGCCCGATTAATTATAACTTCGGCGCCAAACAAACATCGAGCCGCCCACCATATCGCGACAATTGGCGTCCGCGACAGGACTTGCTGACCACGATTGGCCTTGACCGCGAGGCATAGCATCCAGGCAATAATCTCAGGCATTGCGAGAACTGAGAACCAGAGCCTTGGCGCAATGGCAGATTTGGAGGAGATAATTGCTCTCGGGAGACAGCTGGGCTTCGAGGGGGTAGCCCTCCAGGAATTCCTCAGAAACGAGCGCGCGAAACGGCGCGAGCGCCGTCGCGAGGAGGATGAGCGCCGTCGTCAGGAGGACGAGCTAGACAAAGCGCGCTCGGCGCGCAGGATGGTGGAGCTGCAGAAAGAGCTTGAGGCTCTCCGAGCAGGGAGCAAGCTTAGCAGGAGCTCTGGTCTTTATGTTGCTTGTAATGAAAGTGAAGTAGGATGTGAGACAGCACGGAAGGTGCTTGAGGCCGGCGAACGAGATTACCGGCAAGGCGACTGCAGGGCGGAAGCAGAAGTGGCATCGGCAGCAGATCAGGTGCGTTTGCCGACACCTCCCGAGCATGGGGAGCTCACGTTCAAAGGGGGTGAACTTTGTATCGTCAAAGGACGAAGTGGTGAGCTCGGCCATGCAATCGGGGTAGAGTGAGTTCGGAAACGCCTGAAGCGAACACGCTGGAAGAGCTGTTCAGCCGAATGCCGGCACCGCCCTCAGACGTCACATTGGAGGCAACAGTGTCGCCTGACCTGAAGGACGGGACACTGGGGCACACTTTCGGGAAAAGAGATCCCAGCTATGTCACGGCTCCCGAGCGGCGGACCGAGCAGCGAGCTGTGGAGCGCCCCGACCCTCATGATGATGAGGAAAGAAAAGCAGAGCTCGACGGTGCGATCCGAGTAGAGGTGAGTGCGGAAACGCCTGAAGCGAATACGCTGGAAGAGCGGTTCAGCCGAGTGCGGGCACCACCCTCAGGCGTCACAAAGGCGGCGACAGCACCGCCTGATCTAGCGAATGGAGCACGGTGCAGCCTTTCAGGATACGAGAGGATCCTGGGGCTGTCTCGGTTCCTGAGAGGCTGACAGAGCCGCAAGGAGGCGAGGGTGACGACCTTGATGTCGTCGAAGAACCCGAGGCCAAGCTCGACGGAGCGGTCAGAGTCGAGGAGCATTGTTCGGACGCGTCGGCTGTAGAGCCGGACCGGGAGAACGGAGCCCAGTTGCGCCTCGTAGGGGAATCAGCGCATCATCGTGATGCCGCAGTTCCCGCGCGGCTAGAACCGCGACAAGCGGCCGAAACAGGATCGGTCGCTTTGACGGGTGAACCGCTTTCGGAGCAGCAACCAGCAGCGCAGATAGGGGAACAAGCATGCGCGGGGGTCGAGCAAGACAGTAGCTGCAGCACTGTAGCCTCCGGACAACCAGCACATGAGGGTCAGTCACTGGGTTCCCGCCAAGATTGTTGTTTCCACGAGCGGTCGGGTTACCACGCGCTGGCTCTGCGCAGCTCGAGGGAGACGGACAGGCGTAACGCTAACAAAGAAAAGCCGCCCTCGCCCAACCTGCGTTTTACGAAGAGACGCTCTCGCGTTAAAACATGGCGGCGGAAGGGACCTATTGCCGCCGCTCGAGCGATCTCTCGCGCCAGCTGCCTTA